>NC_080595.1:37919418-38231577 GCF_027887145.1 Ammospiza caudacuta
TGAGATAGGTTAACTTGTTTGCCTGGCAGGTGGGCTATGTGCAGAGGAACAAGTGGTAGATTATATTCTCATCATTACAAGTTGCTTTCATTCCTCACAACTTGGTGGTCGTTAAGTTCACATTGCAGAGGTCTCTTCTGATGATAATTATTTTCCTTTGGGCATGCTAAATGCATTTCTTGGCTGCATAACACACTCATTTCCATTAATTCATCTTCAGACTCCATGCTGTCAGCCTAATGGAGAATGGGAAACTTATCTTAAAGATCCTATTTATTTCGACTCTTATAAGATAAAAAGGTACAGGTCTGACCTGCATTATATTAACATTGCTGTGTAGTAGAGGAAGGGTCAAATTTCAATTATTCCATTACCAGCATTCAAGTGGATAATCACAAGTGCTTAATTTTGTTTGTAAGGTACTTGGATGTTTGGGATTTTTTAAATAAAAGGAAAATTTTTTTTCCAAGCATGAACATTTCTCAAAATGCAGTTAATTGAAGCTGTAATTGCTTTAGATGAACATCATTACAATGTTTAGAAAGTAGTTTTGAGTTGTTGGGTTTCTTAATGGCTTTTGAGAGAAAACCTGCAGCATTTTTATACTATATTTTAAAAAGGTTAAAAATGGATTTTAGATAGAATTAAATAGACTTAATTCAGATTTAATAATTTAAAAAGCTTCTAAGACCATATTAAAATATTGAAGTCTTGAATAAAAGAAAGTAAGTTAGGGGGTTACCAACACTGTGAATACTATCCAAACATGTTAAATTAAATTAAATAGTTCAATAATATAGTGTCTTGATGCCTTTCTTTTGGCAGTGAGACATATTTTTCCCACCCCATACTTGGGATCTAACATGCTGCTAAAGATATTGTGTCATGTGCAGATGTAATTAACAGTTACCATATGAATTTTTGTATTTTTAAAAGGAGCTATTTGCACAGACCTTATTCAGCTTTCACATACCCATGAGGCACTCAGTGTTTTACTGACAGCTCAAAAGAAAATTGAGTACATATACATGTGCCTTAGGTTTGTGCTTCTCAAGTGGCTGCCAAGGAAATCAGTAGAATTGTGAAAGACTGACCTCCTGGTTCTCCTCTTGATATTTCAGTCTCTCAATGTCTTGCATAGGATTCCTTCTCCCTGCCATATTTCTCTTGTGGTGGATGGGACTTGGAAGCTGCTTTGGAGTCCCAACTCATTTCTTTGTGAGTAACCTGCTGGGATGCTCTTCAGATCATGAGATCTCCTGTTGCAGGGGTTGGCTACTTCACATACTACCTAAGCTGACATTAGATTTCTTCTTGTTTAAATAAATTTCTTACTATGCTACTTTGCATAAATACCACACAATTACTCTCATCTTCTTCACCACAGAGGTGATCAGAGATGATTAACATTTTTTATGGTTTAACCTGTCAGACAGCTGAACAGCACACAGCTACTGAATCACCATCCCACCCCCAATGGGATGGAGAGGGAAATGGAAGAAAAAACCTAGTAACAATCATGGATTGAAATACAGCCAGTTTAATTGTGCAAAAAAAAAGGGGAAAGGTTAATAATAATAATGATAAAAGAATTAGAACATACAAAATAAGTGTTGCACAAAGCAATCACTCACTACCTGCCAAACTATGCCCAACCAGTTTTGAAGAAGTGACCAGCGTTTTTCTACTTTATATACTGAGCATCTTGACATATGGAATATGCCTTGGGTCAGTTGTGGGTCAGTTATCCTGGCTGTGTCCCCTCCCAACATCTTGTGCATCCCCAGCCCACTCACTGGTGGCATGGTGCGAGGAGCAGGAAAGGTCCTGGCTCTGGAGCGCTGCTCAGAGGTGACTAAAACATCCCTGCTTTATCAACGTTAGTCTCATCCTGATTCCAAAACACAGCACTATATCAGGTACTAGGAAGAAAATTAGCTCTTCCCAGTTGAAACTGGAACATGTGAAACATTTTGTTTGCTGTTTTTCATAACTGTAGTTTATTGCTCTGCCAGCTACAGCAAATGGAAACTATAGTAAAAAAGAGGTTACTATTAGTCTCAAATAAGCATTTAACTTAATAAGCTACTTACTGTATATTAATTAAATCTAAATATCTTATTGAGAGGCTCTTTCTGAGATTGTTTCATGCCATCTGGTTAGCTTGTTTTAAGTGTTGAAGGATATAAGTAATTACATTTCTATTAAGTATAATTTAATGGGCATTTTTGAAGGTGTAGTGAAAGAACAGAGATTTTACCATTTAAGAGTAATTACTTGCATTAAGAGTATGTATACAGACTGCTGTAGTAACCTATCTTTGGAGCTGTGTCATGCAGATAAGAACAAAATATCAGCATCTTCTTGTGTTGTGGCAGCCTTAAAATGAAAACCAGAGACATATCTTCAACCAACACATATGTTCTGAAGTAGATTTCACATTTCTTCCTCCTGTTGTTTCTGCTCAGTAGACCTAAGTCTGCCTTGCAAGCCTGTGAATTTCTTATCAAGAGATCTACAATAGTGGAATATTAGAATAGGATAATTCTGGAGACAGAGTAGACTAACTTTCAATATTGCCATCCCCTGGTGTTCTTACTACAATTTACCTGTACATTGACACTGCTGTCACCTCTATCTACATATGCGCCATCTATATATATCTCCCAGGATGTAATATAGCCAGGGGCCCCACAAAAAAAGAAAACCTATTTTCTTTTTAAATTAGGTAATATAAGGTGCAGCTGAGAAGCAAATAACTGAAATGATGACAGCATTTAGTGAAATGCTCTCTGTTGAGTGTTTAGTGCTCTATGAAGTCTAGTGAGAAAGGAAATTTTTTTGAATTTGTAAAAAAGGAAAAGTCTTTTTGAAGTCATACTGCTGCTTTTGTCAAAGCATGGATCTGTTTGCCATTAGATATAGATAACAGTAATTTTCACAAAAATAATCTTTTCAGCTTGCTATTAAACACAATTTAGCCACATCAGTTCTTGTTCAGTGATGTGCTGAGTGACTGAAAGACAATAAATTACAGTTTTACCTGGTAATTAAGAAAAGGCCATTAACTGTCTTTCAGGGCCCCTTTGGTCTGCAGCCACAGATATTATGGTCAAGCCTTAGAGGGAACATGTGACAAAAGTCAGATGCTGTCCCCAGGGGCAGTTTTATTCCCTGCTCAAGCTGCGAGGGTGCCATAGGCAATGCTCAGAGTTGATGTGCAATCTGTTTCTTTCTGTGGCCAGCTGGGAGCTGAGAGTTTCTGTGACAAGCACCACTTTTCACTAATGGAGAGATAATGGTAACACAGCACCTAAAGGAATTGGCCTTTTGCATTGTTCAGAAAGAAGAGTAGAAAGAAAAGGTGAGACAATTTCATAGAGACTTCAGTACAATGACTGGCCAAAGAGAAGGGTTTTCCAGGTGCGAGGAACACCGGGGTGTTGTGTTAGGTTTGGTTCACACTGGATCTATCTTATTTACATGTGCTGCTTATAAGATTTATTTCGATTTGAGGAGCTGTTGTTTAAATGTGTTTAATGAAAGTCAAAACCTCACAAAATTCAACAGGCAGCTCCCTAACATGTTTAGATATTTTATCTGGCAGGAAGCAAGTTCAGATAAGAGTAGGCAGAAAGTAATAAAAGCCCTCAAAATCCACTTTGTTTAGCAACTGGATAATGATATAATTACAGATTTGATGGCAGAGTGCTTAACAGCCAGCATCATTGTCTCATAAAGTCTACATGCCTGAAGAGAATGTGCCCTCTCCAACCCATTTGAATGCTCTTTGCTTTTCATTCTTCTCTGTGAGGGAAGTAGAACCATTTTGGTGGAAAAGGAAAACTTTAGCACCAGTTTCTTAAGGCACAATTTGAATAATTGTGAATTAGTACTAGATTCATAAGCTATGGTTCCAATACAATTGTAAAGAAATAACCATTCTCTAAGCAATATAATAACCACAAAGGTGCTAGAACATCTAACAGAAATAAACTTTGTGAGGTAAAGTACATAATGTGAACCAAAAAACTAATTTCTGTTTTTTCATCTTTTTTTTTGCCCCATTCTTTGTCATTTCTCCCATTGAACACTAAGCCTTTTATCTTTCAGCCTCATGATCCCTATTTTCAGAATGCTAAAGGCAGCAGAACCATTGCAGTTAGAGCACAGTAGCAAATCATCTATCAAATAATCTTATCCAGGCATCTTAAAATTCATTTTTCTTCCTGACCTCCCACTCTACCTCCTTTTAAGAGTGGAACAGAAAGTCCCAGAGCTCTCACTTAAATTACACCAGTTCCCTCCACTCTGCTTATTAGTTTCAGGAGGCTCTAAATTTCCACCAATGAATCAGACTTGCTGGCTTTAATTCTTTAACCTCAGTCACACAGCTGTCATACTGTAATTGCAGACTTCAAACTGAAGAGAAGACAGTGAAGCAACTGCAGAGGTGATCCTTTACAGGGCAAGAAAAAAGTGTCTTCTTACTTTAAATTAAACTTACCAGGTGAAGACAAGACAGCATGCAAATGCTGGGTCAGGTTAAGCAGAAAGCCTGGGCAGAAGGAAACCTCTCTAACTCCTGTAAATTAGCCACAAAACCAGCTGCACTGCCTTTTTGAGTACTTAATCTACTGATAAATTTGGAGGTTAGTTATATAGGCAGAGACAAGAAAGGAGACTAGGAAATATTCCCATAGCAACTTAGGGTCCAAGCCTCTGAGGACTGGTACCAAGAAAAGTGATACTTGTTTCTATTTAAGAACACCCTAATTTATATCCTGAACAATCAGTTTTCAAGGGCTGAGATTACTTATTGTATCCTGTTCTCGGACCTGTGTTTTTCCCAACTTGATATGAGTGCAGCTGGGAATTTGGACCAAATTTTAGGCCACAGCAGCCCAGTAAGTTCTTTGTTTAATCATTGATATTATTACTACAGATTATTATTTTGTTTTTATTTCAGATGCTGTTAGTTCCTATTAAACTGCAGCTCAGAAACCTATATTTTCCCACAGCAGCTATAACCGCTAGAGAGCATGTAGAGCTCAGAGAAGCAGCCATCAGTGTTTGTTTCTTGTGCATCACCCTCAGGGTAGGCAGTGCTGGTACACCTCCTGTTTTCCTAGGAAATTGTTTCCCCTGCAGCAGAAGGGAGCTGTGCTAGCAATGGGAAGTGTAATTTGTAGCATGCTGAGCCATCTTCACTCAGTATTGCCCTAGACAGTGAGTTGTTTCTGCAAGTTCACATCATTTTGAAATGGGAATTTATGTAAGTGCCTAGCTCTTAGAAGAACTCAGGAGATATGTGCCATATATGTCTATGTGGAGTGAAATGTGAAAAAATTAGAAAGAGTATAAGAAGGAGAATAAGCATAAGCAAGGAAAACAGCTCTTATAATCAGGCTCCTTGATCACTTTAGGAATACTTCAATGGCAATTCTGTAGCTCTAGAAATACTGAGTGCTCAGCAATGCCACCCTAAAGTAGGGAATTAAAGCGGTTGTACACAGAACACTGGTATTAGCTCACCAAAGTGCTTAAGAACTTCCAAGGTCTTCACTTAGCAAAGCCATGTTATGCAGCATTGCCTGCATGCGAGTCTTCTTGAAGTAGTAATAATATAAGAAAAAACAAGAACCATAGATAATTAAATCAAAATGGTCGGAAGAACTTTACATGTTAATCAAAGATTGTCATAGCCAAAGGAGTAAAAAATGCTTAGGGAGAAACCAAAGACTAAGGAGAAGGAATCTTGTGTGAACAGACAGCTTCCTGTAGGCTCTGGTTTCCTCTCTCTCCACCACAGGTTGTGAGTGGTCGTGCTTAGAAGCTCTGTGGTTGCCTCAGTAGGCTCAGGAAATGTGCCTGGTGCCTGTGGTGTGCTGCAGCACAGCCAGAGTCAGATCAGCCTGAAATATCTCAAGGAACAAGAATATGAGACGTGAAGGGCGAATGCTCAAAATACAGCTACAGAGCAATGGACTCAGAGGGCAGAAGGTGACATGAAGGTAAAATAATCTTGAAAAATTCCACGTGGAGAAAAATTAGAGATAAGAAATCCTGTCACATATTATCCATTTTTAATAAGGGAATCTTTGATGAGATCTGAGGCATCCTGAAAGGAGACGCTAAGATAATTACGTTAGGCAACTTTTAGGAGTTGCAATCAATAATTTCTTTACATAACATTTGTGCAACCCAGAGTGAAATACTGAACTACTCATGCCATCAGGATTAATAAAAAACCCACTTACAATGGACCTTCCTGGCTGGAGCACCTAAATTGAAGTCCATTTAAAATCTATCTAGGAGTCCTTAGTTCTAAATTAAAGACTTTCTTAGCTAGTCTGGCTGCTTCTTGCTGCCACATGCCAGAGGCATTTTTCATTTGCCTAGGTGATAATATGCCCATTGTAATAAATATTCAATCATACAGTGAACCGCTTGGCACTTGAATTTCTTTTCTAGATTACTGTCAAGTCAGCCAGCTTGAAGGGGCAGCAGGTTATTTTCAACAGCTGGCAAGTTCTGGCAGTAAATAAATAGTCCTTTTAATTTACATATTTTCCTGATTTATTTACATATTTTCACTTTGTTGTCTTTTATTGACTTATACATGATGTATTTTATTTACAGCCTCTAGAGGTAATAATACCAAATAGAAAAAAATGTGCTACTATAAAGAGATAGAGGAGCTATATTACAATACCATGTGCTGTATTCCATTGAGCATACATGAATGAGAATTGAATATGAGGAGAGGGAGAGAGTGAGGCATCTATCTTTCTGTCTGTACCTGTCTATAAAGCCATATGTGTTGCTCTACATACGAAAATGTGATTGCAACAAAAGTAAGGCTTTGATGTTCCATATACTTTTAATTGAATTAGAAGAAAAAATATGACCACATTTTTTACAATGGGAATATTTCAAAAAGGAAGTGGAAAAGCCTTGGAAGGGAATATCTGAGGGGTAGATAAACAAGAAGAAATAGCAGTAGGTAGAATAAAGCTGGTCACCTCTAGATGCTAGTCACGCTATTTTATGTTGTATTATTTTGTCCAGGACACAGGCAATTTGCCATGGGTAGCCATTTCTAAAACATTAACCTCTGGGATCTGAGTTCTGCTCACCTAACCCACTGAAATAATTCTACTTCAAAACAAGATTTCTTGCAGTCTGACTTGGCCCTTGAAAGGCTGGATTATTTTTTTTCTGCATTTGAAAGTAAGACTGTAAACATTCTAAAGATAGCTGGCAATAGGAACAGTTATTGTTTCCTTCTTCTCATCAGAAATTGCATCTGGATTGTTTGCAATTAAAACAAACTTGCAAATACAATTACAAATTTTGGCTTAGAGAAGCAGCCAGTGCATGCCAAGGACTTGCAATTGTGCTATTTGATTATTAAGATGCAGCCAGCAAGTACAGAACTGAGGCATTGGGGTGGGATGGGGGCAGTGAGCTGGGCGGGCAGGAACTGGGAAAGGATCACGGCACTGCTGCTGGGGAGATGGTACTAAAAAGTTTTCTATGGGAAAGATGCACAGTGCCATCACTCCTGGGGCTGGCCTCCACAGCTCCTGTCAAGGCACTCTTCTGAGGCAATGGACAGGGTTATTTAGGGTTATTTTGTCTGCCCTCCACCTTCCCCTTAGACATAATGCACAGCACTAAAATATGGCCTCCCCTTTCTTCTCCCTCTTCTCAGAGGACTAGGGACTGATTTCTTGCAGCTGCCAATTGTTGCTGTGCTGTCTGGCTCATACCCATCTCTTCCTACTGCACAGGATAGCCTTGAAATCTTCGCACAAAGAGGGATTTTCAGATGATGTGCAGTCATCTCTTTCTAGTACTGAAAGCAGAGGGCAGTTATGACTAACAGGGTACTTCAAGCTGGATGTAGGAGCCAGAGGTTGCTGGATCAGGAAGGATGGCATTAGAAAGCAACCCAAAACCAGGATCATGTTTGCTGCTGTGCTGTATGTGAATATGTGGAGCAGAGAAGCCATTTTCACCTTCCTACTTTGGAAGCCAGATGAATGCCAGTTCAACATTTGACATAATTTGAAGTATGCTGGGATCCTGACAATCGAGCATCTAGAGCTAGATGTGCATGCTGTGTGGGCTCCAGCCAGCTGGTTGTTTCCAGCATGCTGCTGTAGCTCTGTCTCCAGCACATGTAGTACCCCAGCACTAAAAGCTTCATAACAGCCAGGTAGCCTCGCTTTAGCCTGCTCATATGCTCTATTGGACTTCCCAGTAGGGATGCAACACAGCGGTGGCTCAGCGTGGCTGAGGAAGTTGTTTTCCAAGCTTCTGCTTTTCTGTGTCGTGGGACAATGGAGGCAGAGTGAGCAGAAACTTGAAATGCAGCACATCCAAAGGAGAAGCTGCCAAATGTCCACCTGTGCTTCTGAGAGACAAAAGGAGATTTTTAGAAAGGGGAAACATTTGGTATTCAAAGATCAACAGCCTGCTAAGCAAGTATCTCTGTACTTTTCATTTAGCTTAATGACAACCACGAAAGGCTGGCAAGCTTCTTTCTTCACCTTACTGAGGCATTACGCTGGTACGTGGGAGTATTGGCTCTGGCAGGCATTGTGTGCTGTTTCATTTGTGAGTGAAAGAGGCTGTCTGCATTCTGAGGCATCACAGTGAAAACTACACTCAATTTGTGGCAGAATAATAAGGTGATCTGTTGTACTGCTTATGGAAGTAGAAAATGAGCTCTGCTCTAGGTGTATAATTTTCTACCATGCAAGCAACAGAAGTATCAGTGACATGCAGATGCTCATACGTGCTGTGCCCCACACAAAAGGTCTTTGCTTGCCCATATATGAGCACATGGATATTCCTGTACTGGGAGGAGCTGTATTAATCTCTGGCCTGTAGCTATGCAGATATTCAGCCTCTGGAGCAGAGGTTCTTGAGAGGTATCAAAGGTCATGGTGGAGAGTTTATATTGAAAGCGTGATGAATGTTCCTCCACCCAAATTTCAGTTATGGGGACCACAAAACTTTGCTTTTTCTAATGGAAATAAAAAAGAGGTCTGTTCAGTCACACTAAAACAGCTGGATGTTTTAATATCTGTAATGAGCCTGTGCTCTACTTATATTCCTTTAAAGAGTAGGAAGTGCCATTGATCAGGCTGTGAACTTAGCAGTCAGTCAATGCTGGGCAGAAAAATGCAGAAATATTTTTGTTATAACAGATTATGGGAAGGAATGTGAGAAGATACTCCTTTAAACAATAAAAAGTGCAATAAATTTTCTGTAAGAAAGGGAGCAAAATATGTTTTAGAGGTGAAGGAAAATGGTGTGTAACTGGCAACATTTAAATGTTTTTTCTTCAAATGCACCCATCCAAGTATGTCTAATGACTCTGTTCTATAGAAACAGCTTCAGGTGTGAGCTCAGAAACAGCTGTCTTATTTCTCTGCCTACACTGTGATAAGGTGTTTTTGGACAAAGTGATGCTCAGTTTAGAAAATTGTAAAGGAGAGAGATGGGGAAAGAAATGAACAAAGATCCAGTTTAAAAACTGTGTGGAAGTAATGCTTATGTCTTCTCTGTCACATAAGGTAATGGCTCTGCCTGATGTAATGGAGCAGAAGTTGTCATCTTGAATTTAAAGAATCAGAGCAGCAAAAAAAAAAAAAAACAACAAAAAAGCACAAACCTACAGTATCAGTAGATAGCAAACTCTTCCTAAATTTCTGCTGATAGTCAGCAATATTTTCAAGATTGAATAAAGTTAATCCTGAGACAAAAAAGAAATAACTCTGGGCAGTAGTATAAAATCATACTGATAAATATTTGATGAAACAGGGGTATAAATTACTGAGAACCAGAGCTCTCCAACCCAGTACTCAGAAGTCCAAAATAATTAAATTTTATGATTTCCACCAAACAAGATTTTCGCCACAATCTTTCACAGTCACTGCTGATTCAGAAGGGTCTAACTCTTTTGTAAGTCAGCAGTGCTTTCTCAATGCAAATGAAACAAAACATGCTGGTCTGTGTAAGGAGAAGCATGGCCAGGAGACCCAGAGAATTTACTGTTTGCTTTTCTCGAGTACTGTTGAGGCTGTACATGAAGGTGGTCCAAATCTGGATTTCCAATTAAAAAGAGGTGTTGAGATATGTGACAGGTTCTAAATAGGTTATCCAGAGAGGGACCAGAATGTCAGGGACCTCAAGCTCATGACCTCTGAGGAGACCAAAGAGAGCTGATTGTGGAGAAAAGGAAGCTAAGAAGCTCTGTGATAGCCTGCATCTCTCTCAAATCCAGAGATGGCAAAGCTAAACTTTTCTCAGTGGTAGCAGACTACACAAAAGCAATCCACAGAGAGGAATTTAGAGCTTCAATGATTGGGCCATAAAAAAACCCTTTAACACAAGTAGGGGGTGGTGGAGGATTTCAGCTACATCAAGTCTTGGCTGACCTGATTTTGCATTGTGATAGCACCGAGTCTTCTTCAGGTTATCTCTGTAATGAATGTGAGATGGGCTCTGCTGCACTCTGGGAATGCCTGAGGCTGTAATGACATTTGTGTCATTTCCCCCCTCAGCAAGAGGGGAAAGCAGCCATGCATTTTCCATTATAAGGTCATTATAACATGTAAACCTATTAAAGCCATCAGGACATGAATTTCTGATTTAAATTCTCAAATCCCAGCAATGAAGAATCCTGTCAGAGGACACGTATTCAATTTACTTTGCCAGCCTTCTTGCTTGCTTCATATATATGACATATTTACCAAAATACCATTTATGGACATTTTTCTTATCAAAAGCAAATTTTAATAAAAAGCAATTCCCTCGGATTTCAGCAAAAGTATGGGAAGCATCCAGTGAGGAATCCTAATAATTCTGTTTCTGAGGTGCTGATATCAGAAGATATCTTTCTTCACTCCCACTTTCAGATTTTTAAATAATTTATTTGATGCAGTTCTATGCTATCATGCTACATGGTGAGAATTGTTTGTAATTGCTTGCTAGCTGACCGAGCGGATGAATTTGTGATGAGCACCCATTCATAATTTACAACACTGAAAAAGAAAAAAGAGTAACTTTGCATTAATTTTCCCTATTTCTATTACACATATTCACTGAGGCCTAATTAAATATCTATTAGATTAGAAAGTAAGAAACTGAACATGAGTTTGGAAGATTTTGGTGGATATAGTCCAACACTTCTTAAACAGCTGCATTATGGATTTCAATGGGACATTAATTATGTAGGGAAATTAACTTCCAGAAGTAATTAATTTAATCACTCTTTGAAAAATTTAACCAGAAGTCTAATCATTAAATTATTTCATACAAATACTCAGTGTTTGATGAAGGATTGAATGACTGGAGGGGTCCCCTCCCCGAGAGCTGACATTGAAACCAGTGAAGGATATGAAGGAACACTTTCTGCCTGCTTTTTGTAAGTGTTCTGCCTCCTTTTCTGTACTGATTCAGAGACCCTCAGTGGGTACAGTCCTGTTAGCAGGAAGCTGAAACTTGCCAACAATTAAACTACATAGCAGGCTGTCTTTATATGGTTCATGACTGTTATCTGAATCTCAGCTTTATTTACACAATTTTTAACCTGGCTATTTCCTTTTTAGGATGAAAAGACGTGCCTAATTATCTGAGTTTTAAAAAACAACACTCACAGTATCTTGCCCTCATCTTGTACCTTTATATTTTCTGATGTGAAATGGAGGTCTCCTGTGGGGAGGAATTGCAGCAGTGGCAAACTCTTGGATTCATCCCCTCTACTTTGCTCTTATCACCATGGGACAAAAGGAGTGAAGGAATAGAGTGGTGGTGTCAGACTTGCAGCAACTCCTGTGTCATCTCTAGTATGGAAAGGAACTAATCAAACCGAAGGAGGGTTGCAGGATAGCAGCTTTTTATTCATTAAGTCTCCAGCTCTGGTGGTAGCTTTTTAGAAGCTCTCACGGGTGCAGGCTTGCTCTATGTAATAATTTTATTTATAAACCATGACACATTCACTGTATATCTCTGCTATCTTGTTTAAACGCATACTGAATCAAATATGGGCTACTGGGGAGAAAAAAACACAACAGACAAGCAGAATAGCAAGGCAATAGTTTCAGGTGAGTCATCTCTCAATAGCCATGTAGGTGAGGTGGCAAAATGCTAGAAATGCCAAAAATAAAGGGGCCACTGAGGAGCTCTTGCTGGTTACTGTGGTTATCTGAATAAGGCTTGAAAGCCTGAAAGTGCAGATCCTGAGGGTAGGTAGCTCTGGGATGAAGATATGATGTGGAATTGGCAGGAAATTGCTCATGATGAGCTCAAACAAAGATGAATTGGAGAGGAGCACCTGAGACAGCTGGCTCAGTTCTGCTTTGAGGGGAGACCAAACCATGAGAAAGGCAGGCTTCTGTGGAGATGTAGTTAGTTAAAGTCACCTCTCAAAAGTTGTGAGGAATGGCTCTCTGGCTATATCTGGAGCTGAAAGTGTGTTATGGGGAACAGGGATTGTATTAGAGAGACTACATTAAACGATATACAAATTTGAACATCCACCTTCCATGCGACCCTGTTACCCTAAACCCATGTTATGAAGGTAGAAAAGTTTGAATATGCAGGTTTTCTATTTTGTGTATTTTGTTAGCAAAATTAAAATGAGTAAAAACCATAAATTAAACATGCAAACTAAGTGAATTAATATCATAACACAATAAGAACCTAATTAGCCATCTGCTTAAGCTGACCTGATTAAACTAAAGCTTTTTAATGTGTTTCATACCATAAACTGGAAAACCAGAGGTCATATTTACTTATCAGCCTGTCAGATCCAGCATTAACTTGACTTACTCACAATGATGGTATCAGAATATTTTTGTTCTGGCAGGTATTTTGTGTGTATATGTGTATATATAAATATATATCCACACAGCATAATCTCTTGTGGAATTAAGATAAAGATTACAGTGTTCATGGTGTATAATGCCGAGTGCTCATCCCCTAAATTGTCCAAAAAAAAAGTCAGTGCATCATGACTGGCATAAATAAGGATACATTAAATATTCTGACGTAGTTCAAGGTAGGAAAGCAAAGAAGACTCAACAACAAAGAAGACACAAGCAGTAATTTCACAACAGTAACAATGTCTGTTGTGGTCTGCAAGATTTATCTACTTGTGAGGTTTTAAGCAATGAAATTATGATAGGTTGGATTCCCAGGGTTGTCCTAGAATTTAGGATTACTGAGTTTTTAAAATAACTTTGTGGCACACTGGATATGAAAGGCAGTTGACTGCTTCACTTCTAGAAGCTTGCCCAATGCGCGGCCTTTAGTTGTGTCAGTCATTACAAGGTGTTGGCAAAACCATTCACTTTAAAGCAGCTTTGGAGTACAAGATGGACCTTTGAATAAGCACATTTTTTTAATGGCATAGAGAAAAACCAAAGGAATTTGAGGGTCAAAACTAGAATATCCAGTGGAAATATCTGGAGCCTCTAATGCCACTGAATCATGTGATTTTCTTTGTTTTCTTGCTCTTCTTGTCTTCAGTAGTCCAGAGCTGTATTTCATCTGCTGTTGTCCCAGTGACCGAGGGAGTGCCAAGATGTACCCTCTCACTTCACTGAGCAGGAAAGTGCCATGCCTCTGGCAGAGGTAGGCAAGCTAAGTGGCAGTGCAGAATGAATGTTATCTGGTGCAACTCCCATCACTCAGCATGGCAACATGTGTAATCTGAAATATTTTTGAGGGGGAAAAAAAAAAAGAAATTCTGAAAAAAGATATTTAAATGGAACATTTCAGTTACCTGAAATGCTGTTTTCTGTTGATATCTACCTGACTTTGATTGGAGTAAAGCTTCCTTGAGGGAAAAGTCTAGAAGTTCAGTAGTTCAGGATTTCCACAATCCAGGGTCTGAGGTAAGATAGCCAGAGATGCCTGAAATACCGCAGGAGCCCAAAATTCTACTATGCAGCCATCACCTCTGTGGCTGCAGTGCGTACTTATGCTAAACCTAGTATTATACAAAAATAAGCATAGCCCTACATAGGTTTTAGAGATATATTTTTATCTATATAATTTCCATTACAAGGCCATTTAGGATTTTAGGGGCCTATTATGCAAATTACTATTCATACTATGAATTACCAAATAATATAATACATTTTTTACTCTGTTTCAATGAATGTGTAGTTAGCCAGAAGCAGGCAGAAAATTCAAAGTCACTGAAAAAATAGATCAAATGGAATCTGTAACAACAAGATGCAGCAACTTTCCTCCAGGCTGTTCTCCAGTGGGATTGTTCTGGCTCTGAGTATTTCATATTCTGGATATGTCTCCTAAGTCTAACTAGGTGAGGGTAGCCACGTCTGTCTCTGGGTTTGCATTTAGTAGAAGGCTGATTGCTCTTTGCTATTGGATTTTGCTACATAAGGACCTCTTGCTTTCTGTTAGAGTTATTTTTTTCTTGTACACCCATTCTGATAGGTATGGTGCCAATATGTATCATGAGTTACAGTTGTATTCCATTCATCTTTTCAGATGGTCTTTGGACTTTAAAAATACAAGCTGCATAGGTTTTCACAAGTTGATATTGCTTAATGGAGTATTTAGGGGAAGAATGGTCTGACACTTAATAGATGATTGTAACAAAGATTTTCAGGAGCAAAAGTCAATATAAAAATTCCATGGGCTGTATTGAATAGACAGTAGACACAGAAGTCTACCCATTTTAATTGTTTTGGATTTACGCTTAGGAAGGTGGAAGATGTAGCCCTTTATAATGCATTAAGCAAAGAAGAGAGTTGTGTGTTACTGGCTTTTAATTCTGTTCCTCATGGAAAATTTCTGCCAGAACAGGAACCTGTAGAATATGTAGAGTATTGCTGCATGTTCCTGAAATGTGCAGGAGATCTCTGGGGCTACTAGTAAAGTGTTATGACTGCCAGCTTCCATAAATTACATAAATCTAAATGGAATTATATATAAATATAGAAGGAGGACAGAATCACGATTTTTTCTGTGACAGTGTTCACAGGGGTTCTTGGATGAGGGAAGAGATGAGAATGTTGACCGCATGTTCAGAAGGCTTGATTTATTATTTTATGATATATATATATTACATTATACTATACTAAAAAGAATAGAAGGAAAAGGTTTCCTCTCAGAAGGCTAGCTAAGAATAGAAAGGAATGAATAACAAAGGTCTGTGGCTCAGACAGAGAGTCCAAGCGATCTGGTCTGTGGTTGGCCATTAATTGTAAACATTCAAGATGGCCCAATCACAGGCACACCTGTTGCATTTCACAGCAGCAGATAACCATTGTTTACATTTTGTTGCTGTAGCTTCTCAGCTTGTCAGCAGGAAAAATCCTAAGAAAAGGATTTTCACAAAAGATGTCTGTGACATTTTTCCATTCAGAATTTATAGTGGACTCATAAATCCCCAGACACTATCTTTACGGTGACTAGTTAGGATTTCAGTGGTGGTGGGCTCATGTAGTTGTGTGGTGGTTGGCTATTGGCTCAGTGCCTGGTGCCCACTAATGCTGCTTTATCACTGCTCTTTTCAGGTGGACAAGGGAGAGAAAATATCACAAAAGGCTCTTGGGTCCAGATAAGAGCAGGGAGCGATCACTCACCGAATACCATCATGAGCAAAACATTTTCCCTCATCTTGGGGAAAATAATTGAATTTATTAACAATCAAATTTGAGTAAGAAAATGAGAAGTCAACCAAAATCTTAAAAACACCTTTCCCCCCCCCCCCCCCCCCTTTTCTGGGTTTATCTCTCTTCCTGATTCCCCACCTTCTTTCCCTGAGCAGCGCAGTGTGACAAGGAGTGGGGGTTGCAATCACTTCATCACAGTTGTTTCTGCTGCTCCTTCCTCCTCATGGGGAAAACCCCTCACACTCTTCCCTTGTCCAGTATGGGGTTGCTAACATGAAAGACAGTTCTCCAGAAACTTCTCCAAAGTGAGTCCTTCCCAGAGGTGCAGGTCTTCAGGAGCAGACTGCCCCAGCACAGAGCCAGCAAACCTGCTCTGGAATGGGCTCCTCTCTTCACAGGTCTCCTGCCAGGAGTCTGCTCCAGCATGGGCTTCCCATGGGGTCACAGCCTCCCTTGGGGATCCATCTGCTCCCGTGTGGAGTCCTCCATGAGCTGCAGGTGCATCTGTGCACCTCCATGGGCTGCAAGGGATCATCCGGCGTCACCTTGGCCTGCACCATGAGCTGCGGGGGAATCTTTGCTGTGGTGCCAGACACACAACCTGTCCCCCCTTCTGCACTGACCTTGGTGTCTGCAGAGCTGTTCCTCTCATGCATTCTCTCCTCTCTTGTCTGGCCACAATTTGCTTCTGCACAAAACATTTTTTTCCCTTCTTAAATCTGTTATCCCAAAGGAACTGCCACCATTGCTGATGGGCTAAGACTTAGTCAGGGACAGGTCCATCTTGGAGCCAGCTGGCATCGGATCCTTTGGGCATGGGGGAAGTTTCTAGCAGCTTCTCAGAAAAGCCACTGCTGTAGCCCCCTCTGCCACCAAAACCTTGCCATGCAAACCCAATACAAAGTGCTTGCCATACAATTAATATTTCGGAGTAGTCCTTTCATCACTCCCTCTCACATATTTCTCTCAAGTCAGTGATCCATAAAGATCCACTAACAGTATGTTGGCCTTTGCCTTGTAGATGGAGATTGTGAGGGGCAAGATTGTGGCGGAAAATTCCTTTAGGTCAAGACATTAAACAGAACTGAATCTTTCCTGCAGTATTTGTTGTATTATCTATACTTGGAAAAGGAAGAAGGGCAGTTGTAGCAGTAAATTTGTCTACTGCGGTTGGTGCATTTCCAGTGTCTCATGGGGCCCCTGTAGATTTGTGAAATATTATTAATTTTTGAAAATTATTTTTTCATTGCTCTACAGCTCTGAGACCATGATATTAAAGAAACAATAGTAATTTATATTAAAATGTAACAAAAGCTTATCTATTTTCTCTCAGAACCTCTGATCAAGTCCTACAAAATCTGAGTCTTTTGTAGGGACTCTTTCTGGAGACAATTTTGTCGAATCAGATTTTTTGGATAGCCACAGCTGTTATCCATCCTCAAAGAATGGATATTACCTTTGCCTTTTGTTTATACCTCAATCTTGCTGACTTATAAAGACTGAGATTTATTCCACCAGCTACTTCACTAGGTGTGTATCACACAGCTCCCCAAAACTTATGTCTTGTGTTAGAATTAGAAGAATCTTACATAAGGAGATGATTTGGACCTATCTGCTTCAGTCTTTTTTGAAAGGAATCAGGTCCTCATTGAATAAGGACTTTTATGCTCCCATTTTTGTGCAGAGATTAGAGAAAGTATGTACACCTTACCTTTGAAGTTAGGACTCCGGTTAATTTGAGTTTTTCCTGCAGGGGTTGACATGATTAGCCCAAAATCTTTGGCGCAGTTCATTACAAAATAAAACCTGGCTTTTGAATCACCAGGGAAGTCTCTGTGGAAGAGGCTTAGGATTTGGGTAAAACATGTGAGCATTTAAATGAATGCCTCTCATTTACACTCAGAAAAAAAAAATTGCTGTCATTTGAAGTGATGAAAAATGTTCCTTTGATAAAAGGAAAGCAGCTACTCCTATTATTTCTTTAACTTTTCTTATCAAAGGCTTTTTTTGTTTTGCTTTAGTTTTTTGTTAAACAACAAAGACTATGTTCAAGATCTCAATATTCATTGTTTTCATGCTGAACTGAAAATAGCTCAGTGGTGATAATAGTTCCTTCAAATCTCCTTGAATCTGCAGGACAAAGAAAGTTTTTTCTTCCTATCTACATGGTCTCTGAGTTAAAATTTAAGAGAAAAATATCTCATTTATTCTGGTAATGAAAAGTTTGATGTTGTTGCAGAATAAATGGTAAAACAGGTAGACTTAAGTGAGAGCTTTCTGCATGTGATATTCTCCAAAAGAAAGCTTACAAACCTCAAAAGATAATGTTCTGAGGAAAATATGGTAGAAATATTTGTTCAATGTTCACAATAAATACATTTGTACCGTCTCTAAACTGCTAAATCTGAAATCCAATAAGGTTTAAAATACCTTTGCCTGGAAACACAGTTAAAGATACTGCAGAAGAGATTGTGTAAAAACTGTAGTGTATTTAATTTTATTTCATTTCAATGGGTGTTGAAAAAACAATAAAAATAGCTAATCTTTCCATGTTGACTTCTGAGATAAGGAATATCAGGTACAGAGCTGGAATACTTGAAGGTGTAAGTGTGGACAGGTGTAAAACAGCTTCAGCTCCATTTTCTTCTTAATGTCTATACTCCTACAGTGAGAGATGCAAAAAAAAAGAGAGTCCCTTTACCTCAACTGCTGTGTGCCCTTTCTGATGTGGGAAGCCTGTTAAAATTAATCAGATTAACTATTTTCAGTGCAAAGTTTGCTATCTGAAACACTGAATATTCAAAACTTAAAGGATCCATATGGAAATAACATTTTAGTTAAGAAGCAATAATTTTAAAATGTAATGCATTTAAATATTCATTTATTATGGTATTATATATAGTTCAGCAATTAGTTTATCAGTTACTAAATGTATTTGTTACCAAAATAATTAAAATGTTAATTACCAAATTCTCAGTCAGTTTTCAGCTAGAATGCCAATTCTTAGGCCAATTCTGAGAAAATATCAGCCCTCATGTAGGCTTTGTCAATACTAAATCCTGGTTGAAAAAAAAAGACCCCAAACATCAAAACTGAAATGTATCTTTTCAATAGGAAAATCCAATTCTAATATATTTTCAGCACCAAAATCCAAGAAAATATTTCCTGTTTTTCAGAGGTGACTGCATTACTGAATATCTGTTTGTTGTTTTGAAGTTTTGATTTCTCATTATTAAAACTGAACACAATCATGTCTGTTCCCAAAGTGTGGACAGATATTTTTACTCAGCACATGTGGGTACGCAAACAGGACAAATTTAGTGCATTTGTATCTTAGGAGGGCATCAGGTATTACACACCTGGCAGAGGCTAAAGAAATTTGGTAACAGCACCACCTCCAGCATCCCTGACCACTATCACACAAGAAACCAGAGCTCATTGACCCTCCCAGTTTGGTCCTAGAAAGACCTTTGGTGTTGTCCAGAGAAAAACACCCTCTGCTCTCAGTTTTAAGCCCCTCATCTCTTTCTAGCCCTCTCTCCTTATCCCAACAATGGAAGAGGTGCTTATGATGCTGCTTTCTCTCCTCCTCTCTTGCCGTGTCAGCTTTTCTGCCCAAATGTCCTAATTTTGCGTCCTTTGGTATTTTATTCTTCAGGCCTACCTCCAATTCCTTTAAAAGTTTGCCAGTGCAAAAAGTCTTCATCTTTTCAACTTTCTTGGCTCTGAGCTTCCTCACTACCCACCAGCTCTTGGGCATCTCCAGCTTTCTCAGTTATGGCACACCCTGAGTTCCCTCTGCTTTTGTGTCTATGGCTTGAGTGATGGTGCAGCTGACAGTGCTAGGAGGTGCACACTCAGGGATGAAAGGGGAATGTGGGCACTTGGAATGAGCTCCTGTGGCAGCAACGGGCTTTAGGGTCTTCATGTTTTGATGTGTAAAGGATTGCCTGTAGATATCATTGCTGTTGTCTTCCATCTGACTTCCTTCAGATCTGCTGTGTGCTGCTGTCCAAGATTCTTCCTCTTCCCACGTGATCAGTGGAAATGGCTGAAGTTACCTCCCAACTCCCTCCCTCTAACCTTGTTAATGGCTGTAGATCCAGTTGTGCCCTCTGCTGAGCCTCCAAAGGTCTGTGAGCAAGGCTGCAGTTACTAAAAGGCCATTCAGGATGCTGAAAGTTAAATTAGCGTCAAGTCTGGAAATGGTAGTGGCAGTTTCACGTACTAAGAGACAGAGTCACTCCTCTGGCAAGCACCCACAGTACCACCAACATCTATAAAGGGCAGGTTGGTGTCCTTGAGCTGAGAGGATGCCACTGGAGGTGCATGCCCTACCATCATCCTGCATGCATCAGTCCAGCCCCTCTGTGCCCTATGCTAGAGCAGAGGACAGAAAAAGAGAAATCAAAAGTCCATCTCTCTGAGAAGGCAGGATTTTGTGTGGCAGTAAAGCATGGAGATGGCATTTTCTGTAATTGCTATTCCTTTATAAACCCACTCAAGGCTATATAAGTATTTCTAAAAATTTATTTCAAACCACTCAGCCCCAAAGAAAACTTTTTATCCTTAATTTTAAAGAAAAGCTTTTATATCTCTGCTGGAGAAAAAAAAAAGATTTAAATGAATAGATGCTTATTTGAAAATGAAAAATGGTGATTCTGATCTGAATTACCATTTTGGTACCAAAATGTGTTTCTATTACTGGGTCCATTA
Organism: Ammospiza caudacuta; assembly: GCF_027887145.1. NCBI lineage: Eukaryota > Metazoa > Chordata > Aves > Passeriformes > Passerellidae > Ammospiza > Ammospiza caudacuta. Next base: position 37,939,803 of record NC_080595.1, read on the forward strand.
TGAAAAATCATGTCTCTTGGCCCTGGTCTCCAGTTTCCCACACTCCACTCTGCCTCATGAGAGAGGCTGTGTGCATGCAATTGTGTTTAACTCTATCTTTGTTTGAAAAGTGTGCTGGTTATGTGCAGGGTATTACCAGAGGCCTCTATGTGTTTGCCTTTAATTTAAAACAAATTGGAGGAAAATGCCCAGTTTCCATTTTTTTCGCTAGGAACCATCTGGTACTGATTCTTTGAGGATATGATCCCTTTCATGCCTCCTACCCTTGTTTAGAGAAGTGATGAATGCCTGGAAACATGCCATTTTTCCTCACCTGAGAGCAGGAGTGGAGCCATGCTGTGCTTATTCACCTTCATTCTGCAGGGGCTTTGGTGGAGCACAGCATCCCATTCCTGTGCGGGATCATGGAATAGGAGCACAAAATGCCACCAAGACAGAGAGAAGAGCAGTTTTTAAGGGAGCCAGTCTGACTTTGGGTAATTTTGTTCTGGGTATATTTGCAAAAGAACACAGAGATCATAAAAATTATTATTGTTTTTACCACAGTTTTGGTGTTACCTGTTCTTGTTGCTGTGACACTTGATAGCCTCAGTCATGAGTGGGACCTCACTGCATAAGAGAGGAATGGTTTCTTCCCCTATAACTGGAAATCTCAGTTTGTATTTGGCAGCCCTCTTTACTCCATATTAAAATCTTTGGTTTAAAGATTGAAAAAGCTTTGTGCACCATTGGTACTACTTTTTGAAAAGCATTTTTTGAGTTTAAAAAAAAAAAAGAGCTGTGACTTTTCCATGTGCCCTACTTTGCTGACAATTCAACTTTAGATTGAGTTAAAGCCATAAAGATAGCTCCTAGGAGAGTATCAGCTGAGGTTTGATAATATTTTGTCTCTGGCAAAAATATCAGCTTTAAGATTTTCTACACAATTGATTTTCCAATGTCCTGCCTCTTCGCCCCTCCTGTATCTCTTGGATCATTGTAAATATATGCTAGCCTAGCTGGGTTTTAGGGATGGTCTGCATCCTCGGGGGGCTTTTTAAGCTAGATGACATATCATCTGATATGATTTTGAGCCCCAGTTGCATTTTCCTTGTGTGAAGGATTAGGAAATCGCTGTGGTAAAGGAGTGGGGTTAAGTGACAGGAATCATAGTACCATAAAAAACCTTAGGTTGAGAGGGATCTCAGAAGGTACCAACCTCTAGCTCAAGCCTAGGCTACCATCAAAGATACAGCAGGTTTCTCCTGGCTTTATCCAATCAGATTTTAGACATCTTTGAGTATAGAAAATCTTTAACCTCGGCTCTACAATCATAATGCTAATAAAGGAGGAAAATATGGAGGCTGCATGCCAGCTGTGTTATATTTTGGTAATTGAACAGGTCTGTGGGCTATCACCCCTTCTGTTCCACCATAGATTTAGAAATAGTTTATGTCTCAGAGGAGTAATGGCAGCTCTGTGAGGTGTTTGCACTTTGGCTAATGAGTCTTTTTTCATAATGTGGCTGATTATCTCAGGATACTTGAGCTGAAGGGTCTGCATTACTCCCAGTCTGAAACAAACCCAGGTAATTGTTCTGTACAGTGAGGTAGTTCCACCATAGATTTAGAAATAGTTTATGTCTCAGAGGAGTAATGGCAGCTCTGTGAGGTGTTTGCACTTTGGCTAATGAGTCTTTTTTCATAATGTGGCTGATTATCTCAGGATACTTGAGCTGAAGGGTCTGCATTACTCCCAGTCTGAAACAAACCCAGGTAATTGTTCTGTACAGTGAGGTAGTTCACTGGATAGGTACCCACAATTGCTCCTGGACAATGTGCACATGATAAAAAGGAGTGGATTTGGGAATGTGAGCCAAACTTCTCTGTCGTGTGTCAGTGCTTGGATTGAATTCCTAATCTGATATCCAAAACAAAGAGAGCTGCAAAATCAGCTAAATCTACTCCAGTGCTTGTATCAGTCCATTTGCTTGTGCATTAATTTGACCACATGTAAATGTCTGGTGCATGAAGCAAGGGAAGGGTTTCTGTTTGTGCAACAATGCTGCTTAATATTGACAGTTTTTTAAAGCTATTGGAAGCAACTGAAAGTCAAGCATACCAGGCAAAACAGGCCCGACTGCAAAACAATAATTCATTCAAGTTGATTTGTCACTTAGCTGAAATTTGTGTTCCACTTAAAGAAAAATGGAAAAAAAAGAAATGAACTCAGTTCATTAGCTTCTACTCATACAGTCTTGAAGTTATCTGGCTTCATATGAGGAAAAAGAAAAAAAAAGAAGGGAACAATATTTACAGGATTTTTATTTAAATGATAAGTTAAATTTAGGTCCAAACTGCTGAAGAACTTTCTGCAGGCTTCTGAAAGCCTTGAACACACTCCCAGAGAAATTGATATAGAACCTTTTACCCATTGTCGCAAAGGGAGCTAGAGAGTAATAGCTCAGCTTTCTGGTGCAAACTGGAATGGAGCAATGTTTATTCATGCTAGATTTAAAAGGCATTTGGGGTGCTGGAAGGTTGACTTCAGCAGGAGCTGACTATCCTCATTTCTGTGTCTTGTTAGGCACGAATGTATTTCTGTGTGCCTTTTCCTTATGTCCTCGGAACAGAACTGTGAGGCCTGAGTTTTTTGTTGGGAAATGTGCCTGTCCCCAGGGACTCAGGTGGAAAGGTGTCCAGGGACCAGACCAGCTGGAGGAAGACCAGAAGCAAATAGTGACAGCACAGCAGCAGCTTACAACTGAACTGGAAGATGTGACAGTGCTCACAGGGGTCCAAGGATGAGGGAAGAGATGAGGATCTGACTCCATGTTTCAGAAGGCTTGATTTATTATTTTATGATACATATTATATTAAAACTATCCTAAAAGAATAGAAGAAAGGATTTCATTGGAAGGATAGCTAAGAATAGCAAAAGAAAGAATGAATAACAAAGGCTTGTGTCTCTGACAGCGAGTCCGAGCCAGCTCACTGTGATTGGCCATTAATTAGAAACAACCACACGAGACCAATCACAGATGCACCTGTTGCATTCCACAGCAGCAGATAACCATTGTTTACATTTTGCTCCTGAGGCCTCTCAGCTTCTCAGGAGGAAAGAATCCTAAGGAAAGGATTTTTCATAAAAGATGTCTGTGACAGGAAGGTACTGCCATGGATGCTTCTGCCTCAATCCCTCTGCCTGACTCACTGTTGACTACAAATGGTTTCTTGTTACAGTCTGATAAAAAGTTATTTTTGGTCAAAATCCTTTTTCTTTCAGAATATAATATATATTTCTTATATATATTTCTTGCCTTCAATTAAGTGTTAGAGCAAATATGACCTAATAATGGTTCATATTTTAGGGCACCACTAATTAAGATAATTTCACCTGCATCTTTTGATTGAATATTTATGCAGATTTCCCAGGATTACAAGGTGCACAGCATGGCATGGACCTTCTGGTCCCCCCAAAGTGCACGGCCTTTGGGTCACTGATACTAGCGTTGCTGAGGCTCACCTTCACAGAGAGAGAGTGGCTGATTGCAAGGTGAGTGAGACATGGATCACTTCACTTCTGCTGCATCACATTCACTTGGTGAAGTGATAATCCGGGAGCCTTCAGACTGGGGAACACACTCTGTATCCAGGAATTTAGAAGTTAAACACTGTCTTGGACTGCAGACATGTCATCTGCTAAAAATCCTGTCTTAATTTTAATTCCCTTACATATTTGTTCTGTTTTGCATCACTGCCTTTCTTTGGTCCCTATATTGTTGCTCTTCCTAAAAATTGTATTGTATACTGGATTTTAAGAATAATAGTCTGCAAATAGGTATTTTAAGCAATTTGGTGCTAATATAACTACTGAAAATAAAGCTACCCCATCTTGCTTATATAGGGGATGTGTGAAAAAAGACACAAAACAAAAGACAAGGAAAAAAGGAAAATTAAAAAGTTAATAGGGAAACAGACTATTCATCTGATATCAAAATGAATACATATTAAATGGCTACTAAAAAAGCAATATGGATTTCAAATGTGTATGGACCCGGCAAAATAGGGAGAGAAGGTACACACAGGAGTTGAAAAGATCAGATCAGAGTGCAGTAGAAGAAGTGCAGTAGAAGAACTACAGTCTGATTCTCGTTTGCAGAATAAAGTTGCTATTTTAAGTAAAATTAGACTAATCTTCAACAGCTGTAAACCACTCCTGGATTTATTTCTTTGTATTGTGTGTATTCTTGCTGTCACAGAAGAGACACCAGACAGAAGCAGAAAGCAGAAAAGAGGGTGTCAGAGATTTCATAAACAGCTTTGAGAAAAATAGATCCTCTATTTAGTAGACAATCTGTGCAATTTCTTTAACATGAAAGAACTATAACAGTATTTTTCAGATTCTAAATTCCACAAAGTGGATTTGGAATTCTGGTGACTTTAACTTGCAATTATATGTGAAATGAAGGGCAAGGATATTTATCAAAGTAACTTTGTGGGTTTGGTTTGTGCAATGAGAAGTCCTTTGTGAAATATGGTGGAGTACATAATACTGAACTGATATATTTGTCTTGCAAGGAAAACAAAGTGTTCAAGTCCAGTTTCAGTGCAACTGGAGAAAGCATGCAGACACACACTAAGGTGAGCTGGGTACCCCTGCATGATGTGCACAGGCAAGGTAATACAAGAATTCAGTGTTTCTTCATAATTTTGGTCTTAGCTGTCAAGGATGACACTGACTTAGATTACAAGGCAGGCCTGTAACTGATTGTGAAGTGCAAAGAAATTGCTTCACCTGCAAATTGTTCTTCAGCTTTCCTGAAATCAGTTTTCTCAACTGCATGCACAGTTTGCCTCCTCATTACCACTATTGTAATTTTGCCTTTTGCTTTAGTTTTTTCCCTTTATCTCTATGATTTGCTATGACATGCAGCTTGAATAGGCAAGGTCTGCAAGCTAAGCTGAAAAAAATGTCTTTCTTCCATCTCATCCTACTAATTTTGAGATATTTTAAGCACCAAATAGTCAATGCTACTCTCCTCCCCTTTTATTTGTACAGGTGAAAATAATTAATAAGCTCATCTTGAAAAGAAATTGCTAAAGATATAGCAGTGAAGAAGAAAGAAGGAAAACATGAGAGGATGTTAACCTCAACATAGTAGCAGTAACTAGGTGTTTGTTTGGTCACCATATAAACCAATGGATCACACAGCCTAGAGGAAGGACAGACCTTTGTGAAATATTAAATGCAGTAGAAGAACTTCAGTCTGATTCTTGTTTGCAGAATAAAGTTGTTATTTTAAATCAAGTTAGACGAATCTTCAACAGCTGTAAACCACTCCCTGGGTTTGTTTCTTTGTATTTTCTGTATTATTGCTGTCACAGAAGAGACAAAAGAAAGCTATTTTAGTAAGGATTCAGGAAGAACTTGTTAGGAAGAACTTTTTTCCTGTGCAGGTGACCACAGTTTGTTCAGAGAGATTGCAGAGCCCTCACTGGAGATATTCAAGAAGTGTCAGGACACTATCCCAAGCCATGTGCTCTGGAATGACCCTGTTAGAGCAGGGAGGTGGGACCAGATGTAGTGCCTGATAGTGTAATTCTGTGATATTTAACATCTATGATACTAAACATCTTCAACCATAGGAGGAAAAGGATTCCATAGGTGGGTAATTCAGATCGTTTTAGTCTGAAAAGGTATCTACTGACTCTTTACATGTTACTCTGATGTTTTGAATCTGAAGCTAAATCTAATTCAGAACTGGGTTTTTTTTCTATGTAAGAACAAACCTGTTGAGCATTTTGCAAGAGATATATGGAAGTGAACATAAACATTTGTAGGATCTCGGTTGTGAGGAATTGCGAGGCTGAAATGAAAATGCTATTATAAATCATGATTTTCCTGTTAACAATGTGCCGAATATTCACTTGGAAAGGAAAAATGCTAATTTAAAATTCTAAGAAAACACCTTATGACATAAGGAGCTATATATCACAAATATTAAACAGGGCCTGGTCAAGGCCTAATTGCTGTACAGAACAGAAATATTATTTTCAGATTTTTCAGTCATTTCTTACAAATCATATATATTTGTAGAAAGTTAGGATCTCTTCACAGTAGGTCATGAGGATTCTCATGATCTTCTCATGATCTACTCTTCACAGTAACATGAGGATTAAATTCATCAGGAGTAGTATTCATATGTACATTCATATGTATTGATTGGTACTTTTCTACTTACAGTTATCAAGTCAAAGTCCCTCGAATTCCTCTTTGCAGTCATGGAGAAAGGATTTTTAAATGCCTGCATCTTGTTGAGTCACTGGAGAAAACCAGTTTGATTCTAACATTGCCTATAGGCTGTTAATGGTTTTCTGAAGAGCACTAAGCCCCCCTCTCTCTCTCCCTCCCCCTCCTCTTTTTGGTTATTCCTTTAAATATTATAATCCCTATTTCCTGCCTATGCCTCTATACTTATTCAGCAGCAGCACAGGGTTTACCCTTATAGCCTCAATGCTAGCTACAGTTCTCTAGCGAAACCAGCTGGACTTTTGGCACTTTTGCAGGGCTATGAAGATCTTAAAACCTTATGTTGCCACAATACATATTCAAGAAATAAGATCCATTATGAAATTCAAACCACTGTGGCACATATTAATAAAATTCTTCCCTGAGTTCCAAATGAATTTGCTCTCTTTGCATCTTAAAAAAATATGCAATAAACATTTGCTCAACCATAAAAAGGTGGAATGAATGCAATTAGGCCATTTAAATATCAATCATTTAGACAAACAAAACACACAAGTGCCCAAGTGTTCAGCCAGTCAATTTTATAACCACACAGAAAAGAATAAACTAGGAGTATTTTAATGGAAAAGCAAGCTAATTTGTAGTCTGCTACAACACAGCACTAAGCTTCTTGGGTATACTGTGATTAGACATGGATTGCAGTAAAATAGCTACCTAGAAGCCTCAAACTCTGGTGGTATTAGTGAGAAGTCTAACTTTCCCACAGCCACATATAGGACAAACAATAGTTGTGAAGGGGGAGTGGTGTTAATACTGAGGCTTAATGGGGCAAAACACGTTCATCGGAGAAGCTGGTTTTGGATTAGCTCCAAACCCATAAAAATCTGCCCAAGAACATTTGAAACCTGACACAGAAGATGTCTCCATATTTTAAAAATGTAGTGCAATCATTGCAAAGTTGTTTGGGCATTTTAGTATCAAGGAATAATGGTAAAGAAACCAGAAAAATGTGTTTCTTCAGAATCCCCTTGGTGCCATCTGCAGCTAATGAACCAAATGCCATTCCTGAATGCTTTGCAGCCACAAGGTGACAAAGTAGCTATCAGTGAGATAAGGCTTGTTCTGCTTGGAGCCGTTCTTGCAGTTACAATAGGGAAGTGATAAATTACAGACTTCAGTGGTCTTTCTGGGCCAAAGGAAGGGTTTGAGACAGTTACAGCTGAGATTAGCACTTTGGATAAGAGAGTGACAGGAGATGAAAGAAGACCAGAAGCCTGCAAGAAAGATCACAAGATGTAAAAGAAAAGACTCTAAAATATTCTGCTCATACAAATGCAAATGATCATGGAATAATGAACTGAGCACCTGCAGGACAAAATTAAAGCAAGAAAAAAATTGCAAACTGGATAAATTGGCTGGTTTAAAATTACTTGAGTTTTTACTGTGGTCTGTGAATGAAACCTTTTGTTTTCAAATACCATGAAAAGTGTAAAGGAAAGGAAGGAAGTCCAGGAATGGAGATGAATTTTTTTCCTTCTCTAAGGATCTTAAATATATTCTAAGCAAAATGCACATGCTATTATATTTGGGAATATGTCAAATATGCCTGATTTCTAGAAGGATCCAGAGGCATAAATGGACTAAAATTAATATCAGAGTAATAGCTTCTGAAATAGCTGTGTAGTGTTTGTAAAGATAGATGCGAATACCTGGCAGTGGACAGCTCTGTCTGATATAGTCTACTTGTTCCTGGTAACAGCATCAATGTCTGCACTGACATTTTGGAGAGAATCTAACTGCCTTTTCCTTGCAGTGTTTCTGCTTTCAATATGAAGCTAACTTAAGCCGTAAACCAGTATGTTGATTCTGAAGTTGTGGGACGTTTCCATATATGAAGGATTGGTCTGTCAGTTACTTTAATATAAATACTTTAAGTGCTTTTTAACATATGACTGTCTTTACTGCTCCTGGTAATATTCTCAAATGAGTGGTAATACAATCTTTTAATGAAGCTGAGTCTATCTTCAAATAAGAACATTAACTTGGAGATTTACCTTGAATCTATGGCTAGCAGACTCTTGAGGTATTTCCTAATAAAACGATCCATTTTTCTACGCAGTAATACATTGAGATTTGTGTGGGAAATAAGATTTTGTAGATGTGTGCTGGATGGAACAATGGAAGCTTCAGAGGCGTAATCTGCCTGTGCTTCCAAGGGAGACTCTTTCTACTTTAAGGATGCCAATGGTTAAGAAGGAATGTAGACAAAGAGAAAAACTCAGGGCCCAGCTGCTTTCCTGGCAGGACGAATGCATTAGATATTGTGCACCAACACAAACTGTGCTGGTTGAGTGTACAAACACAGCTTGCTACTTATTGATCTATTTGGTAACAGAAAGTTAATCATTGCTTGGGAGGTTTTGGGGATGTGTGAATTTGTGAGAAGCTTGCTGTATTTTTTCACATCCCCAGGAATCCGAGAAAAAGCTGCCATTGAAAAATATGACTTAATTCTCCCTGTTTCAGAGATGACCTGGTAAATATGACAGTCTAAATTCAAAACACAATGGCAAAGAAAAAGACTGCCCCAGTTCTCATCACTTGGTGAGTGGAAGAGTTAGAAATAGGTAATGATTTTTGGATATTGGGATTTGACAGTATCATCGAAGGTAAGATGCACAATACATCTGCTGAGTGGAGAAATACCATTCCATTGAGGAAAATCTCAGGCTTTGAGACCAGGTCTTTTACATCAGTCTCAAAGTCAGGCTATGGCTGGAGAAATTTCAGGGATTTTGAGTTCTAGTCACATGCCTTAACCACAAAACTTTAAGTGTGTGGTCCTATGGCATCTCATCCCCTTGAATCAATGTTTTTTATTTGCTAAAGTGGACAGATGAAGATATTGAAAACTTTATTAATGTTAACAACATGCTTTCAAAGGAAGACTGTGACCTTCCAGTTGAATTATAGTTGCGAATATCTCTTCTCCAGATTATTGCATTTAATTTGGTCAGTGGGTGTTCAAACGTAACTTGGTCAATATTCTGTGTGCAGCTCTTGGAGATCCCATTTGTAATTGTTTCTTTGCTTACTTTGGTACCTCACAGCTACAGAGAGATATTTTGCTTTAACAAGATAATCTGGTTAATGATAATTTAGCAAGTAGTCATGAACATGGCTGGTTCTGGGTTGAATAGTCAAGCAATTCTTTGAGTCAAGACTTAGAAAAAGAAAGGTTTTGATAATTTTTACTAATCTTGTGGACTTCTGCTTGATTTACAAATGGATGTAAATGCCAGAAGAATATGAAGAATATGAAGAAATGCAAGAATAATCACTGGCACTTGTTCAATGACCATCTTGAAAAAATATTGATTGAATTATTGATTCCTTATTGACTTGCCAACAATAGCTTTTCAATTTAGTTCTGCACAGACAAAAAACAATATAGTTACCTCATGCTGAGAATACTACAGATCTCAGACATTAAGCTGTAGGCTCGGCTTCAGGATGTTTTTCATAGTCTGTGATTGTTCCTACACTGTTCCAGTAAAGAAACAACCTGTTCTGCCAGCTTCCTAAGCAGTGATTTCAATGGTAGATACATTAATAGGATTACCTTCTCAAATTTTTTTTATTTTATTCATATTTTGTCCATGTGTCATCCTGTAAATGTCATTTTTTCCCTACCTGAAATGTGTTCCCTCTTTCTGAAACTCCTTTGAACAATAGTTTGTAGATAATGTCTTTGAACTCTAACTTACTGGGAAGCTTTAGCAAGGTCTAGAAGACATAAATGCAAATGGGAAAAAAGATAGGATTCCAGGAAGCTTTACATCATTTAGAGGTATTTTGGGACCTAAGAATTCCTGTTAAAATACAGTCTATTTCTTGGATATTCATTTGAGGATTAGTTTTGAATTCCAAATTGATAGGAGCTGCTCAATGCATAGGAGTCTGTAAGCGTACAAAATCAGAATGCTTGATTACAAAGAAATAAAAAATGCTCTTACATGAAAAGGATTTTGTTTACAGGCAGTGAAAAATATAAGGTTTCCTTTAGCTCTGCACAGATTGTTGAGCATTTATCAGGCTTGCCTCCACCCGTATTTATACTGAGACTTTGCAGCAGCAACTACTTAATTTATAGCAAAACATAATAGGAATGGCAAAAGAAACTTTGGAAAACAAAAGTAACTGTATGTGTTTTTATATATCATCTCCTCAATTAGCTACAACCCTTATAAAACAGCCACTGCAATTCTGCTTCTTTACTGCAACAAGGATGCTCTGGACTTTCTTCTCATGTCGCTTCTGCACAAGATGATTTAAAGTTTATTGAGTTATTTGTGTAATTTCGTGCTGGGAATAGACTTTATATCAGTGTTTGGGAATGTGTTTCGTAATTGTGAAAATATTCTTCCCCCACTGCTTCCTTGCTTGAATATGTAACACCGTTAGAGGCCGTAAAACAGAGGGCTGTGCTAGACAGCACAAGACAGGTTTATGGAAAGGGGACAGCACCAGATACCAGCTGTGAAGGCTCCCTTGTATCTGTCTTCTGCTCCTACTATAAAACTAACTGCCTTTTCCAAGGGTGAGAAGTAATTCACAGTCCTTACAATAGACTAATTTCTACTGACTCAAGAGTTTTCTTATAAAAGACATTTCTAAAAGAAATGTCTACCTCACTGGGTAACACGACTTATTCCTAATCAGTATTTTGTGATACAAATAGGTGGATGTTCAGATATTCTTCTATATCCAGAAAGAAATTTCCCAGTTAATGACTCACAGAACAAGTAATTCAACAAGATAATTAGCCAGGTAATAATTACATTAATTTAAGTAAAATAAGGCATAGTAGCTTCAGTTAAACTGCAATTCACTTGCACAAACCAATTCCTGCACTGAGGAAAGAGCCAATATTTGCATTTGAACTCCCTGGATAAAGGGTGGTTTATAATTACACTATTTAACATATGCAGATCAGACTACAGAAGATTCTGCATTGAAACTCAATGAGAAGAAATGAAAATTCCATGTCTGAATATACAGTCTGACCATATGATTACCAATAAGTTTCTCTGTATGACAAAAATAGATCTTAATCACTTTAAAGCCTTGAATAATCTAAAGCATTACTCCAATAGAAGGGCTAGCCAACAAATCATCACTTGTCTCAAAACGATGTGGAGCACTCTTAGCCTCTTAACACTACTGAGAAACGTCATTAGCTGAGAGCTTTTCACTTTGAAAGTCAGAGGTAAAGCCCTTACTTTATTCATGTGCACCCTTCAGCTCTTATGTGACAGACTGAGCACGAAGCATCTGAAGTTGATAGGTTCTGACCCTGGTAGGATGGAGACTAAGCTAATACCACTGAGCTAATCTGGAGAGCTGCAGCCAAGCTGATGAGAGCCGTGACAAGAGCATTGTGTTACCACTGTGAATAACTGAACAACTAATTTTCTTCCACAGCCGCAACAAAAGAGTGCTTAACGTAAAATTGCCCAGGGATGAATTGGCAACATCCCCAAAAAGCAAATGCTTATGGGTCAGATTCCTGTATGCATATCTCCACATCAGTGCTAGCCTGTTCTTTGGAATCTTATCTTCCCAAAGAAACAGCAGCAAAGTCTTTAACACTTCTGTATGGAGTTTTGCATTCAGAGCTTAAAAATTCCCACAGGGTCAGATGTGATCAGGAAGGGCTTATCTGCACCATGCCTGGTTTGATACCTGTTGGCTTGCTAATTATCAAGGAACTAAATGCCCATTTGGACTCCTTGTTTTTACTTTAAATGCAATACATTGAACATTCTCTGGTATCTCCTGTGTCTACTCAAAAACACATTAGTTGCAGCCATTTCAGTTTTTTTTTTACCATCTGTTAACACTGTAAGACTTTTGTCCTAAGGCCTGTACTTTTGGCATCACAGGAAAGATGGCAGTGATACCTGTCATTGTCCTTCCCCAGCACATACCCCCCAGCTGACTACACAATTCATAGAAAAGCCTCTTTTTAGTTGTCTGTGTAGTTTTTTGGCTCATATCCCTTATGCTATAACTTTCTGTGTCTGTCACAAGCTAGAACTTTCTTGAGAGACTTCAGGGGAAATTTTCAAGCAGTGTGCAAGAGGCAAACTAAGAAAACTACATTATTTTGCTCATGTTAAAAAACCCTCCTGAGCATTTTGCCTTGAGTTGCTCTAGTTCACCAAGCCTTTGGAGAAGAACTTGGAAGCTAGAGAGGCAAAGAGCTTTGTTGCGTAAGAGAGTGTGGACTTCAGCTGAATCACGTAAGTCTCAAATTTGCAATTTGCACAGGTTATGTAGAGACTTGTTAGAACCTTGCAGCCAAACCACTTTGTACTTTGGGTATACTCTTGTCACATTTTCTCTGCTGCACCTGAATCAGATCCTAAAGATACTTTCTGTGAGTTGCCAAAGACCCCTTTCCAGGAACAGAGGTCTGGAAGTGTCCCCTTCTTTTCAGTGAGTTTTGCTTCAGTTATTTCAGGTAACACATTCATATAAGTTCCTTTACAAACCATTATTAATGGTCTTAAAAACAACTTAAAACCAGGATTTTTTGGGTCTCTGATGCTGCTATTTGCAGCAAGTACCTCTTATGGGTAAAAATCTCCTTTTTCTACCAACCTTACTTAGATTCATAGCTGGTTTATTCCTCTCCCTCCTCCCCTCCCCCCCCGCTTTTTTTTTTGTTATATATGAAGTATGCTTGAGTGTAAATCTCTTTTTGCACCTTTTTCCCCCCCTCCCTGTGATAGACTCTCCATGTACTTTTTGTCCTTTTCAGCCAAAATCTATATTTTCTGCACACAGGTATGACTTCAGATTGGAGGAGGACTTCAGATAGTCTGTCTGTGTCAGATAGTATTCAGCGTTTTTCTTAGGACTTGAATGATGGAAGAAGAAGTACACATATTAAGCAGAGATTTGACAGTAAAAAAAAAGGTTCTGTAGTACATTATCCAAGGAGAATGTGCCATCTTGACTGTAGGAGATCTCAGAAGAATTTTTGTTTTTAATAGATGTCAGTTAGGAATAATGTTTCCCAGATCTGAATCGATTTGGGAGATGCAGAATTCAATTGGGTTTCAGATAGCCATTGCTGACCAATTAATAGCAATGTCTTTTTATTGTTCCTAAAAGAATATCCTTCCTCTTAGTGTTAGGTGTCTTCATCTGACCCCTTTTATTCACTTATTGCCATTATTTCAGATAATTTCTTAATATCCTTAGCTTACTGAATTATATACAGATCCTTTTATGCGTCCAAATTTTGTGTGACTAGAAACTGTATTAGCACACTCCCTGCCTTTACATTGAGATGACTAAGAAAAATATTAAATAAGATCAAACCAGGACAAACAATCAAGAAACTCTGCTGCATTAAAATACATCTAGAATGAGCACATAGTCTGGTTGTCTGGGTTTTGTTCTTTGTTGTTTTTTTTTCCTTAATATGTTCTTTCTAACAGCATTACAGTTTTTGTACAAGAGCTACATTTTCTTCCATATAAGTGATAATTTCCCATGTGGTGCTGTACTTTGCTGTAATCCAAACAGAATGACAAGCTTCTTTCCCCTAGTGTAGGAAAGCAGTTATTTTATTAAGTGAATGTGTCAGGATAGTCTTACCAGATCTGGTTGGTAAATCTACGTAATACTCTGCCTTCTGCATTTTGATTTTCTGCCTTTTCTTTTCAAAGTTAATCTTTCCTCTGAAATCTGTATGGCTTCCTTTCTGCACCACTGAAGTAAGCATAACAAATCTCTCCTTGTGCATCTTTTAACTATCCTCTGTAACTGTAGGGGTTTCTATATGATGGCTCTCTACTACTGATGCCAGCTTTTTGTATACATCAACTCAAATTAGGCAACATATTGTTTCATTTGTTATCCTTTTCAGAAGCCTCATAATGATGAACCTCCTCCATATGAAAGCTTTAGCCTCTGAGTTTTCCTTCCATCTTGGATGCAGAAATCTCATTTTATTTTGTCGTTACTGCTAGGCAGTCTTTCTGTGTTATATTGATTTGGGTCTCTCCGTATCTTTGCTCCACAGCTGCCAAGCCTTTTCTTCCTCTTCCCCTCCCTTCTTCTTTTCTGTATGGCTGACAAGTTTTTTATTTATATTTTTTAAGTCTAATTTGTAATGTGCATGTCAGTTTAAATTTTGTACCCTTTCATACTATTGTCTGTGCAATCTTAGGTCTGTCTTTGCTGATCAGTGTTTTTCCTTCATTCCTTGTCAGCCCTTCATTTTTCCTTATTTAACTTGATGTTTTGCATGCTGTGATGTTTTGCTCATCTGTTTTTTATCTGTTTTTATAAGGTTCTCATTAATTACTACTATGAAATCTAAAAATGTAGTACCATCTGATAAAAAGGCATTTGTATTAAAAGATATACCATGTACTATGGATTTCTCAAAGTATCTTTAAAAGGTGCACTAACAAAGCTGAAATGCTGCATTTTTACATGTCATTGCAGAAGAGAAAAATATTTAAAGTTTCTCACCTACTGATGCTTTACTTTTGAATACACCTCTCCAGTTCATTAAAAAAGTGAATATTTTATTTTTCAAAATTATATAGAAGGGCATCGAGTTTTGTTCAAAGGAAAGAAGAAAGAGGGAGAAACATTCCAAATTAATTTTTCATCTACTCCCTTGCAGTCAGAAAATCTCACTTAAAAGTCTGTGTGGATTTTCTATTTCCTCTACAGATGAGCACTGTGGCTGTAAGAGGACACACGACTCCTTAATGCTTATTGTGTATAGCTGGCAACATACAAGCCTCTAAATATTGGTATTTTAAAGGTTTGTACTGCTTTATCAGCAAGGCTCTGTATTGTAATATGGCTGTGTTTTGTCAGCTGAATGGTGAGCCAGAAAATTCCAGAATTTTCTGGCTGTTTCAGTGCCAGAATGGCCATTTCAGAGTATTGGTAGTGGACAGGCCAATACTAAACAATTAGTTAAAGATGCTAATTGAAATGCTCTCTACTGGCAAGAAATGAATCTTGGGCTTAAAAAATACAAAGTACTTTGAAAATGTGGAAGGGTATAAGGTTGTCAGAAATAAAAGCTGAAAACAAATTTATTTTCCTCTCAGGTAATGTGCTGTATAAGATCTAAGTCTTTATAAACTTCTAAATCTAAATGAAAAAGTGTCTGAAGATGTTTAAAATTAGCAGTATTTCAAAACTATTTTTTCAAAATATAGCAACTCATAAATAAAATCAAATTATTATTACATATTAAACTGTGATCATGTTTATAGTCATGGAGGGTAACACTATTTCAGCTTAACCAATACTTTTATTCTGTTTTCAGTACGCTGCTTAAGGCTTCCATTAGTATTTTAGAAAGATAGATAAATTCTCTAAATGCTTGTATACTTCAGTATAAAATTAAAAATTACATTTAATTCCTTTTGAATTGTTTTTGTTGTTTGTTTGATAAATGCAACAAAACTATGGCCACAGTTTGGGAAGGATTTCAGGTTTGTCTTCAGATCGACTTCACTGTGTTGTAAATATGTACTTGAAAGTCAGTTCATGCAAAATGTTTTGCTAATAGATGGCTGAGAGAAGGTTGATATTGTGAATTAATCATCAAAGGGAGCATCTTATAATTCTGTGCCAGTGTTCATTATTGCAGTACTTGCTCACCTTCTTCACCCAGCTGATGGCAGGCCTGAAGGCTCACATTTAATATTTTCCTTTCGGGAATGAAGCTCTTGAGGTCATGGGCACTGGATGTTTATTCTAAAAATGTGAGTAATGTAGTTTTATTGTTGCTGATGTTGATTTATTGGCTGGGTGGCTAGAGTTTTTCTGTAGGAAGAGCGTTACTGCTATGAGTATCATTGTTCAGAGAAGAGGACATAGAACAAGCACCTTGTCTACTTAATTGTGCAGCTCTTTCCAAGTCACTGGCTCTTTCTTATTCCTTGGTCACTTCAGGTGCAAAAGTGATTCAAATCAAATTCTTTTCAATAAGTGAGTGTATTAAAGTTAAGCCATCATGGATAAATGGAAAAAATAGAAAGGAGTATGTGAGTGCTGCATTATTTAATGTGGATTCATTTCTGGGGCATGACTTTCAGAAGACTCTTGAGGCTTCAGTGCTGTTTGGATAGGTTTTGAGTACTGTATAAAACCATGTATTTCGTCTTCTCATTCCAGAAACCATAGGATCATACTGGAATGTCACAACAGCCATTTATTTCTCATTTATGAGTGCATATATTCTTGTATTAAATTACTTGTACTTTTATTTCATTTCACAACTCAGTTTCTGACATTCAGACTAATCATGATGGCTCTTAGTGGCTATTTCCTCCTGCAAAATTCTTTGAGCTTTCCTATCCCACTAGGCAAACAGAAGTTACAGCAATTTGCATTCAGGAATAATATTACCTGTAATTTTCTAAATTGCTGTTTTAACATGGCCAAACTTCTGGGTGACCGACTGTGAAATTACTGCTTTTTTATAAATGCTTAATTTCAGCCCATAATGCAAACCATTATACAGTGCCCAAAGGCTGATATGGTAAGTGGCTTTCAGAGCTTTTCATTTGATAACAATTTTTGTTGAATTAGTTATAGGATATATAAAGAAATAGTAAAAAGTTTGCTCTAATCTGCCAGAAACTTTGCTTATGCATCAGAAAATCCTGAAAGCTGTGCCTTCATTCCAGTTGGCAGAAGATGTCTAGCCTAAACTGCCAACTGAATAAACAAATTTTGCCAGAAAGTTAAATTGCTGATTGCTTATCTGAAAGATCATTTGGCCTCTGTGTCTTACTACTTGCTAAGCGACACAGAAACAAATACCAGTGTGGAAAATTGTCTTATTTTTAAACATGGAATGAATATTTTAGGATGGTGGGCTTGCTCAGTGAGAAGATGTACTTCAGGATGGGAGAGAGAGGAACTGTCAGCACTTAAGGGACAAAGGATTCAATTTTTTTACTTCTCTTTCCTGTAGCTGTCTGGTTTTATGCCAACCAAGGTCCTGAGCACCCTAGAGCTAGAACTCCCACTTCCTTGAATGTTTTGTATGCCTTTATTTTGAAGACTATTAGAAGCCAATATCATTGTTTTACTCAAGGCTAAGCTGTATTTCGATGCCAAAGCATCTTTGTAAGGTCTGAGTAAATTGAAAGACTGAGCCAACTCTGAAAACACCGTCAGGTTGAATCCTGTATTAGGAACAAAAAGGTAATAAATTGTTCATGTAAAACCATGTTCCTAGAAGAAGAACATTCCTCTTCTGACTTAGCTTACCTTTGCATGCTTACCTGAGCTGAGTTCAGAAAAGGGTGGAATTTTCTTGCATGATAACCTGTCTCTATTAAAATATCAATTGCAAAATCCTGCTGACAGTATGTGCTGTCAGTACATACTAATGTCTTCAAGAACTCAGTATTACATTAATGGCATTTTAAAACCTGCTTCAATACAATAGGTTGAACAGGGTTAGCAGAAGCAAGTATGGATTACATTTCTAAAAAATATATTAATACAAAATGTTGAAGCTTGTTACTATGTGAGGAGCCAAGTTGTGGTTCCTCCAAGGTCAGAGGGTAATTCATATCAATTGCTTGGAGAAATTCACCAGACATCATTAATGTTAAGACTTTCCTTTAACTACACCAGGACTACAAATCCTTAATTTTATGTTAATTTACCAAAACCCATCACTCAAAATTAAAATTTAGAAGTCGGACTTTTTAGGTCCATCAACAGTCATTGCGTTAAATGAGTGTCTAAATATTGACTTACTGACACAGCTAATTCCTCCACCCCAGTAACAGAGAGTACACATGTTCTGCCTTCTGATAATTTTTCTAGCCCCAAACCCAGTTCCTATCCAAACTGCTTGAATCTAAGCCACTCAGAAAAGAGCAGCTATGTGGTGAGAAATGGGATAAGAGAGGTGACAAAGCTTTGATTCCTGGTTGCCACCAGCAAGAATTGAAGCATGCCTTAGTCTGCATGAATCAAACTTCTCACTGTGCCTCCAGCATTGCTCTGATGGGGCATGAAATGCCATCACACAGGAAGGGCTCTTCCTACCCCAGAGTGAACCCTGTAGGCTGGGAGCATTCGTTATGGACATTTTCTGGAGGGAAGCATTGTCATATGGTATGCAGATCAAGTCTTCTGTCACACTTTAATCCTCTCATAACACCAAGGGAATTTAAATGTAGGATTTTTTTTTTCTCATGATAGTCTTGAAGTTTTTCATACTTAGTTACTTAGAAGTCAGTTGAGACCAGAAGTTCTTCAGGGTTTCAGGAGGTGATAAAGACCCTAAAAATACCAGGAAAATACATTTTTTGAGGAAAATACTGTTTTGGTTTTTTTTTCATTGAGTTCTGGCCCTGAAATGCAGGAATGTTGTCTAAAGACCGCAAATATGTGAAAAACCTCCATACTTCTAAAATGAACCCAAAACTCTGTTGCAATAGTTCAACCTAAATAAGATTTTTTTTTTTTCTTTTATCCTGACTCCTGGTTCCATCCCGGTTAAAACAGATATATTTACCAAAAGTGTGTGAATATAGGTTCAGTACTTTTTTACATCATGTGTTCTGCCTCAAACAGTAACTAATTCAGCAAGTCCTGAATTGTACTGCTGTACAGTACAGCAAGATCACTGGAATCTCCTCTGGCCTTTTGATGAATGAATGTGTGGTTTCATGCCAGGAATAAGCTATTAATTTGGACTACTTTTCTGAACATCCTTTGTCTCTTTACCTGACTAAAACAGTGAAAATGTCTCTACTCTGAAGACCAGGAAAACACAGTCAGGATTGTAGAGTAGTAATCAATATGGATGTGTATTATTACACTGTCCCCTTGGCAGGCCATATCAAATTCATTGAAGATGTTTAAAAGTATTCCCAAATATTCCCCTAATAATTTATGAAAATTACTTCTTTGGAAAGTGCTGCTTTAAGCAGGGAAAGAAACCTACACCATTGGAAGCTCAATGCTATGAAAACAGCATCAATTTTCTTGATGAATTCATAGTTCAGAAGCAATTTGGTGTGAGTCTTCAATTCTGACAGTACATGTGACTTTGGCTAGATGCCTGGATATAGGCAGTAAGTAAACAGAAAGTGGTGGAAATTATCTTGATCTCTTATGTTCCGTGTGCTAAGACAAATAATAGAAACACTTAAATATAGCTGCCAAAGCTATCTGTAATAAAAGTACAAGACAAAAAAAAAAAAAAAAAAAAAACCAACAAAAACCCAAAAACCAAAACAGCAGTCCCTAAATTGAAGAATCATTGATCATTGTGGGCTGCAGTAAATCTGCTGGTATTAAAGTTTCCTGGAATAGGATGCCAAGGATTAAAACAAATAACTCTAGGGATTGTTAGGCCTTCTTTCTTTGAAGGGCTTGCCATATAGAAGGATTAAGAAAGGTCTTAGGATGCACACAAAATTTGTATTTGTCTCAATATCAAATGCACATGAAAAGACATTGGACATATATGAAGAGAGATAGGGGAGCAAGTTAGATCCTTGTAACCATTTTTCTTAACCTTATTATCTAAGTAGTCTTGAGTTGGCTGTCAGGTAAAAAAACCTGCTAAAAAGATAATGCAGATATACAGTAGCTGGTGCACAGGGAGACATGAAAACAAATATTAGAAAGTGTGCAAAAAGCCTCCTTAAAAGCTTTTCTATCTCCTGAGGTTTTAAGAAGAGAATCAATTCAAATGCTTCTCCACTCTGTAAACATAGGAGAAAATAGGGGAAAATAGTTACATCTAATGCATTTTGGTATTGTACATCATGTTAGTGTCTTTTAAAAGGCTGATGGCAAATTTCACAGATTTTTACAACAGTGCCTGTGGTTTTCTGTGAGACTGAATTTAGGATTTTTAAAAATGTTTTTGGTTTTCTTTTGTTTTTAAAGAAAGAAAGGACAAAGGCTGTGTTCATTAATGTTCTACATTTTCTCTTTAAATGCTGTACAAAATGTTGGTTTAATTTCTGTATCTGGTCTCATCAGGGAAATGCATTTCTTAATAAACATTCTTGTTTTCTTGCCTCAGAGGAGCTGGCCCTTTTGGGGTAACAGCAGTTTTATGTTATTGTAATTTTCTAGCTTTGAATGAAATCATTGCTTCCCTGCTTTGGACAGATTGTCAGGGTTTGTTTTATAGTCCATAATATCACTTTTTCCCTATGTGACTGCAATGAATTTCCCCTCACAAAGCAGCATATACCTCTATAGCTCTTCATATACATTTAAAGTGAAGACACCATGGAAATTGGTCAGCATGTACTAGGAGAGGGGATATAATGCCACAGAAGAGTTCAACTCTGCTCATTACGGTAGAAATCTGCATCTGTAGGAAGTAGGTCCACACATTTGTTTGACAAGTGAAGGCTGCTTTAGGAATCTTTGACCAGAATATGTGTGAAAAATACTCAAATAACAATTGTGAGTTTTCTGTTCATCCAGCAAGGGTTGCCAAAAGCTACATCAATATGGGTTTTCATAGTCTATCCTGCAAAGCCTCAAGCTTAACTTTATGATGTTGAAAATATTTAAAAATCCTTGAAAAAGTTCTTGGAAACCTTTAATTTATATCTAGGAGTACTTAACATACAAGGCTTGCAACCCTTACAATAATTTACCCTTGTTCTTCCCACTTCAATGAATCTATGCAATTTTATTTAATTCCTGCTATAACCTCAGTAGACAAACTCATTGATCTTTCCCTCCAAAGAGATCTTGCTAGCTTAGAGTTCATAAAACTTGAGAAACATAGATTGCTTCAAATTATGTGCTTATTAACATTAACAGTCATTTTGCGGTGATACAGAGCAGTCTCCCAGTTCCATCCAATACATCTGGAGTGAATCATTAGCCTGCATGACTTTTTATTAACTTTAACAGCAATGTTTTCCTCTCTTATCTATTTGTAGGTTTTTAATTCATTGGTGTCTCCTTCTGCCTAGAATTTCTACTTCACACACCACAACTCATGTATCTATAAAGAAATGCTGCATCCACTTCATGTTATTACAAAAGGTATATGATTCTTCAGTCTCTATTTTTCTGTTGTTTTATCTAATTTTGATATCTGATTGAACCTTTTTTCTTGTGTATTCATTTTTTCTTAAAAATGTCTTGCAGGGGCCTTTTTGCTATACCTTATATTTGAACTTCCAAACACAGCACATTATGTTTACTGACTCTTTTACCCACAAGAGTATTTCTTCTTGCAAAGAAATGTGCTCACACAGGAGCAATTTGTCTCATATACAAGGAAGAATGAGATGATCCATTGCTCTTCCCTCATACCTATTTTTGCATGTGTATAATTGCATCAACCTTGAAAAACAGATTGTTTTGTTTTCAAATGAATATTTTGTTAACCTTCACAAGATACAAAGAATGCTTGAAAAAAATTGAAGTTGTAACTTATGTCTTAAATTCTGTGATTCATTGTTGATCAAATCTTTCTGTAGTACTAAAGGCAGCTTGTAAATTATGATCTCATTGTAAGTAAGGTTGAAATATTTAATGTCAGCCAGTGCATCTCTTTAAAAAGCACTGTACTTAGTAACTATTGTAATTATGCCAGGAGACATAAGAGAAGAGATTAGTGCAACAAGTGACCTAGCTTTAATAATGTCATAGGAATCTGTAATTGCAAAATTATCCACTGTGTTATGAATGTTCACTAACATAATATTCAGGTCACTCATCATTTGTAGCACTTCATGAAGTAAGCAATTATTTTTTCCAGTGTACAAATATCAAGTCCATTAATTTTAATAAGTGCCTCACTTTCAATCCTGAGAGTGTATATTTAAGCATAGTAAAAAATACCTTCAGTTATGACTGAAAAACATGTATTATAACAGACAGTGTTTGACTGCCAGCTTTCTAAATCTTGGTACTGGCCATACCTAGAAAGATTTAGAGGTCAAGTTTGAGTTAAGAACTCAGAACTGCACAAAAATGCCTGCAACCTACTCTAAAACAGATATTGACAATATGTCCCAGATTTCTTTCTTTCCAGATAGATTGTGTGCATCTATGTTCATCCATCCATCCATCCATCCATCCATCCATCCATCCATCCATCCATCCATCCATCCATCCATCCATGCCAATCTATCTCACAGTATTTTAATATTGTATCTTCAAGACTTAGGTCAACCTGAAAATGAAAAAGACCCCCAAAACACAACAAACTGAATGAAAATGGAAAACAGGATCATAATATGTGTGTGGTGTGGGTTTTTTTCTGTCCTGCAGGAAATGTTATTATTCAGAAGGATAAGAACAGATCTGGTTCTTTTGTTCTCTTAACTGCACTGAGCTATTGCCAGAATGAATAAACCCTCCAAATTTGCCCTGTGGATAAACCAGCTGCAACAGTAGCTTTCCTTTGAGTTCCCTGGTGTTTTCTCTCAGTGTCTACATCTGGGGGCACCTTCTGGACTGACTCAAAAAAACAGTGCATGGTGCTTCTCCAGATCAAATAATGGCTAAGGTGTTATAACAAATAGAATTTCCCAGGTATTTTGTATTCCTTGCCTTTTTGCTGACTGGTGTTTACCTTCACGTGTTGCTTGTTACTGTAATTTTCATTCAAAGTCTTGAGAATAGGGAATTCATTAACACATGTGAATTGAGCCAGGCACACTGCGAATCTTTCCTCTAAGTACCCTGTGAGGACAAGCAATAACATCTCTATTATGAAATCTCAGATGAAAGAGGGCTTAAAAAACCAAAATTTTTTAGGTATGAAAACTGGAGATACGTCAAGGTTGTATTGCCCAATTATTATCCTATTAAAAACTACATTCACTGTGAGAAGAGAATAATTATGTGCAAATATTTTCCTTCACTGAAAACTTCCCACCAACTAGTACGATTGTACTAGATAAAGGTCCAATTCCTCTTGCCCAATTTAGACTCTGAAATAAGTGTCTGGTGTAAGAAAGTCATTTAGACTTCCTGTACAACTGAGAAAAGTTGAGATAGAGGAGAAACTTTAGAGAATAACGCATGTACCTTAGACAGGTTGAAATGAATTGCTTCTAAAACCACATCTTTCTTTCAAGTAACTGTAATGAAAGCCTCAGCTTCTCCTTATTGAGTCTGTATGGTCATCCTGCTGACACTGGGCTGAGACTGGAGCCCAACTTCCAGGTAGCTGGTATGTCTGATGAACACAGCCTGTATTATCTTTACCACAGAAATGCCATATCCTTCATTGTGCTTGTGGAGGGAGCATCAGCCAGCAAGCAGATTGAAAATCTTGAATCTTACAAGGGAAGTCTCTCTTGCCCTTCCTAAATAAAGCTCCTTGCAAAAACTCCAGCCATTAGTTTCAAAAAAGTTTAAACAAAGGTATGAAATTTTAAATGATTCAGATGAAAACAGGGTTAGACAGGGACTGAACTTTGCTAAAAACATAATTAATGATGCTCATGCTGCACATCTGCTGGGTTTTTCTGGAGACTGCAGAGGTGGTTTTTCAACCCCATCTGCTTACTTCTTGTTTCCTAAATCTCCTCTAAGTTCTGCCTAGTGAGGTTTTCTAGGGGTGGGAAAATAAAACATGTCATACCAAACATAGGCTTAAGCCTTCTCCAGTATTGTTAGCTGCTCAGAGCAATAAGATACCCTGCATGGAATTGTCAGAAAAACAGTTTTAGAAGCATTACCTAGGACAGTGACTTCTCCTTTCCCAATTACTATACCAAAGATATTGTCTTTGCTAGCATTTATAGGGTGTAATTTCCATGCTGTTTCTGTTTCTTCTTGCAACCTGGGCCTAATTTGTTTTGTGGTCATAACTTCCAGTTTATGCTTCACTTTCATTATCTCTTATTTTACGGTTTATTTTGGAAGCTTTGTCATTGATAAGAAATTCAGGGAAGATAATATGACCTAATGGAAGCCTTTTGGTACCTGAAAGGGCGTTACAGAAGAGCTGGAGAGGAATATTTTATGAGGGCATGTAGAGACAGGACAAGGAGAAATGGCCCTAAACTGGCAGTGAGTAGGCCTAGATTAGAAATAAGAAAGAAATCCTTTACTGTGAGGGTAGTGAGGCATTGGAACAGGCTGCCCAGAGAAGCTGTGGATGCTCCACCCCTGGAAGTGTTAAATGCCAGGTTGGGTGGGGTTTTGAGCAGTATGATCTAGTCAAAACGTCCCTGCCTATGGAACTGGATAATCTTTAAGTCCCTTCCAACCCAAACCATTCTACAGCTCTAATATTAGACATTTTAACTATGCTCTAAATTATTTTCTACTTCTAATGCTATTTCTCTGTAGTGATCAGTCACTAAAGGACTGCCACAGATCCCTTAACATCCACAGTGGCTAGTTTTCCCTCTTATAAGTGGAAATACTACATAGCTTGGTTCAGATGATAATAAGTAAGATAACATGCTATGTTCCAGGGAAATTATTTTATATAATTGTATGCTGCTGTTAAATTATATAAAATGCATAAATGAAATTTATTATATGCTAATGAAGTGACTTACAAAAAGAATTTGTGTAAATTAAGAAATTTCTGTGTTTTATATATTTTATGAATAGAATGCAGAAAACTGATGTTACTACAGTTGTCTGTGTTTGACTTGCACTGATCTAGGGCAAATTAATTCCTGGTATAGTGCCATTAATTTCATGGGAGTTACATCAGAGATATGAACTCATTTAGTTATTCCTAGCACCATCTGGAAATTTATCATGCCACAGCAATGTTTCACTTACTGAAGACATTTTCATCCTTTTTGTTTAGTATGGAAAGAGAGGGATTAAAAATTGAAGATCATTTTAGCTTGCTCTATATCATCTTAAACTCCCTTGTAGGCTTTATGTTTGGATGACGAGATGTGAAATTAAACAATATTTAAATAAATGTAATAGTGCAATCAAGAAGGGACCAAATAGGTCTCAGGAGGCAAAACATTTTCATAAATATAAACATAACCCTTTTTGCAGGGAGTAGATCTGCAGAAGTGGCATTTCTTTTGGTGTGTGCAGATAGTTGTCTCTGCCTGTCCTTCATGACACAAATTTGTATCTCTGTTTTAGTGCTGGCATGTTGGAACCTCACTCTGAGGACCAGATTAGATCTGTATCACAAAGTTCAGCTCAATTCTGTCATGGCTTACAACACTAGAAAATTCTGCCAGAAATGTCAGAAACTTCATATTATCTTCTGTTTGTTTAGGAAGTTGTGTTGTTTTTTCTCATTATTTTTATTGGCATTGTGTCCAGAAATGTATTTTTAAGTGATAAGAAATCCTTGTCTAGTTTTGAAACTATGCTTTATCCTTGTGGAAACATAAAATGACAGCCTAAGCTTTTTCCTTTCTTCCCAGCCTCCTCCAGAGCACAGACAGGAATTATGCTTGTAATGACTTCTGATTTCTTGTTTTCCATTCAGAAATGCACTGAGTATACACAGGCCCAAACATGCCAAAACCTCAGGTACCTCAAGACTGAAGGTCCGGACACATATAGGAATAGGAACAAAGCTGTGACTACCCAGCATATGGAGCTATTTGCATGCTATGTGTACATGTTTACATCTTTATAACTGTGTAACAGGTAGCTCTGTGTTACACGCAGTGACAACACCCCAGAGCTGGTGAATTTAAAAAAAAAAAAATCAATGAACAAGTTTAATTGATTAATTACCACACCCCAGCTTTAATGTGACATATTTAAGACAGCATATTAAGAAACTTCGTGCAGGTGCAGAGTGCAAGTCTACATGTTGTCCCATCTGTAAAAGTGACCCTTCTGTGCTCCAAGTACCTTTTGGTCTGTGTTTCCCATGCAGAGAGCACTGCTGCTCTGGGCAGCGTGCCCAGCAGGGCCCTCCTGCCCTAAGCCCCTCAGACAGACAGCAGCCCCTGAGGGGAGAGCTGCTCTGCCTGCTGGGGAATGACGGTGCGCTGACAGCACCATCGTCATCCTCACTCTCATGGAGTCACATAAAGCAGGGCTAGAATTTTTGTTAAAACTAACAGCTTCACTGAAATACAAATACTGAGCTGAGTTAGTAAGTGTTTGCTGTAAATTCACTGGTAATGTAATTTCATAACCTTGCCTGAAGGTTCTTATCCTTAGGGGTACATTTTTTTTACTATTAGGCCCTTGTTATTAGTGTCTGGTTTGTGTTTACAAAACCAACAGTATTCATCAAAACTGTTCATCTTTGAAATGAAATGGAAATGTTGCTGTGTAGTTCACTAAAAATTACCACCTAGGAAAATTTATATACAGAAATTTTTTGTAATTATAGTTTATTTTTATTCAGGCAGGACACAGTTAAGGAAATAAAGGATGTTTTTTTCAATGAATTTTTAACTTCAGTAAGTTGATTATGTAGCTATCTGATACTAGGATGATTAAGTTAGATAGTCCCATAGTTGTGTGTATTTATATAAAGAAAGAATTCATGCAGCATAAACCAGATAATTTATCTTTGTTGCAGTCAGCTTGGTAGACATGTTGCCTCTGGAATGCTAATAACCACCAATTTTTATGTAGTGAAAATGGAATACACTGTACTTAGAAATACTCAGAAAGAGAATTTCTTTTCAAGGACAGTAAAAGCATCAAAATGGCTAAGGGGTCACTAATAGCATAAAAAACCTCAACTCCCCCCCAGACTGATAAGCAAAAAAAACCTCTCTAACCAAAATATCATATTTGAAATTGAGTTCTTTACAAGAGATTATGAAAAATATCCATGGATCCTGTGAATCAGGAAAAGTGCATTTAGATGTAAGGATGTAAAAATAAATCCAAAGAATAAAGGAGAAGGGAACTGAAAAGCAAATCTGAATTTTAAAACAGATTCTGGTAAGCACATCTTCCCCAACTGTCATTGCTGTAATCTTTTTTTTTTATGTGCACTTAAAGAGATGCTGAAGAGGTAACTCTCTGTCCATTGCAGGGATCCTTGACATATGATTGACATGATATCACGTTGTATAAACTAATAGCAGCCAGAAAGGTGATTGATAAGTCAGATCTCCTCCTATCTCCCCAAATTCACTGCTGCTATGCCTTAATTTCTTTGCTCCACTTCTGCAGCTTGTGATCCACAGAATTTTACTTCTCTGTTTGCAGGTGGAGGGCATATGCTGTAGGGACTCCTTATATCAAAGAAGCAAAGCACTGTGGGGAGCCAGTTTCTGAGGTAATATTTAACATGAGCTCTGCTCCCCACAGTACTCATATTTTGTGGTAAGCACAGAATAAATTACTCCTTTCTTGTTGATGCTGGGCAAGGAGCAAATTTGTCCCAGTTGCTTCTCAGTTAGTAATCCTCATTGTCCTACACCTTGCCTTCTCTGAAAGACACATCTATCTTTTGGGCTTTGACATGTCAAAAGTCAGCAGTCTCTGCTGACCGTTCACATGGCAGAATATGGTTGTACTTAATTTTTGCCACTCTTTAACCAGTGATTTCTAATGTAACATTTTTTCCATTTTGAATGATACGGCATATTTGACACTAGAGACAAATTTTAATGCCCAAGACTGCAGTAGAAAAGCAAGATTTTTGGTAGATTACGCTGTCACACATTCTAGCATCAAGTGAATTTTCTGTCTCTCTTCCTCTGTTGTCCAACAGCAGAACTGCTGCCAGTCAGAATATGTTTTACCACAGGAGGTAGAGCTGAGTCATGTGAAACTTTACCTGTAGCAGAATCCTGGCTGCATTTACCAAAGGACAAAAATCTGCAAATGAATCCTCTAAAGACTATCTAAAGATGAGGTACTAAGGGGTTTTACATTGCTGACATTCATCAAAGGCTACAGGCATTGTGCCATCTCTCTTCTCCACAGAGAAATAAAATGCTGCGAGCTTTCTGAATTCACTTTCAAGAAGAGGCAAGGCTCAACAATAAAGTAGTGAATTCGTGACATCACCATCTTCACCAAAAACTTATCTAATAGCCAGGCTTCAGACACTACATATAGCCCAAGAGAAAGGGTGTTCTTTGTTCAAGAGGATGTTCCTGTGCAGAAATAAGCCTGGTTCAGGGTGAAGAAAATAGTCTAGGTAGTTCACAGTAGATTGCAGTAACAATCATGTCTTTCTCCTCTCATGTGAATATTTCTGGAATTTTTACTTGCTGCAACTGTATCAGCCCAAGATCCCATCTACATCACTGCAACCTCCTGGTAGTCTTTCTGATCATGGCTACTTTGAAAGGATTGAGCCTTTAAAAGCCTTCTTTACCTGCTGGTGTGGTAACTGAGATGAAGAGCACAGACCATAACTGAGGAATGTATAGGTGCATGGACACTGGTCTAAGACCATTAGAAATGAGGCATATAATTCAAGAGCAAAGGTTGTTTGTTCCTGTTGTGTGGAAAAAGAGCATCCAAGGTTCCTAAATGCTCGTGGTCAAAAGGAGCAACAAAACTCAGGGGTTCACAAAAACTCACAAAGTGTTTTTAGTAAATTACTTGGCGTTGAAAGTGATATATCAGTTGCTGGCCTACTATATAAGCAAAGGGCAGAGAAAAAGAAAGATATTAATTAAAGGGGACAGAGAAAGAGAGGAGGAAAAAAAGGAGAAAGAAAAGGAAGAGAAAGAATAAAAAGAAGGAAGGAAGCAAATAAGCTCCAGTTCTGGTTCCAGCATCGACCCAGTTGATGGGATGTCCATGGTCTTGGGGGGTCTGTCCAGGCTTGGTTGGGATGCCTCTTTACAGACAGGTTTTCCCCCTTGGAAGATGTGTTTATCTTTCTAGGCAAGTTGTTACTATGCATAGTCTTTTCTTTCAGACCTTTCTAGAAATGGGTCAGAAGGGCTTCAGGGGTCTTGGGTGGGTCTTGATTCCCTCCTGCAGTCCATGTCCACTTCTCGGCCTCATTCCTGCACTTGCACTGTACTGTGTTGTGTTATCTCCATGAGTTAGAACAAGGAAGTTTGTCCTGGACGAGTGCTGCCCTACTTCTGCATGGCCCCCTTTTCCAGCCACATCTCATTTTTTCCTACCATGTCTTACTGGCAGCATTCCTTGTCTGCTGTTATCAACAATCCCTGGCTGGCTCCACAGCTATCAGTGTTTGAGACATGAGCTCCTTATCTTCTGGGCTGCCACACTGACATAGGGAAGAAAGAGCCAATGCCTTGGTTACTTTCTTATACAAGCTTCAAGATTTGTGTGGCTTTACAAATTTGTCAGCTAGTAAGTATACTCCCAAACCTGTGTAGCATTGTCTTGATGAGTTTCCATCACTTTGGACAGGTGAAGAAAACCTCAAACTCAATAAACAAGCACAGATACAATTTATTGTTGCTGAAGGATTTATTTCATTGATATTGTCAGTGTCTCATCTGTCTCCTTTGCAGCCTGAAAAGTTTCTGCAGTGAATTACAGACACTCAAAATTCCTTTTTGACTGATGTTTCAAGCATTGCAAGCACAGAAGGAGAAAGTGAGATCTGCAGAACAAAATCTGTAGAAACAGCCCAAAGAAACTAGCTTGGGCAAACAGAGCTTCAGCACTGGAAAGCCCAAATCAAAGACTTTTAATGTGTGAATGACAATTTAACACCCATTAAAGCAAGGTCACTTTAACGAAGGTCAGAAAAATATTTCATTTAGCATGGACAAACTCTGGTGGCAGTGAGTTTATAACAATTATTTGCTGTTAACTAAACCTGGCCTCTGCTTCTGAAGCATTACTCAACTTTTGGAAAGTAAAAAGAATGAGCAGCAAATGTAATATCTTGTCTTGTGAGTTCATTTTCACTATGCACATTCTCCCATAGAAAAAAAAAAGAATACTAAAAATAACAGCCTAATCTTTTGTCTTATCAGGGTTTGAACTATCTTGCTTAATTAGGATAGAATTAGATGGAATTTTCTGGGCACATCCGTCTTTATTCCCCAGGGTTATACTTCCACATGAAGAAAGGACTCTGAGGAAACCTTTCCTAGCTTTCACTGGAATTTCCAGGACATCTGGCCTCTGATCAGCTATGGCCATATCCTCAACCTTGTTGAGATAGATACTCTGTTCAGGACTGGATTCACACAGACTTTTTGAGTTTTTTAGCTTAGTCTATTTCCAAAGCTACCAATGTTTTGAAAGGATGCTTCACCATGATGCATTAAGAAAAAAACCTCTTTCTGTATTGCAATGCTTGATGCTGGGCTTTTGAATGAGGAGTAGTGAGGCGGGTGTTTCCAGCTCAGCTGACCTGTTCTTCAGAAGCACTGCCTCCAAACAGCTCTGCAGGTGCATGGCTGTCTATGTGCTTGCTGGTGCCACAGAGTGGTGATGATACTTTATTTGTATTCATATTAGTCCTCTGGAAATTTGGAAGAAATTGCAAATCGTAGATCGTTCTGAATGTTGTATCCCTTTTGCGCTACGGCATACACACCTTAGGGCTCCCTGTGATTGCCCTGCTCTGTTCATGCGAGACAAGTTTCCCATGATTAAGCTGCTCATATGACCCAGCAGCAGGGAGCTGTGCAGCTCTGATCCCTCTCTCTCTTCCCAGCTGCAGGGCAGGGGCATCCCGAGCTGTATTGCCAGTGCTCAGCACCTGGCCCAGCTGCTCGTGGTGAGCCTTTATTTTAAAAGCACTTATCTGCAGTGATAAAATCAAACACCACCGGTGCTCTTAGCGCAGTGCTAAATATGTATTAACACTGACAGCCGAGTAATGAGGTGACTGCAACAATTAATTTCCATGTTTCCATTGAGCTATGCTCTGGAGGATTGTTACACTGATTCTTTGTGAACATCTGAGCATGGGGAGAGGGGGAAGAAAGGAAGTTCCATGTTTCAGCACTTTTACCTTTCTGCTAGACATTGCCAAAAAGCCACTGTCTTTGGAATGCTTCCCTGTTTTCAAGAGCCAGAAATCTGATATAGTGTTATTTCATGGTTTGCTGAACACAGGGAGAATTGCTACCAGCAGTGTGTTTTTGCAAAATAGGTGTAACACGCACTTGATTTCATGCTATTTCAGAATCCAGTGAAATAGCTTCACTCTTTCTCTCTTTCATGATGACAAGTCATTAGTAATGTTACCAGGAGACCAAAATATAGTTGGAATAGGCATTGAATATTAAGATGAATATATCTAATGTTTCATTACGTGTTGGGTCTTTTTCCCAGTAAAATAATAACCTTAAATAATACTGCAACATTTTTTTAAATAAAATCCAAACTCATTAAAAATGAGTGATTGTTCTAAAGACAAGAGACAAAAACCAGATTTTCCCAAAAGGCAGGCTGCTGTCAAGTCCTAGCATTTCTGTTTATAGACTTACACTTGGAATCACTGCTCTGGTTAAGGATGTAGGAGGCTGCCCCAGTTCAATCAGGAGCTTTAGGCTGAAGAATAGTCTGTGTTGGTAACAGTAACTTACAACAGAAACCATTAAACAGACACAGCCAAAGGGTAGTGGTCTCAATGATTTTGGAAAGCATTGGATCTGAAACTTGTGTTCATGGGCATAGTTCCACCCAAAATAATGGTGTTGTATCAGTTTATGATGAGATTTGCATCTACTGCTTTCAGTAGACCAGTGAGAATTTAAAGTAGCTTGGGAGTCATCTTTTCTTCTTTCAGCTGCTGACAGAAAGGCAGGAGAGGTCTTGGGAAAGGGGATTTACATGGGGAGTGACAGAGTTTATCTGCTCAGTACAACTGTGTAGGAGAAGCTCCAAAAGGAGCAGAGACAGCACTAGCTGTCACACCCAGGGCAAACAGCCACAACCACACAACACCCAGAGATACCATGGCTGGATTGGGTTAGGGTGGCCGTACTGGGTCTGAATGCAAATAAAACATTAAAGGTCATTTCCAAGCACCCCAAAGATAGTCCTAGTCCAGTATAAAGTCTTGATAAACAAAAAATCAACTCTAAAATAAAAAATACCATAAAGCTGCTTCTGCAACTCTGAAATTAAATTAATCCAGTCGATACTTGTATTGAACACTATACTAGTGAAAAGTATACTGGAAAGTAATTAATTATCTGACTTTCTCTACCAATCATTATTGTAGCAGTGCTGCTTAAAGCCTTTAAAGTGATGGCACTCTGCTGTGCCAGGTGCTAGAGCAATGTGTAAGAGAGTGTGCCTCTAAGAGCCTTGCCACAGCTGTGAGTGAAGTCCAAAAGCAGATGGATGACAGCTGAGACACATGTCTAGGGAACTGATCCTCCACTTCACCTCCAGGGGCAGAGGTCTGGATCAGCCTCATTGTGCTACTGCCCCTGAAGCATACTGCTCTCTTCGGCAGGCCTTCTTCCCAAGTGTGCCTATTCCCAGGCAGCCTTGTATGCAAATTTCTAATCTTGTAAATAAGTGAAGAAAGGGAAGGGAAAGTCAGCTTGTCTGCAATCTGCCTCAGTTTCCAGTGGCTCCAGTGCCTTCTTCAGCCTACAGTAACTTGCAAATTCAGGAGTTTGCAAAGGCTGACTAGGCAGCTTCTGGAGACAGCTATGCAGGAGCTAAGGAGAAACCTTTCCAGTCAGTGTGGTCTCAATCATGTTTTCTAACAATTAGCATCCTTTGAAAGCCAAATGTCAAGAATTTAAATCACTTGCTGAAGGCCGCTACTCCACCAACAAAGGTGCAGCAATAGTTCTGAACTCATGGCACCAAAATCAAAAAGGCAGTTCAGCAGATTTTTGGGAATGACAAGTAAAAATCTCCATGGATTTATTTAAAATCCTAAAAAAAATAAGTCTAGAAGTAGATGGCAAGACAAACTGATGCATAGTAAAATATTGGCCCTCTGGCATATAGGACAAATCAACACATTTCAGAGGCTTGTTGGCTACCACACCTGGGAGGTAATGTGTAAATTGCTTTTTCTTTTTAAATTTTTGTTTTGCAAAACCAGATAAATGAGATCTACCAGCAACAGAGAGCATTCATGACATGATTTACAAATACATCTTAGGGCAAAATTGATGCCTGGCCCCTGGTGTGGTATTCTTGCAATCAATTTTGGTCAGGTCACTCTGCCTTTTTCAGTCTGCTCTCTGTCTGCTAAACAGCTTCCTATGGAGAATGTCTCTCAATGCTACATTTGTTTATGTCATGACTCTGCAGAATCTGAATTTCAAACGGTCATTGAATTTCACACCCAGATTGAAGCACTGTAGCCTGACACAAGTTTTAGCTTCATTGCTGCCAAATCCTCCAAACTGTCAAGAAGCCAAGAAGTAATATAGAAGGAACAAGCCAAGAAGTAACATAGCAAGCAGAAGTAAAATTCAGCCTGATCAATGCCTTAATTTGGTCTGGTATAGATCCACCAAAAAACTTTGCTGGCTCTAAATAATGGAAGTGTAAACAGATGTTGTCAAAGACATTAAAAGCAGAACAAAATACATATTTACCACATGTTTATTACTACAGTTTGGTTTTTTTAATAGCTTTATAGAACAGTGCTTGCAGACTGCATTTTGGTTACAGCACAAATTTTTCTTATACAGTTATCTCCCTACTTCCCTCTTCAGTACTTCAAGAGATTTTTCAGAGCTTGTTTATCTACATGTAATTTTATTTTTAAAAGATAAAATGTTTTTGGGGTTTTTTTCCCCTGTAAATTTTTTTGTGACACCTATCTTGAAGTTCCTCTCAATTTTCAGTTTTACAGGCTTTCTTTTTTCTCTAATTCTAAATTAAACATCATATCTGACCTCAGCCTCCTACTTCCCCTCTTTCAATCCTTTTGTTAGCAAAGGCCTGTGTAAAAGCCATCTGCAAATGAGGAGATGCACAAAAATAATGTCAGCCCTCAATTCTTCAAGAGGACAATTTATATTTTCTTGTAAAAGCAGAAAAATGAGGGGTTTTTTGGTTAATAATTCAAAGTGAGCAGTCCTGTAAATGGCTGGGAAGAAAATCTGTGTTCATTTTATCATTAAGGATTTAATTCAGTGGTTGGAAGCTAGTGGAGAGCCTGGGTCAAAAACTGGTCTGGTTCATCTGGGAAAAAGTCCAGAGGACAGATAAAAAGCCACATATAGTGGTGCCTGCTCTCATCTTATTATCTATTTATCTCTGGTTAATGCACTAAGAGGAGCATGTCCCTCCAATATCTAGGGAAAGAGGAGAAAAAATAATCCCTGGATATGTTTCCATGGTTTGTGAGGGGTCCTACATAGAGTTGAGCCTAGACCATCAACTATTATCAGGCCAAAGCTAGATGTAGGATCCCATTGAGCAAAAGGTAGGTGATTAGACAATGTCCAGGGAATTGTCTAACAGGCAGCCAGTTACAAGCAACACCACCTGGCCACCCCTGCAGTCAGTCTCTACTTTATGTTTTAAGGATGTACCTTAAACTTCTGTCCCTTGTGGTTTTCAGAGTGGCTGAAAGTAGCTGATGGAATTAGTGGATCATCTGTTGGAATTGTCACTGACTCCTTAGCAAAAATGACTGTCTATACATTTTGTATGGACTAACTAGCTTGCAAGAAGATCTATTCATTGTGGCAACCATCTCTTTGAAACTGGCATTTACAAAAAACTTGGAATATTTGAGTGGAAAAATAATCTTTGGCTTTAAGAGTTGTAAAAAAAATCTGACACTTTACCTTACTATTCTGCTTTGTGCAAACCATCTGACAGCACAGCCTGCAAGGCTGGGAAGATAAATCTAAACTTTGTGTTACTCCCACTGCACCCCCTCCTGTTCCTTCCCCAACTACTTAAACAATGATGCTTCTCTCTCTTTTGGTGCTGTCATCCAACAGCAAGGAATAATTTGGCTTCTTTGCATTTGTTTTGGCTGTTTTCTGCCACTCCTTTGTCCTAATATACTGGAGTGTGCTTGGGGACAAACCTGTGAGCAATTAGGCAGAACTCAGATGTCTCCAAGTGCACAGCTGGATAACTCAGTTATGATCAGAAAAACACTGGTGTAGTAAAGCAGTTGGTAGCATAAGCTACCAAATTTAGCTTCAGTCTTCTGATAGCTTTGATTCTAATATTCACTTTAAAATAAAAAAAAACCTATTCAAGAGGATGAATAAATAAATTGATAAACTGGTCAAAAAAAAAAAAAAGAATCAGCTAAGATTTAACAGCATCATCCAACCTGAAGGGAGCTAATTCTGACTTTCAGTACTTTAGACAGATAGTTTTCACACCCATTGCAATTGTTACATGACTGCAAAAAATTCCCCATTGAAAAGGAAACAACCCTTTCCATACCTTCTGCTGATTTATGCCTTTGAACCACAGCCTGGCTCTCAGTACAGTGAATAAAGAGAAGGAAGAAAAGGGGTGAGAAGGTGCAGGTGGCAAGCTCTGCCAAGCACAAAGCTTGTGACACCAGAGGGCAATGTTCTCTTGTTATATTGGTTGTGGTAGAAAACCACAAACCTGAAGAAATCGGCATCACCAGCAAAAGCTCCTTTTAAAAAAGAACACAGTTTTGAAAAACTGTGGAAGTTTATGTCATTGTGTGTAAGAAAGACTATCAGTTCTAAAGCTTTGCAAGACATTCAGGTACTGTATCAATTTTTATATTAGCTCACATGTGCAATGTCAGCAGACATGCAGTGTCAGGGGAAGCTGAAAATCTCAATCACATCTGTGCTCTGGATGAACATGGTATAACAAATTTATGTTCACTTTCTTCTTTGAGTTCACAATAAAAAAATCACAAGTCCTTCAGCTGAAATGGAAAGTAATTGCTTGTGCAGCCACTTGATAAAATTAAAGTTCTAATAAATTAATAAGCATAAGTGTCATTGAATGAAAAGTTAAAGAGTCAGTAATGCTATGCTTTTCTTTAATAAGAGCATTAAAACAAGCATGCCCGCTTTTCCCTTGTGCTATTTCTACAGTGGTCTATTAGCTTCTCCCTTCCCTCCAAATAAAATAAGACAGCACTGTTGGCTGGCTGATCAGGCTGTGCTGGAGCTTGTTGGAGCCCTGGGAAGGTTCATGTGCCTGGGCAGAGCTGAGGCCCCAGGCAGTGGGCAGCCCGTCTGGGCAGGCCTACTCTGGTACAGCTCCGCTGTCTGGGCTGTTAATGTCTATCTGACCTTTTTATGCAGGGTGTGAGGGGCAATTTGTCTGTAACTGGGTAATTACATCTGTTCAGTGAACAAACATCTTGTGCAGAAATTAAAGGTAAATCAGAAAGAAATTATGAATGGCCTCAGGCAGGTGTGAGGGCAGTATCTCTCAAACATGATTTAAACATGGCAGAGCCAAGTGCTAATTAGCTGGTATTGGTTTGTTACCTGCTGAACCAGAAGCAGACACCTAAAAATGGGGTTCACAAAGTTTTAAAGGGTTAGATTTTTCTGAAGGATCAAGACCAGGAGTATGGAAATTCACAGAAGTACAGAATAAGCTGAGTTGGAAGGGATCCACAAGATTCATCAAGTCTAACTCCTGGCCCTGCACACACATTGTGTGCCCGAGAGTGTTCTCCAAACACTTCTTGAGCTCTGTCAGGCTGATGCTGTGACCACTTCCTTGGGGAGCTGTTCCAGCCACCCTCTGGGTGAAGAACCTTTTCCTAATATCCAACCTAAACCTTCCTGACACAACTTCAGGCCATTCCCTCAGGTGCTGTCACTGGGCACCACAGAGAACATATCAGTGCCTGCCCCTCCTTTTCCCCTCATGAGGAACTTGTAAGTGCAGGAGACCCTCAGTCTCCTCTTCTCCAGGCTGAACAGACCAAGTGACCTCAGCTGTTCTCATACAACTTCTCCTCAAGGCCCTTCACCATCTTACAGCTCTGCTTTGGACACTCTCTAATAGCTTTTATATCTTTCTTATATTGTGCGCCCAAAATTGCACACGGGACTTGAGGTGAGGCTGCACCAGTGCAGAGCAAAGTGGGACATGCTGGCTGTGACCAATGAATGCACTGTCTTTCAGGTGCTTTTCAGTATCTCCCAGAGCAATCTCTGTATGGGTCTGGCTTCATCCTGAAAGATCTTAAAATTTCTTCCCCTTCTGAAGATGGCCTAACTGCTTTGGGCAAAAGTAGAATGGACATTAAGGAGGCAGAGAAAAGCCAAGACAAAGCCCAGAGGAGGGGAGCAAAGGTGCTTGAAGGTGTTCAATGGCTTTTATGGCCAGGGAATACCTCCATGGGTACGGCTGCTCAGCTCCAGAAAACAGAGCTAAGGGGCAAAACAGAGGAATTGTATTGTGGAGTGAAGAAGGTGAAGAGGTGTGATGGTTCCGTGTTTCTCCTGGTGAAAGAACCACAGGGCATCCAGAAGAAGCAGCTGGTAATGAAATCAAAGTCAACAAGGTTTTCAGAGATATTGTGAATGCTAGAAGCTTACCTTGATTTGTGGAAAGCAATGCAGTACAGTAAGAACTATTTAACAGATAGATGATGCCTTTTCCTGAATGATCCATTAACCACAAAACTGTGGAGCTGGGATAGTGGGCAAGCAGAACAGTGAGCTTTTCTTGTTTCTGTCCTCTTCCCTAGGTACCTGCTATGGCACCCTGACAGAGACAGCCCTGCAGGTGAGGGACTGCTGATTTGAGCTGGTACAGGTAAGGCTTATGAATTTAATTCTACTTGTTCTTGCTTTTCCACATTTTACTGGATAATTTCATTCCCTGATTTTATAGAGGAAACACAGGGAGAATATGCATAACTTTGGTTAGAGGTTAAGTTACTTGGATCTTCTGCCTCCCCCTGCCATCCACAGCTGCATCAAGCACATAATATCACTTTGTCTTAACTATCACATTATCTTCTGGGGGACTTAAAATATCTCTTTATGGCTTTTGAACTTTACTGACCTGACTTGCATGCAGGGATTATGTAGGAAACTTTGAAAGAAACACTAATTAAAACTCTGCAGATAAAAGGAAAGGGGATAAAATGTAGTAAGGCTTGGTCAGAGGCACATTGTGTCAGGCTATCCTGATGCCTGTCTAATCAAAGATTGATAAGAATCTCCATTCATGTTTCTAATAAAAGAAAGCTGTGATTCTGTAGACAAAAGCAGTAGATCAAATCTGTCTGACCTTGAGCAAAGCAACTGATGCAGCATCACATGGGAAATTATCAGCTAAAATGGTGAAGATGGAGATTATTATAGGAACTGAGATGTGGTAAGGAGCTCTCTAAATGAGAGATGACAATGAGTCATGCTGTGAGGCAAATGATCAAGCTCAAAGAGGTTACTAGACAATTTTCTCAAGAACTCTCTGGACAAAGTTTGTTTACTATTTCTAATAAAGACCTTGGCATAAAAGAAAGGAGCATGAAAATTAAGTTGACTGACACATATAGGAATCATCTGTGGCGTATGGCAATATTAGAATCTTGTATACTGACATGGTGTGATCTTGAGGGCAGCAAAGGTAGAAATGGGTACAGCAGGACACAGGCTAAAGACATGTCTTGGGGCTAATAGCATGAGTCTGTGCTAAGATCTCAGTGGTGAGAAAGGACGTTTGGGAAAACATCTTTAAGAAGTCAAAAGAATTTGGCTTAGGAATGTAAAATGATGTCTTGAATGGGGCTGGAGAGGGTGGTTCTCTCCCATATGCCTGTCCAGAGGACACTGCTGGAAACTGAAGAACTTGTTAACCCAAATGAGGTATTTATGATAAAACTATTTGGGATGAATCAGCCATTATTCAGTTGCAGCTGCTGAAAGGAAATATTTCTGAAGGTGGAGAGTATGGACCCATATTCTAGAAGGAAAAGTAAGGAGAGGAAAAAAAATCTCATTTTAAGATTCATCATACAATAATGTCAGCATCAATGACTGAAACTGGACTCAGTTGCTCAAAGCACTCATCCACTCCTTCCATCTTTGCAATGATTTGGTTATAGGCAGTCTTGCTTTTATTCACAGCACACTGAATTCTTTCAGTCAGATTGAGCAGGTTGAATGGAGAGAGTTGCTATTCCAAATGCCTGTTGACACATTAACTAAGATACACACCCAGATAGGACTTCAGTCAGGTCTCATACCAACCTTGGAATAATAAATAAATGGAGAAAGACAGAATTTTCATTCTTTTCTCCTTCCAAATTCTTCTTCCTGCCTCTTGGTGATGTCTTTTTCCTTTCAAGCCACACTGAGATAAAAAATGCACCAAGTGTCACAGAGTGTAAGGGCAGGACAGGTTGCTTGGGCTAGCCCATGTGACCCTTGGCATTTTTCGAGGCTGTGTGGTACATCTCTTAAACTACGTTATCTTATAATGTCTCATGTGTAAGGAAAGTCTCCTGTCTGATGTTCAGAGGGCACTCTGGTAGCCACACTCCCACCACCAGGGACTGCACTGCTGGGACTGAAGCCCCATCTCAGTGGGTGGCTCTGGTGAGCCCATGGATGCCCTGCTTGGCTCCCTACATACACCCACCACAGTCACACAATCAGATCAGATTTTGTTGTTGGCTGGGTTTCTCTTGCATCCTTAAAGCAATTTATTAATGATGCAGTAACACAAGAACAGCTCAAGCTGAGTGCCTCCAGGAAGGGATACCAAATAAAGTAACCCCTGGGTTTAATGCCTTCATAGTCTGTGCACATGAAAGTCTGGGCTCTTCCTGCTGAGTCCTCAGCTTCTGCTGTGTCTCTCTCAGTTCGGTTACCTGACTTCTCCACAGGTCTCTGTGCCCTTTTTTTTTGTGCAAAGGGTCCAGTTCATTGCCTCTTGCCTGGGGCTCCTGCCACCCAGAGCTCAATCTGCAGCTTGCACACTGCTGCCTGCACTGAATGTTTTCCTCACCCTCTCATCTAGCACCAATGACCTGCAGGGCTTTTCATGTTCCTCCAAAGAAGAATTTGATTATTTCTATACAGCATGGAATATCAAAATCATTGTAGCTGCTTTTCATGTTTAAGAACTGTCCTTAAGTTATGTCCCTAAAATATTTCATTCAAAGTTATTCAGTGCTGCTGGCATATTTGAGACTAAGAACTTTTCATATCATACTTATTATTCCTGCTAATCTGTAGTTAATGACAAATTATATACAGTGATGTTGAAAGCGAAGGGAGACGACCCATCTTGTTGTTGATCAGCATCGACTCCGATTTATTGATCAAATCAGTCACCCTTTATAATAGTGTTAATTAACTTCATGCATATTGCAAAATCCAAGCTCATGATAGGTTACAGAGAAAACTCTAACCCCTCCTTTTGTTTACAATACCCGTGGTTGTTTATTGAAACCAAAATTAGTGTTCTCACTGTGATATGAAAAGTTCTCAAAACCTTCATATCTGTTCTCAAAACCTTCATATCTGTTCCCAGAGCAGCCAAGGACTGTTATGAGAAGACTGTCTGAGAATCCTGCTGTTTATAAAAAAGGTGTCTGAGAACCTAGTTATTTACAAAATCAAGCCTGGGAACTGCTGCTTTACAGCTGCCTTTTACTTTCCCTCAGCTGTATACTTTCATGACCTCTTTCTTTAAGCCATGCTTGAACCAGGCTCTCCACACAGTGACACACACACACACACACACACACATATATGATATATAATAGGTATTTTGTTGTTGCTGTTGTTTCCTAGCTAGATGGCTCATAGACCATCCAAGCACTTTAAAAGAAACAACTGGCCACTTCCCAAACAAATACTTCTGTGGCTGGGTAGGGTTTTGCGACAAATTTAATTTTCTCAACTACTTTTGACTACAGAAGTGTTCTGCAGACCAGTGTTCACTGAAAATGGCTGGTGCTGTGCTGCAGGTAAAACTGGAGAGGGCCCTGCATTTCAGTCTGAATGTTCAACTGCAGATGCCTCCCTCCTCAGCTTTACAGTTCTGTAACACTGCTGATAGCAGATTTAGTCAAAACTTTTAATCATCAGCTTTGGTCACTCTTAATCTTGTCAGTTTATGAGCCACTTCTAGAAATTGTTCCCTTGTGCAGAGAGTGGTCACAATTGCTGCTGGCCTGGGTAATTGCTACTGTGTTGTATCTGACAATCATGATATGTGACCCTCATTACACCAACTTCCACTGGAGACAGTCACAGCACACAGTGAGAGAAATAAAGGGTACCTGGCTTTCCCACATCTGTACAAAATGTGCGTGTGTGTGTATGTATGTGGTTTATGCAGACTAACGTGCACACCTACAGATACAAGTTAATCTAATTCTTCATTGTTCTCAAACTGTGGGCCTGATTAACACATTCAAAATGAGATCTTGTTTGTTTAGTTTTACATGTGTACAGCAGAACTACAATAGAAGAAAATTACATCAAGTGCTGCTTTACTGCATCTCCCAGGACCTCAGGAAAAAAACCCTGCAAGGATATTGACACAGCTTCTTGTTGTGCAGGCATTCAGAACAATACTGCATACCATCTGTTGAAATATAGTAACAAGACTACATGGCACACTTCCATGTGATTTTTGTTTATTCCAAACACTGTAGAAAAAGCAGAATCCTTTGAGGAATGTGAAGAATAAAGAAGCAGTGGATTTTCTGTGTGAGAAAAGCAAGATTTTCTGTATGAGCAAATGTGAGAAGGAAAGCAAATGGGAAAATGAGCTGAGAAAAGTGGTGGAAATTCCTGAGT
Organism: Ammospiza caudacuta; assembly: GCF_027887145.1. Lineage (NCBI taxonomy): Eukaryota > Metazoa > Chordata > Aves > Passeriformes > Passerellidae > Ammospiza > Ammospiza caudacuta. The sequence goes on from NC_080595.1 coordinate 37,981,649, forward strand.
ATGGATTATTCTTCCCTTCTTTATGTAAAATTTTTAGTTGACTAGCATATTTAAAGCCTCCTTGGGATATTGTCATAGTAAAGATAACCACTGAATTTAAAGATGGAGAGCTGAATGAAATTTCTCCCCAGTATATACTCTCTTGAACTGTCTGTTTGCAAGCCTTAGTTCCATGTGGAATCCAAGTAAGGTGACTTCAGAGACCACCCAAGATCCTTCTTAGCAGTCACATTTATGAACTGTGTACCTGCTGTCTGTGTGTTCCCATAGTGGCTTATTACTTCCTGCTTGCTTTAGGTGCTCGTTAATTTCACAGATAACTGCATCTCCATGTGTAAAGTTTTCCAAGGAATCTGCTCCAGACTGTGCCCAGAATGGCAAACGAAGGGTTGAGCAGCTAGGTCCCAAAAGTTCAGTGAGATGCTAAGGGCACACAAGGTGCAGTTATGAAAGCTTTTCCCTGCATGTAGGTGGCGGCATCGCTGAAGTCTCAGTGTATCTGAGAGCAGCCAACTGGCTGTGCATTGTCACAGGATGAGGCAATGGTTCCACTGCCCTCGGCCAGGAATAGTGCCAGTGATACCATGGAACTGCTATGTCCACTTTTGCTACAAACAAGAAAACAGTGGTTTGACAATTGAGGGGGTGAGGAGAGGTGGCTTTTTCTCACATATCATTAACCTGCAGTACTACATCTCTCTTGCCTTTATTGCTGCCCTGGAGTTTTGGGGGGTGGGATGTGTCTGACTGGGCTGCTTTTAGCTCTGCCCCAGCTGCTTAGAGCCCACAGTAGATAGTCCTGGTTGTACAGCTTCAGGCCAGGGTTTGATTGCAGGTGTCTCTCAGATGGTTGTAGGACGAGGTAGCACGAAAGGAGGAATTAAGTTGAACATCTCTTCTGGCCAATGTAGAATTATTCCCACTGCAAAGATATTGAAATGGAGGAGTAACATTCCAGGAGCTGATTTTTCTCCCTTATTGCTTGTTTTCTCTCCTAGTGTTCACTTTGTTGCTACATCCTTTAGTTGTTCTCATTGCCTCCTCCTTTACCATAATCCCTGGTGCAATATCCCTGGTGTTACATGCTTGAGAGGGTGAGAGAGGATACTGCTGATGCCAGAATCAATCTCCCAGCGCATAAAATCCTGTAGCCATGTGTATATTAGCTCTCTGTACTATCCACAACAGAGACCACACCAGGAGCAAGTAAGAAAGCAGCTAGGTGTTTAAGGATGTTTAAACTTACCAGAGCATATTTTCACTGTGAACAGAAGGAAAACTGTTATTTTATATCTCCCCAGCAAATATGGTTTTATTTGCAAGATTGCATAGTAACCATTAATCATGTTTTTCCTCCAACTCTTACCTGTGGGGATATACCTCTCAACAAACAACGACTGAAGCTTTCTTTGTTCTCTCATGATCTTGAGAGGCTGCAAAATGCCAAGCTTTCAGATGGCACCCCTGTAAAGTCTCTCTTCTATTTGCCTTTCTTTCAGTGTCTACAAGCAAAGGTTTGTATTTATGAGAAGTTATGGTTTATTCTAGGCTTCTTCTCATTATCTTAAGATCTTGTTTCCTGGACACAAAGCACTAGAGAGAGAACCTACAGAAACAATGTGCAGAGTGAAAAGGGAGATCTTTTTTCTTGAGAGTGTTCAAATCTTGCAATATATGGATAGCAGGTTTTTGTTCCCTGCTGGAGGGGGTACTGACTCCTTGACACGATTCATGGAGGAATTAAGCAGAGTCATGAGGCTGAGATTGCCTGGTAATGGAGAAATCATTATCACAGCATATGAGCTGCTGGCAGTGGGTCTCACTGTGATTGCCATCAGATCTGGGAATGTGCTCTGCAGGCCCTCCTTTTCAGCGAGGATGCTGTTTGTTTTCTCTGCTGGTTTCTTCCTTGCCTTAAGACCTTTTTGGAATAAACAGTGACATGCCAGAAACCTTTCTTACCACAATCATACTTATAATAAAAATAGATGGCACTGAGGATCAAAAATGATGGAGCAGAACAGACAGTGGGATCATTAAGTTTGGGTTGAGACAGGGCAGGATGCTGCACCTGTGGGCTGAGGCATTGAGGTGTGCAGCAAAACTGTTAGCCTTGATATCTGACGTTTCATCTTGGATCTTTTAGTCTATAAATGTTTGATCCAGTATATTTATCAACTCACAAAAGATCAAATACTGCTTGGTAATTAATTTGGCAAAGAGCAGGAATCCATCAATAACTTCAGTGTGTGAATATATATGCTTTGTTATCGCTGTTTCTCAGACTAAAGTCACTTTGACAAGGTTGATGCAGCCCTTGATCTTAAATATGAAATCTTAAATATAAAGATATTTATCTGAAAATAAGAATAACTAAACAACAACAAAAATACAATGTAAAATTATTTTCTTATTTCTATAATGTTATTTTTGTGACCTTAAAATACTGAAAAGCTGATTACTTTGCTAATGGTACTGTGAGAGTTTCTTATTAGTGCAAACAGGAATTATAGCCCTAGACATTTTGTGCCTTTGGAAATATTCTCTTTCTCTACTTTGGAGCTCAGTAATAATGAGTAATTTTCTATATATGCCATAGGACAGTAATTGTGCTGTTCTGAGTCTGTTATGTTCAGATTAGATTAAACAGAGAAAATTGGTTCTTATCATAATGCTTCATTAAAATTTTAGAAGTAGGACAATACCAAATGAGAATTTGACTTTATTATCTGCAGAAATATGAAGACAGTTACATTTATGCTATTTATCATATCCAATTAGACTGTGCTTATGAAAACAGAAGAAGGTTCAGTCTTCAGTGTGACTTTTCACAAACGTATGTGATGTTTTGTCATACAAACTGCCATCTGACAGTCTCTGTATCTCTGAGGTCAGGTTAAGCATCAGCTGGAGAGCTCATGTGATGCATACCTGCAGTAAGGCAGTAACAAATCTCACTCCTGAAGAATTAAAGTATTGCATTTATGTCTTTTTTTTGAAGCTGCTCCAGCTGACTTTAAAGTCAGTGGAAGATTAGCCATTGATTTCACAGCCAGGAATGCCAGGCTCTCCAAGCGTACTTTGATTTGTTCTTAGATCTGCCTCATAAGTATGAATTTCCACACTTACCCAAACCAGTCTGGAAAACTCTTGGAAGGAGAATGCTGTGTTGTAACGATAGCTTTCACTTCTGGAAGTGAGAGGGAAGAAGCCCAAGGGATCACTCTTGGACAGCAGCTCTGCAGTCTCTGCACAGCAGCAAAACTGTTAAGCAATTAAACATACATCCTTTCATCTGTGATGTGCTTTCATGTGATCTTAAATTTCATAAACTGCCAAATTAAGAATTCAATAGTAAGTGGTAAATTGCAGTCCTTATTTTAACAACCAACAATTAGTCTAGCAAGTGACGGGGTTTGATCTGCCGAAGCAGTTTTGGACATTAACAAAAAAATAGTGAGACAAAATATTGGTCATAATGAACCTCAGCTCAGAACTATTTTTATTGTACTGTTAGTAAAAAATCTTTAGGTGATGGTAATGCTACAGTTTGGTAGTCCTAGACTGGTCTACAGGAAGCCAGGTCTCTCCCATGCTTATTATTCTCAGTAGAATGAACAAGAAAAAGTAAGAATATTTTTCCATGGCTGTGTGGGCTTTGGCTCAGCCTGCCATATAGCAAGAAGCTCATTTGATATTCCAATCTGAAGCCAGGTTTTCTGTTGGGCCTCATTTTTCTTCTGTCCCAGCCTACAGGTTTTAGCATGTGTAGAGCTAAAGGACTCCTTTTGTTAACTCCTCATCCCCACAAATCCCAGTGGCTCAGTTGGTCTCAGTCTTTCAGTGATCAACCAGTACTTCCCTCAAACACACCCTACTAAAAAACCAAAAAAACCCACAAAAACATAAAAACAAAACAAACCAAACAAACAAACAAAACCCCCAAAACCAAAAAACTCCCAAACCAAACCAACAAACAACCCCAACAAATCCAGAACAAAAACCCCTCAGTTCTGAAAGAGCAGATACCTCCCTATGTGGCGTGTTATGATGATAGCTCCTTTAGATCTTTGTGTTTCTCAAAAACAACATTTTGCACAGCACAATAACAGTTTATGATAAGTTCTGCTAGTACTGAACAGGAAAAACACATCCTACTATCCTAATATGAAATGATCCCATCAATGATAAACTTAATCTGTTAGAAGTTACTTACCTGCAGGGCAAAATACCTAAGATGTAAACATTTGCTTCCAAGAAGCCTTCTAATAAAATGATATGTCAGAAATGTATACCTAAGTCCTTTTAAACACTATAAGGAAATGAGTTGATTATTAATTTTTGCTGGCACACTCCCTTTTTGTGAATGTTAACACTGGGATATACAGTTCTCTGCATGAGAAAAAGTAGCTGTCCTTGCCTACTGCTCTTTTCCCCTCTGGAGAATGATCTAACATTTGTAGAACAGACATACTTGTGCATCCTTGAAGGAAAGTGGGCAGGAAAGAAGGAAGCACCAAATTATGTGTATGTGTCATCACCAGAAAAATATCTTTTTAATAAAGACACTCTGTATTGCCATTTAAAACTATAACCTTCAGCTTAGACTTACATCTTCATGACATCAAGGGATGCATTAAATATGATACCACTAAAATATAGAGCACTAGTGAGGTTATCAAATGTACTCAAACTCAGTTTGGAGTCATGGAATTTTAATACAAGAAAGATATTTTTATCCTTTATGGGGAATAGAGATTGGAAAATTTTTCATATTTTTTAAAAAAACAGGCCTATAGGAGAAACATGCCTTAATTATAGTGACATAACATCTAATGGCTCTACTAAATCCCCTCTGGTTTTAAAAGTATAAATCACTTTTTAGGTTGAGTTAACAGGACGAACTAATTACACTGGTCTCTCAGTTTTAAGCACAACCTGTTGATAAACCCTCACTAAACTGAATCTTGATTTAATTACACAGTTATAGTTTACAGAAGCAATATTTTTCCCAATCCTTCAATATTCACAAACTTTACTTTTTAATATGCTATTCACTCCTCTGAATGCCATCAGTGACATTTTGAAGGTGCCATATAAATAAATTGGCTCATCTCACTTGCTTTCACCACATTTTTGTACTTTTTTTGTGTCTCTGAAGCTGATTTTTGCCTTCCTCATTGTCATCACCTCATGTCCGATGCACCTTGGCCCTGATGTGAGCTGCAGGCCGCCTCTCCATCCTGCCTCCACCACCCAGGGCCAAGCAGCCCACTGTGTATGAAGCACCAGGAAGGCTCACGATGTGCAAGGAGGCAGGAAGGCCCATCCAGCCCCAGTGGATGGATGGATGCTCCCACTCCTGCTCCTTGCTGGAGAAGTGGGAACAGAGCTGCCTGGCTTGGCTGTACTGGTGGCATCCAGGTGGCAGATTTTTCCAGATTGACTTCTCCTTCCTGTTATAAGCAAGTATCAGAGACTGCTCTGTTTTTCAACACAGACTGGAGGGTTAGGAGTTAAAATGTTGTGATTCTCTGCATTTAAAAAAAAAATTTAATCTATTTTTCCATCAATGAATCTCATAGGTGGTGAATGGCACCCATCTTCTTACTTATCTGACCATTGTATACATTTAATTAAAGTCTTCTGGAAACACAACACACTTTTAAATTTGTTTTGTTTTCTAAACATATTTATTTAAAATTATTATTTAGTATCAGCTTCATAAGGGAGCTTGCAAAGTTTATTCTTAGGCTCCTTTGCAATTGAAAATGTTGGTATAAACATTGGTATAGCATCGCCAAGGTGAGATTTTTGTGAATATCATTTTATATGACTATATGGAAAGGAATTTAGCTTCAAAATGCCATTGTGAATCATGAAACTAAACAAAAAGAAAGCAATCCAGTTTTGCACTTGAAAATCAGGTATAAGCCAACAAAAAATCCAGGATTAGCTGTGGACATGTGCAAAACACAGAAGTGTGGTGTACTTAGTAACATACATAATCCTGCCACCTTCAGTGAGACTTGAAAAAACTGAATTCTGATTCACCAATACAGGGGGTTGTAGCATTTCCTATAACAAAGCTTTAATAAGCACATTTGTACAAAAGGTCCTTGGGATTAAAAAATTTTGTATATCACAGTGATCTAAAATCTGTCTTGTACAGAGAATCTGAGTTTTGTGGACAGAAAAAAATTCATTTAAATATTACTAATAACTTTTAAGCAATCATTTCTATCTATAAATAAAATTAATCTTTATAGAATAAAAGGATTTTTATTAGTACTTTTATAATATGGATACACCTACAATTTTGACATCTACTCATTCCACCAGTTTCTTCCTTATTCTTTTTCTTCATCCTTCACCCATTATGAAACCTTCTCCTGGACTTCTGACACCCCTTTTTAATAATATTTTGATTGTTTGTTTTCATAGGCATAACTCTGGACATTCTGACTACTCTGACTCCTGTACAAAGGTTAATATCTTCTCTTCTGTAAACACTCCAGCTCTTTCACTCATCTCCTCCCCACACAACACCACATTCAACCACACACCATTAGTTCCTGACTTTTTATGGCTCCCATCTCCAAATTAGCTGTTTTCAGCAACAAGTATGATTACAAAGTTGAGTCCTTATTGATATATGGCTACAGCATTTATGTTAGTATTTAAATGCTATATAAATGTCCTGTTCATTGAATGCAAGTTATCCTTAAGCAGGTGTGCACATCCTTTAAACTCTACATCGGGCTGTGCAAATGTGTTTTTCAGAAGAATGGTGGAGAGAATGAAAATATTTCTGACTCGTTGATAAAATACTCATGTTTCTTGTTGTCATGCTGATACCAGACATAGGAAACATCCTCATCTCTGAGAGTTTGGGGACACAGGCAGTGAAATGCTTTGGGTGAGACTCACAGCAGCATCAGGATGAACAGCCCTGGCAATGCCAGCGCTGCAGGGAGCTGCAGGGACAGCTCCCCTCGGCCAAGTCCAAGCAGACTCCCAAGCACAGGGAGGAGCATGGGCACTGATGATTTGCTGCAGTTTGTGCTGGCTGCTTGAAAACAGTCCTTGAGCTAAATGGGAGCTCCAGTCAGGCAGAAGTGCAGCCCTTTGTAAGAGGTGACCAAAGTCTCAGAGGACTGAGTTTGTCCTGTGTGCCTCAAGAATGTAACACTGTTCCTCTTCCAGCTCACTCACTCTGTCACATTGCCCTTTTTCCTATTGGGCACCTCATAAGTTCACTGCCAGAGCGCTGCTACAAACTTAGCATGTCATTTTTTCACTTGGTTCACAGGTTTTCATGTTTCTGTGGTGTTTCACACAGATCACTGGAAAAGATGCCTGAAACAGCTCTTGATCATATGATTAGTGAATTGTCTGCTTAAATATTTTGTTGTCCACACCATTAGAAACAAAATTTTTACTTTTTTTTTTTCCAGTAGACAAAAATAGGACCTGGAGGAAAACCAAAATAAATGTTATCTAGATAACATATCTAAATTATATTCTACCTCAGTTTTAATGCTAACGTTTGTGTTAGTTAACATGTTTAAATATTAGGCTCTTAAAAGCAACAGAAATCCAAACACTTGAATATTTCCATGTTCTTCCCTCTCTTTGCTATAGGGCTACAGACTAAATTTGAGCAGAACTTGTAAGTAATTTTAGTCCCTTGGGAAAGTGCATTCTTCCTAGAAAATGCTTCCTTCACTGAAAAATGGTGTCAACTCCAATTTGACCTTAGTTTGAATAGGAAAGGTAGAAAAATCAAAGTTTTCAAGCTGTGTTTTCCAGCAGTGATGGTGTCCTGCTGGTGCCTTGGGACTGAGGGGCTGTGTGAGCTGCAGAGCACTGCTTTGCTCAGGCTGGCATTGAAGACATTCAGGAGCAGGATTACATGTACAAGACGAGGACAAACTAGCAATGCTGGGGAACCTGTGCCTCTGAACAGGTAATATCTCTCTTCCAGCTGTACCTTCAAGTAATGAGCCCCATGGGACAGAACTGCGTTATCATCCGGTACTGCTACTGTCTGGTGCTTTAATAATAATTCTCAATATGATTTTCTTATCCTTTTAATGAGGTGTTATTTCTCTTTTTAATGTACATACAGTGCTTTTGTTCCAGACATTGTGAAATACCAAAAAACAGCTTAAAGTATTGTCATTAGAAGAGACACAATTAACAAATAAGAAAGGAACAGCCTGCAAGTTTTGAATCTGAGAGAATACAAAACCCATCGTGTGCAGGAGTGAGAAGGCAGTGTCAGAGCACAGGAATGACAGCAGAGCCACTAGTGTACCTGAAAGCATACTTGTGAGACTGCAGTAGCTCATTCCATAAGAAGTGAGTGTCTGCATTGAACTTAGGATTCTGAGAAAGATGAGAAATCCTTTTTGACATGTTAGATGGGTGTCTCAGGCTTTAGGGTGAAAAGTTGCCTTTGTAAGATTAAAACTTACAGCCCTCCTAGAGGCACTGAAGCGAATTATGATGACTTTACAGGTCTCTGTCACAACTCCGTTGATCTTTTGTAAGTTTAATTGCTGACTTTAATAAACTGGCTTGTAGGAGGTTTCTTTTGTTCTCAAATATTATTTTCTTTTCAGCTCTGATCATTAATTGCTGTAAACAGCAATAAATAAAATCAAAATTAATTACAACTCAAAAGAGTTAATAGTTTGACTCATGTAATCAGGCACATGATTGCACAGGAAATTGCTGATGGTCTCTGGTTCTTCATGGAAAGATCTGTGAATTCCAAATGTTGCAATGCCTATTTGTTAGAAAATGTTTATTGTCTATCCTGACAATTAATTGATTTTCTGCTGCTTATTCTGCAACAAGGAATTAGATTATGATTGTTGTTTTTGATGTAAAACATCATTTGGAAGTTTACTGAGACTAAGCATTGTTATAGAAAATTATGTGTAAAGATAACTAGCGCCACAGAAATGCACCACTGAAAATTCAGAGTCCATTCTTTGCTATCTAATCACTATAGACAGACTTAGATTTAATTCAAAAGTCTGCTGCATCTGACTCTGGAGCTTGTGTCCATAAGAAGCCACAAGGGATGGAGAGTGAGCACGTGAGCAGATTTGGATACAAATCACAGCCTGAAAAGCATTTGCTTGGCTATCTCTGCCATTACTGCATCTAATTAATGCATTTACAGGACTTCTGAAGAAAACGTGAACTGAAAAAGCAGATTACCTCTATTAGAATTTAGTGACTTTCTCGAGTTCTGGATTAGGCAGACCAGCAGTATGCAGATAGAGCAGGGTAATATCCAGGCTATTGTGGGCATCTCTGCATGCCTGGATCATAGGAATAATTACCCATATGCAGAGTCACTGCCTGACTCATGGAGATTGGGTCTGGTACCTCAAATCATGGACCAGTTGTAGGATTATTTTCAAAACATGGGCCTATAGCTCTGTGTTTTAAATTTGTCCTGATTAACCTCTGAATTTGCAAGTTGAATTACCTGCTTTTCTCTTTCTGCAGCCATTATCAAGCCAATCACCACAATGCCCAGGCTGCAAGTGTAATGTGTAATGGGGAAAGGGTCACACCTTGAACAGGCCAAGTACTTTCAAGATCCCTATTGAAGGAAGTACTTAGCACCTCACTGGTGTATTGCTAGTTATTTTGCATTCTCTGATGAGAGTGACCTCTGTTAAGGACTGAGTAATGACATTTCAAGGTTTTGACTCTATATTTAGAGGTTAACTCGGATATTTCTCCTAAGTGCTTTAATTAAACTCTTATTCTTAAAAGATAATTTGCAGTGGGTTAGCTACAGTGGACTCTTTCCATTGTAGATAAATCTTCAAGGTGGAAAGAATAATAGTGAAAATGACCTTGATTTTCTCCCTTTGAGTGCAGTGGTTGGTGTCTGGCTGCTGCATGGAGCCACCACTGAGTACAGGCAGAACTCAACACAATGCAATTCTCTGAGGGAAAACAGGACTCCATTCTGTTAAGCGCAGGCATTGTGTGTGCTTTTCTGCAGAATGAGCAGCTCCTTGTTGGACTCTGCTAGAGAAACACTTTTTCTTAGAAATAATATCCTTTGCCCCCTCATTTCACTTTTAAAAATCTTATTTGCAGTGAAAACTGGAAACTTTATTGTTTTTTGAAAACACTGAAACTTTTAATCAAAAGAAAGACAACAAAGAAAAAGAAAAATAGCATCAAAGCTGAAATATTTTAATGGATGTTTTATCTCTTTCTGGTTAAAAAAAAAAAAGCTTTCTCCCTTGAGACAGACTTTCAGAAAAAAATATGAACAGAACCATCATTTACCTTAAAAATATAGGATGGTAACAGCAATCTTAGGCTTTACTCTATAACAGTAATTTAACAAAACTGTCGCTCTCCTGCTGATTCCCTTGTGATATGGTCTTGCTACTAGGCAATTGTCTGAAGCTCAAAGCAGAGGAAAAGTTTGAGGCTTTGAGGACTCCATCATGGTGTCACAAGTCCTCTGTTTTGGTGCTGGTATTCTGCAGAAGGACTAGTGCACCTAGAAGCCTTTAGTCAGCTGGCTAGAGGAATATTTGGGTCTGTAACCACTAAAGACAACCCTATGTCACTGGGAAAATGAAATTTACCCAAGAAGACAAAGGCTCATCTCTAACTTGTAGAGTTAAGTGTTTGCCTTCGAACTCCTTCTCACAAAACAAATGGCTAATTTTCATAAGGTACAGGATAGAAAAAAAAATAAGTATAGAGACTGGTATTGTAGCCTTGGTGCCTTGTGCCCACTTGGATACCACCATGCAGGTAGAAATATGTACAGAGTAATAAATGGTTAAACTTTAGTTTGTTTCCAAATTAATTATACCTCATTAGAATATTTTCTCTATTAGGCATGGTTCTTTGAAATCAGAGTTTTATCCTGGAGAATGTTATCAGTTTGTTGGACTGGAAATCGAAAAAAATTAGAGAACACTGTAAATTATTAGATTATTTTTCTTTTATTTATTCTTTTTTGAAGAATACCAAATTTCTTCTGAAACAATTCCAAAACTCCTGAAATGGAATTTTCATAGGTCAATAATAGGAAATTTGCAACTTTGGGGCAGGGAAGAAAGCAATTATTTTCTAGTATTTGATTTGTTAAAAAATCATTTGTTGAAGGAAAACCTCACCGAAATTATTTTGATTTCTTGTGTTTTATATTTTTCTGGCTTTTTTCTGATAGAAAAAAAATCTTTCTTAGCCATTCAGTCAACATCTTGCATAACTGTTATTTTGATAATCATACCTGGGTATGAAAACTGTTGTTACAAACTCAATATTTTTATGGATTCCTTATTTAGCATTTTGTTCTATTGGATTCTTTCCTGTGTTTTCACTGAGTGTGTTATTGTGTATGATTTAAATTTATCTCTGCTTGCGCACAAAGACAGCAGAAGGCATCTTGGCAAATGAATAAGAACTAGTCCATCACAGTACTCACTGAATAAGATACCCATGAAGATGTGTTCAGAAAGTGGCAGCAGGGAAGAGCTGGGACATAATCACTGAAATCAGAGACAAATGAGCTGCTGGAAACTGATAAGAATCAAGGACTGTTGAGGAAACATGCAGTGAAGGAGTGAGAGATATTCAAACTAGAGATAAGCAGGAGGATGGATACCCTCTGTGCTCACTACAGTGGAATCTAGGTGTCAAAAGTGAAAAAAAAAAACAACTAATGTGGATTATTAACTAAGAAAAGTACTACCAATATTTGCAGTCAAATACTCAGGGTAAAATAACCCTAGAGGGAGAGAAAGAGAAGTGTTGGCTTGTCTGCACTAAATGCCGTCCTGAATGAAATATAAAACAATGCAGGAAGGCCTAACAGTCCTCCTCCACATATTCCCTCCTCCCTGACTCCCAAAAATTAGAAAAAAATAAAAGCTGTACAATTTAGAACCTGTTAAAGCTGCCGTTTTTAAAAAACCTCCATAAATTAGTGTTGGCAACTCATCTATGGAACAGTAATGAGACAAGAGAGAGTGGCAGGACAATGCTGATAAATTTTGAAGTTGCACTTTGTGAAATGAAATCAGATGGCTTGGTGTGGTCCTAGGGTCAGGAAACACAAGGTTAAAAACCAGAGTGATAAACTCCAGTCCATCTTCTGTGTGTTTCCAGAGTCTGTTTCCTATTTAACAAAATTTGTGTCCAGAGACCTCTTTCTCTAAAGGAGAAAATAGATGTTATTCTGAGACAGGTACCCAAATCTTATCATGTTGGCAGGATTTAAGAGCATCCATACTGTAAATGTGGATTTGAAAAAAGCCCTCATCCCTCTTACCATGCTCAGAAAGACGTCCTGCCCCTTCTTTAATACAATTAGTGATTTTCTGTGAGGAGTCTGTTAGGGCCATGCTACTGGGAGAGACACCAATTCATCAGGTTCTATATTAGCAATCCACACACAGTCACAAGTCTTTAATCATAGCAGGGTTCACTTTCATCTTGTGGGTAGTGTCCAGAAGTTTAATGAAAGAAGAGTTAAATGGTTTGTTATTCCACATGCATTTCTACTATGCTTGTGAACAAAATGTTCTGTTTTAATAAACTAAGGTCAAAGAAGTTCTCCTACAGTTTTCAGGAGGGCTGACTAAAAAGTTAGCATTCAAATATGATGTATATTTTTGTCTTCTTAAAATTTGTTTCCACAAATAATTTCCCAACTTCACTCTTGAATTTTTTTTTGTTCAGAAGAGAGAAATGGCTGGGCTTAAAATTTGCCATAGATACATATGGCCCTGCCTATGGAAAATTTTGTGTCTTCATCCAATGGTAACTAATATAGGGGTTAACAGCACCTCACCTTATTTCTACAGGGGCAATCCAGGAATATCCCAATAGCAAAAGTCTTCAGGCAAACTTCACCACTCATTGCTTGATCTCCTGCATGCAGCTATTGCTGATTCTTTTCCCTCCATCAGCCAGATGAAGTGCCCCATGCAAGTGTGACTTTACCGGCTCCTGGACACGGATCACTGGGGTCTCAGGGGTTCTGTCCTTGTGACTAAATGTGAGCATCTGCAGTACAGGACTAACAGCTACTCTTGTCACTCAATATCAATGGAGTTTATCTCGTTTATATAGTCAGTAATGTATCTAATGCAATCCATCTTATCCTAAAGTCAATGTCTGTGTTTTCTGAATGAATCATGCTCTTACTCTAAGGACATCAGCCTTGTTGCAGATCCCTACACGGCCATTAAAAAAAGATCAATTCCACAGTAAGATTTCATTGTATCACAAAACTGATCTATACACCTATTCATACCGCTCTTAAAATCCAGTTATGGGCAAACAGGGAACACAACTGACATAAGACAGAATAATTTATTGTTAGTCTCATTAAATTCTTGACACATAAAACAAATAGTTATTATTAGCCCAGACACAATAATAAGAACAGTCATAGTCCAAAGGAACACAAGAAAAACCCTACTTTATTAACAACTTATTAACAGCACCTTATTAACCTTATTAACAACACCTTATTAAAATATTTAATTGAAAAATCCTAAAAACCTGCAAAGGCCAAATTTCCTTTCACCTACCTGGTTGTTTCACTGATGCTATGGTTACTCATTCTCTGAGTCACCATGTCACTGCTTCAAAGTTCTTCCAGAAGGGGTTGAGGATATCAAGAGTCATTGGTGCCTGGGAGGCATTGCCCAGAACGGGTTTGATACTGGTCACAGTGACACCTTATTTCTTGGTGCTGCAGTCCCCTAAGGGTTATTAATCTCTTGTTTCCTGACACGACATATATGTATCTATATGCTCTCTCCTTTCCTTGCTTGTCAATTCTCTTTCGGTTGTCTTTGTTGTCCCTGATTTGCAAGGCTGTGCTCCTGCTGTGAGCAGTGGCAGACACTGTGAGGATTTGTGTTTGTAGGGGAGCTCTGATATCTACCAGTGTTGGTGCTCTTCCACAGCTCATTTTTTTCCAGAATTTCTGCCACAGAACACAGCTACTGGGTATTGTTATTAGCAATAACCATTAACCACATCGTTGCACAAGATTAAATGAAATCAAAACCAATTTAGGGAACAGTTACACAGTTGCCAGACAATTGCTATCACAGTTTAAACAAGCTAAACCCAGCTCAAGACAGGTCAACATCAGTCCTGCAGTCTATTACCACTACTAATGGCAATTTGCATGTCATGTGCTACAAAAGGGAGCCGAGGGCTGCAGGTGGAGTGGGGGTGGAACGTGGCTGCAGGAATAAAAACTGCAGTGAGAGCTGTTGTGAAATGTTTTGGCTGTGCAAAGGCTTGGGGGCCTTGTGTAGGGCTCATGCAACAGCTGGGGTTGGAGTTAGGATGCTGTTAATTTTTAGTACATGTGTATGACTCAGTGACATCACTGCACTGAGTGTGTCCATGGCTGAGTCCCTTGCCTTCGCGCAGCTTCATTTTCTGGAGCAGTGCCAACCATGTAAATTCTTCACAGAAAATCATACCAAAAAATTCAGTGGGGTCAACCTCTTCTAAAATGTCCTTGTCAAGGTTATTGAACACCAGCCAAGCCTTTCCTCTTTAATCAGTAGAAGCTGCCATTTGAGTTATGATTGTAACATTTGCTTTACTGTGTTCAACTCCCAGTGGAATCCCATAGAAGCTGTGTTATATCCATGGGAAATTTATGTTACAATTCTTTTGGTTAAGCTTTGCTTCTTCTGGTTAAGATTTGTTTCTTTAGGTTCTTGCTCTCTTGCATTTTAACCTCAAAATAGAAAATTATGATCCCACTTTATCTCATTCATTGTAACAGTAATTTCATCAACACTCCTATTTTTTTATCTAACAGTTATAATTTAGATTTCTTCTTGCCCTAGCCAATTGCTTTTGTGAATCTGAAAAATACTGCCTGAAGGAGTATCTTTAATTCTCCTTGCAATAGCTATTGATTTAAGAAATTTTTAGGAGAATTTTTTTTGACAAAAGGAACAATCAAATCTGTTGTGAGTTTTCCAAAGTTTGCAGAAAAATGTATCCCTCAAATAATACCATTCCCAAATGAGCCAAGACATTTTATTATAGTATTTTTAGGTGCATATTTTAATTTTTTTTTCTGTTCAGAACAACTAAGAGCTTTGAACTTTCTTTCAATGTAAACACTACTGTCAATGGTGTGTAAAAGTAATAATTTTAGACAACGGCTCTAAAGCAGCTCTCAGAAGAGTCTTTGTAGCATATTTTTTATAGTCCACAACAGTCACCACATGATTGTCTTCTGTTTCATATTTCAAAAAGTAGCACTGTTATCTCAGGGAAGAAAGAAGCAACTGGATATCTTAGAGACAAGGGTCATCAGTGGGGCTGAGGTTCCATGAGTCATCACCAACATATCACTTAAAGCAAAGAAGAGAACCAAACAGGACTAGTATCCTAACTTTTTCCTGGCTTGGTAAGTTTTGGAAAAAATGAATGCAGATTTTTATAGAAAGAGAAAAAAGTGCCACAAAGAATTCTTGTATCATTAAAGACAATGAAAATGCATTAAAGCCTTTTTTCGAGTCACAGATTAGTCTAAGCTATGAGAGACACTGGGGAGGGTGAGGCATATGACAGTTCCCCCATTAAAAAAATACAACAAACAAAACCTCTTTGGAAATGCTTAACATTTTTGGAATCCAAATAGAAAGACATGCATCCACCTGAATACCTTCCAGTATACTCTGGTGTGTCAAAAATAAAGCCCTTTGAAATCATGCTCACAGGTGTTTCAGATTTACCTTTCTCTAAGTTTCTGTGTGAATTGTTAATCATAATACTTTCTATTATTTGTGAGAAGATATTTTGCTGTCACACAGACAGCATGAGTGACAGGTTTTTCTCCCACCATTTTATATGAATAATGAATTGTTTCATTGCACACATCAAAAGGACATAATTTAGAGTTAGTTATCATTTCCAGACTGTGCTTTATCTATTCTTCACACAGCAGAAAATGAGCCCATATCTGACTGCAATAGTTTCTAGTTCTAACTTATATTTAGTATTTTTCAACATAGAGTATTTTATTTAAATCTGTCTTAGACCATGCTGTCAGCAGTTTTGGTTTTCTGTGTTTTATTTGGTTGATAGGGCTGGGGAGTTTTTTGTTTGGTTTTTGTTTGGTTTTGTTGTTTGGTTTTTTGTTTTGGTTTTTTATTTGTTTGTTTTTTGTTTGTTTTTATTTTTTGTTTTGCTTTTTTTGTGGGTTTTTTTGTTTTCTTCTGTATGCTTGGTTTTTGTTTTTGTTTCTTTTTCAATGTGGTCTAAATGAACTGTTTCTGGAAAACTGGAATTTAAATTTTGAGATTTGTTCTTTATTTTTAAGAAGAAATTAAGGTTCTCAGTATCTCAGTTAAGCATATGATATCTTTCTTGGGTATATCATCAAGTCAAGGGAAAACTTGTGCTTTGAATTAAGGTGGAGAAAAATATATCAAACTAAGGCAGAAACCCATCTGGAACTCTAAGATGTTAAAATACAAAGAAGTATTGACTATTGTGGAAGCTACATATACTGAAATGATTTCAACATTTTAATACTCCCACTGTTCTGAATTACTTTGTCCATTATTTATGAACTTCTTATTCATAGGTATTGAGTTAAGGTTACCCTTTTATTGTTTAGTTTGGTGAGTAATTGACTTTGTCTCATACTCCTGCTGCAATCCCAGAGGCATGTGGAGCGGAAATAATGTTCATTGTTGATTTTTAAATATTTTTCTCTTTTTTTCTTATACTTCACTCTCATTCTCCACTTCTTTATGTTTTGCATAGGTACTAATAATTACATCTGTGCACCATGGGAACTTAAGCTTTTGCACCAGAGCAAGAGAGTGACAGGTAAAAATGATGGGAAAAAAATTAAAACAAAAAAACCCCACAGTTAACCCCCAGAAACATCAGGCTTCAGCCTGATTTTTTTTTTTCACTATTTCTCCATTGTCTTCTGGTACCAGAACCCCTTAACATTCTGTAATTTTCCAACTAATATGCAGAAGAGTCTCATCTCTTGTCCCTCTTAAAAAAGATGATGGAGAAACTATATAAAATGTGCTCTAACTAGTTACTTCAAAGAATCATCTAAAACTGCTACCCTTTTGCTAGAAATTGAGTAAGGCTAGGTGCTTCCGAAGGAGATGTAAGAAACACAAGATAACAATGAACTATCTTGTTATAATGACCAATTAGTAGCTGGCTTGTGAACCTAAGCAGCAAGGTTGGTATTCAATCATATTTTTTTCAACACCTTTTTTTTCATATTGCTTTTCCCACTACTTTGTTTCTCTACAGCAGCACTGACTGTGCTCATTATCTTCAGAAACGTCTATTGTTCTGATCCTTGAGAAATTCTTGGCCTTTCTTTGTCAAAGAAATATATTTATAGGCTAGTTATGAAGTATGTTAAAGTGGCAGGTTTTTATCTCAGTTTGTCCCATGCTGGATGAGTAAGTGATAAAGTTCAGTGCAAAGTAGTCACAGGGAAAGCTATACAGTGTCAGGAACATCAGGAAATTCAGGAATAGACAAGCTAGAGGACATTTCTTCATATTATCCAAAGATTTCCACATTTTGATACTGAAATCATATAATCACTGTCATAAACTTCAAATTTTATGCCTCTGAACTCACACAGGGAAGCTACTCTCACTTTTATGCTTATGAGTAGAAACTGGCTTCACATTTCTAATGTAAATTTATTTGACAATGTTTTTCCCTTTGACAAGTTGTTTTCTTGTTTGGGTTTGTTTTTTTTTTTTAATTCTGGTTTGCTCTCATGCAATCTTGCAAAATGGATCCTCACTCAGTCTTTGATTTACTAAACAAATTGAGCTTTCCTAGCCTCTCCTCAAAAGATCATCTACCAAGTTTATCTTCACTTACCTGGTTAGAAAATGGTTTGTGGTAGGAACTGTAGTTTTGTGCAAAATTCTGGTTAAGGCTTTATCAACATCTAAAAAAATATTTCCATCACATCCACACATCTACTAGAAACAGCTTTTTAAAATAGAGTCTTCCTGTTTATCATTTTCCAGTAAGTTTATTCTTTGTGTTCTCATTGACATTATTTTGATGTCTGCAGGCCTGAAACTGTTTTGTCTCTTTTTGTTCAAGATTCAGATTTTGCATAGCTTTTTTTAAAAAGTATCTATCCTAATAAAATTCTAGGTGCCCTCTCAATAGTTTCTTGATAGGGTTAACTTTACATTCCTCTTCTTTATTTAAAGTTTTCTCTATTGCCCTAAAGATATACCCTTATTGTTTCATTTTGTTTAGATCAAGTTAATCACAGATCATTCTGACTGAATTAAGTCAATTCATCATTGACTTAATTTTCTATAGCCATTTTTCCTACAGCGGCCTCATTATTTTAGGTAACTAAATTTTTATTTCTTTTCAGCTAGTACCTGGTAGGAAAAATATCTCATCTCCAGGCACATTTGCACCCAAATTACTACAATTTCTGTCTCTATATCTGGAAAGTTAGATTCTCACAAAAAAGAAAAGATTGATACTTTATTTCCTAAATTCTATTGCAGAGATTTTCATCCATAAAGCAGTTCAATCCTGTGAAGTGTGTACTAGAGTCCATAATTTTCCTTTAGCAGATCAGAAATATTCCACTGAAGATTAGCTGTGGCTCTGCACCTTCCTCATTCTGGCATGATCATCCTTGTTTTCTTGCAGCTGAAATCTGACAATAGCTTTTCTCATTGGCATGAACAGGATTCTTTCCCTCTCCCTCTGGGATCCATTTCATCCTCAAGTCCAGATTCAAGCTCTCAAGTTTCAGTCTCATGGGCTAACTGAATGTGATCTCTCCTACAGCAATGAGATTTGAAAGTAAAATCAGAGCAAATTCAGATTCAGAAAACAGGGATGTTGCATTGCCTATAGATCTTAATTTCTCCAACACTTTCTATTTAATATCAACGTCTTCTTTTTATCACTCCCAACTCATGGCCAATGCCAAATAGGACTGGAATAGGATAGCAAGTAATATTTTCATTACAGCTGGGATCAATTATTATGGCTCATTATTTTCAGATATTTTACCTTGTCTTATCATAAAATACTAGGTCATGTGAATGCTCCTGCTCCAGTGATTCCTAGAGAATATTGACTGTCCAATATTCTATTCCATTATTTTTCATCATTATTTTTATTTAGAGTTCTTTAATTTATATTTTCCCGAAACAACAGTTCTTCGTGACTGACTGTTGCCTTACACTCCAGCAGCTAGCTCTCCCTTGCTGTTCCAGCACATGAAAATCAATAGAGGTTCCACAAGGGTAGCTCATGCTACAGAGACTTTGCAAATCCTCACTTTTCTGGTCAAACTTTTCAGAAAGCAGAGTTCATGTCAGAGGGAAGGACTAGGACTAACCTCACAGCTGCAAAGCAGTCTTCCAATTAATTTGTGCTACACTTACTGCTGTAGCACATGAACACCTTGCATGCTCCCTCTGTAGATTTTTAAAGACCTATTTTACTCTGAACTGAATTGGAGAAAAATACACTTGGCTTAGCTGTTAATTGCTGACAGACAAGACAAAAAAGTAGATGAGGCAGATATAATGGGGGCACAGTGTAATGTTATCTGGCTTAAGATTTTAGGAATGGTCCCTAATAAATGTGTACTCTCTCATTCAAGAACTGTTGGGAAGAAGGTTTCCCTTTTTCTGCCAAAGGAGGACTAGGCATGTGATCAAAGAGGACCCACGTCTTTTATAAGTAGTGTCACAAGCCAAATATTCCTATTTTTCAAGGAAAATAAAAAGAGCTATCATTACAATTGTGAGAACTGCTGGTTAAAGCAAACAAAATTGGGGACAAGAGGTATGGATTCTCTTCCTGTTGTCAATACAGCAGGCAGCTATGACTTCAGACTTAAACATTTATGGTCTGGATTGTAGAGATCCCATTCACTTTATCTGGAGCAGGTATGCTCAACACCTTTGAAAATAGGCTTGCTAATTTTTTCATGCTCTAATTTCCCTATTGTAAGATGAGGAAGAAAACAAGATCTAATTCATGGCTTGTAAAGAGTGCTGGAAGAGGTTCCCCAGGGAAGTGTCAGGCCAAGCCGGACAGAGTTCAGAAAGTATTTGGACAATGCTCCTGGTCATATGGAGTGAGTCTTGGGGAGGGGTCTGTGCAAGGCCAGGAGCTGGACTCGATGATCCTTGTGGGTTCTTCCAACTCAGGATATCCTCTGACTCTGTGAAAAGTCATAGCAATTACTCTGGAAAAGCTGCTCTTGCTGAGCTGAGCTGCGTATAACAGATGCAATATTCTAAGAATGATATAATGCCATACCCCTCCCTTCCCTGATCTTGCCCTTGCCCTTGGAGCTTTCCAGGCTATAGCATCTTCAAGCCTCTGAATTGAAAGGTCCTTGATGTACTCTGCTGCAAATAGCAGGATCTCAGGAAGCAGGTTTTAAAACAACAAATCAGTCTGCAATGGCTGCTCATTTCATAAAACTGTTAAATGTTTCAGGCTGTAAATTTTTTTATATTTCACAAGTCTTGCTTTTAGAGCTTTCAAGTTCCTGATTTGCAGGGAGAAGCTAGTATTACTATCCTAAAGCACTTGTGTACTATTAAGCTGATAAAATTGCTTTAGCTTTAGTCATATATAAAAAGATAGATCATTCATCCCTATGTGCTGACTGGAAGAAATATCAACCCACCATTTGTGAAACAATATTTGTTAGCAGATTATCTATTAGCCCACAATTAACTTATTCAATTTCGGATCTGAATTCAATCTTACATTGTAAATAAGAGACAAAAATACTTTTTGTATTGGGATTTTCACAGTAATATTTTGTGGAGATTCTTTGCTGTAAGCTTCCCTCTTTGCAGGATTGTATTTACCTTGTTATATGCTGGCACAGCACAAAACATTTAACTGTTTCAATCTCTGCAGCAGAAGCGTGTTTTATATAGCATGGTGTCTTCCAGCTATCCACCTTCCTTCTACCTTTGCTGAGTACATCTTCCCTGATAGAGGAAGACAAGGAAAAGCATCATGTTGTCATCAAATTTCAGAGACCTGGTGCAGTTTCAGCTGGGTATTTGCTGTCTTTCTGCAGGTTGTTTCCAACCAAGCCCCTGTCATTTTGCCACAAGTGGGCAGTAATTAACTGATAATTGAAATCTCAAGAATGTCAGCTTGCTCAGTCCTGGCTGAGAGTAGTAACCCTCAGCCTGCCCTTCATCACTATCTGCTCTAGGAAGGAATCTGGCTGTTAGTGCCAATTTGCTCCGGCATTCCTACAGAAAGTGATTTAAGGGCTGTCTGCAGGGCAGTTTAGGAATGTGCATGTTTCTGATTGAGGCTCAGCACTGAGTGACACCCAAAGCAGCACCTTCCTTTCAGAGCCACTGCTGTCACTGGTTCAAGCCTTGTATTCTGCTCCCAACAACTTAATTAAGAAACTTAAAAAAATATTTTATGTAAAAAGATGTTTGCAATATTGAAATTACTGCAGTTCTTACAATGACAAAAAACTGCAACAGAACAAATTTAAGCAAGCCAATTTGTCTTTAGTATGATTGACAAGGCTTTGGGGCCAATGTTACATGGTGTGAGTATGTCTTTTTATTGCACTTGTTATCTTAAATAATGGAATATTTGCTTCTATTAAGCTGGATGATATAAAACCAATATCTTTTTAAGTCCAGATTCTTCTCTTTTTCATTGTGGGAATATTGCCACCGTGCTGTTCTGGAAAATTGAGAATGGTTTTACCTCACTTCAGTCTCTTTTAAACTAGGAGGTGACTTATGACAATCCCACATGACAGGTAATACTTTATAATAAAAAGTGATATGTAAACATGACATGCCTCCCTTGGCACATGCCAGCCAGGTGAATTAAATGCTAAGAGAAGTTTGTCTTATTTCAAGTTAGTGCCTCTTGAAATGTGCTGACAGCAGGCATTGAAAGCTTCCGGAGTCCAGGCAGGGAGACAGAAGAACTGGACTATGGGAGAACTGAACCTGGAAGATGACTGAGCTATGAGTGGCTGCAAAACTGTTTCTAGTTAGCCAAAATATATGTAGTGCCATTATGGAAAAAATGACAAATCTCATGATAGTGGGAGACCTCAGTTTGGAGATTTTTCCGGAAGGAAGGTCAAGGCCAGCAATAATTTCTTTCCCCTGGCCAAGCAGTGTCCCCTTAGCCTCTGCAGGAACAATAATTTTTTTCCCCCATCCTGTTATGGACATTTCTCTGTCACTGCTTTGCCTATGATGGTGTCAGCTGCCAAAACAGCCACCTGAAGCAGTCTGTGCAGAGCCTGCACACAAGAGACAGGACACTTGAGGTGGGACCTTTCTTAGCTCCTGGGGCTGCCTACATCCTCCCTCAGCCCACACAGGCCTGGGTGCATCTGGAGCCCATATTCTCCTGGAAAGTGTTCCAGCAGCTGGCTGGTTTCAAAAGCTCTTCTATGCATTGACGGGTCCAGTGTGATCAAAAAATTCTCAGCATATCCAGAAATCAAAACAATGCTATTTTGTAGTCCCTCCCCACTGCAGCCTCATGTCTCATTTGCTCTTCTGACCACCTCTGCTCACCGAGCAGATGTCTTCAGTGATCTGTTCACGATGATGCAGCCAGTGTACTACAGTTTTGCTTGGAAATAGGAAGCAACAGATGGTGCAAAGAAGGTAAGAGAATTATCTGCCATTAAAGGGAACAGGGCCCAGGACCAGCAAATGTCCTTTCCCTTTCCCTTTCCCTTTCCCTTTCCCTTTCCCTTTCCCTTTCCCTTTCCCTTTCCCTTTCCCTTTCCCTTTCCCTGTGGTACAGAAATAGACAACCAGATGACAACAGGTTAGGATTAAGGAAACACTTGAAGGAAACAAAGAAGTTCAGATGAAACGAGAGCAAAAAAATGCATAAAAAGAAAAAAGAATGTGAAAGCAAAAAAGTTTTAAATGCATATAGGCAGGGTCTGTGCAATTTCAGGTGGCTACTCAGGAAAATGAACAAGTCAAGTAATTGCAAGCAGAAATGAAATTGCAGAGGATCACAGGATTTCAAATTAAGTGAACAAATAGTATGGGGGAGGGGTACAGACCATACAATACAATAGCTTGAATTGGCAGACAGCTTATAATAGTGGTTCTGAGTGAATGACCCTTCATCTCCTGTGACAAATTGAAGATAATGCCAGCATTTCATAGTCATTTCACTTTTATTATCACCAAAAGTTTAGGCCAGTATTCTATTACCTTGAATGTCTTTATGGTGTCAAGTTAAGCTGGGCAAGTAATGAACTTGATGACAAATTTGCTGACTCCGAAGAAGAAGGTCAGAGAACAAGGCAAGACATTTAGGATTATCAGAAATTTAAGCAAATAAAATAATAAAAAAAAAATAATGCATTTGGAATTGAACAGAAAATATTTCATTTTGTTTTGAATAATTTTTGATATTTCTAAACATTTTTTCCCAAAAACTGTATGTCAACATACAGTTACAGAGAGCAGCAATGCTATTTCAAGAGATCACTATTTTATATTTTAAAATGTCAAAAGGTAATGACAATTTTGAAACAAAAATTTTTTACCAATGACCAGCTTTCCTCCTGTTTCAGAAAACATTGCTTCTTTCAGTTGTCCTGGGCAGCAGTTGTTCCTGATTTGGATCATAATCTGGCTTCAAAATGTGTTTGTTGTTTGTGTATTCACTGGAAATATCTCAGCCAAATTTGGTGTCAGAAGTCTAAGCTATACCTAGCCCCCGAAGCCTCAATTTTCATTACAATTACTAGGATGTGACTGAGTCTGTCACAGACACAAATCTGTGGCACAGCTATAGTAAAAATAAGTAGGAACAAATTAAATTTGAGAGAATTGAATTAATCAAAATAAGCCAGCAACTCCTATGGTGAGTGTATTAGTATTGTATTCAGTTTTCTGTATTCTTCTTACCTCCCAAATAAATCCACTGCTTAAATTTGTGTTTGCCACATGCTCTACAACATGAAAAAGCATTTTTTGCTTCAGAATTCTGCATATTAAGAGGCAAGGTGTGTTGTGGGACAGCAGCTCTTAGGCACTACCCTGCATCTGAGATTTAAAGCAAGATCCTGATTCTCTGTCCTACCCTTCTTCCTCCACTTCCTTATGAAGGTGCTTTCCCTGGAAGTGTTGCTTCCTACTCATTGCCAATGTACAAGGTTTTACTCTGCAAAGGGACATCAGCTCCTGTGATTTGACAGATGACTGTCAAAGACATTCAGGAACATGAGGAGAAGGTGATATAGACTATAATGAGATCATGTAAAATTTAATACAGCATATCAAATGTAACATTTTTAAAATTCATATATTTAACTGGCAGCCAAATGCAGTTCTTTCTAGGGAGGTGATATGTGCTCCTGGCTTTTGCTTTTCTTATGAAAACTGTCAGTCACATTCTGCATCAGCCTGGGTTTATGCTTAGCTTTATCAGACAGACCAGTCAGCACCGAATGGCATTAATGTCATCTTGGGGTAATGAAAGTGTAGATAACTATCTCAGAGACTGGTTGGGAAAAAAATACTCATGCAAGTAGCTGAAGGCTCTATTGGCCACATAATTCATATTTCTCATAGAGGAAGTTATGCTCTATAAATTGTTTGAGACTTTCTTACTGATGAAACAGCAAGAATTTTGTTGCTGATGGGCACAGGAAGCAGTAATAAATAGCCATGGGTGCATGCACAGGAAAGAAAAATGGTTTGCATTTTATCAACAGATAAAAGGAATCAAAATGTAGCCCTGGATGTTTTGCAAGTTACAGCACTGCTAATGGAGAAAAATGTGTCTTCTGTATGACAATGATAGCATGAATGATAATACAGATCATTCACCCCTTCTGCACTGGGTATGCGTTGCTTGCTGTAGCTGTGAAGCCATTCCCTGATGACAGACCACAGTGAAATAATTTCTAATGAAACAAATCTCGTCAACCTTCATGGGGATTGGACACTTTTTGTTCCTTGAGGCATTCAAGAAATGGGCTGCTTCTAGTGGTAGATCCCCTGTTCACTGCTACACCACAGCACAAGATGATAAATCACTTTATAAATGGAGCATCTCAGATGTTCTGCTGTGCTAGCCAGAATACCTGGGCTCAAGGGATGCCTCACAACAAACTGTTTCAAACTTTTGGTTGAAAAGACAATAAGAAAACAGGGTAAAGCCCTTTTCTTCCTTTGCTGTTTGAACCATGTTTAAATAATTATAAAACCAAAGGTAACATTTACACAGGCTTCATGTCTTTTCAGGAAAAATGGTGTACGAGGCTAGTCCTCCCCCTCCCCTCATGATAGTCAAAATAATGTGACCAGTATGACCAATATACTCCTTGACTGCTGAAAGGGATAACTACAATGAATCATTGTTAATTGTTAGTTAAACTATGACCCCATATTTTCATGAAAAGCAAGCCAGGAGCAGTTGCTGCTGTGTAGTTGAAGGAGGCCAATATGTATAAAGTGTCCATCAAGAAGGACTTGCCAAGAATTCAACCATTGTCAGTCTTCCTTAATTTGATTATTGAGATGTTTATATATTTATGTACAGTATGATATATATATATATATATATATATATATATATATATATATATATATAGGGGTGTGTGTGTGTATATACACACATATATATATATACATATACATATATATATACACATACATATTTACATATATATTATATTTATAGTTTCATAGCTGGGGTGATCTATGATACTTTCTAAGTAAACTGTGGCTCAAGCAATAAGGAAGAGAGCTGGTGGGGACAGGAAATCAGAGAATTTCTTGAGGGAATTTTTGGGAGAAAGGACTCTGTTATATTTAGGGTCAAGACTTGCCACGATAAGCTTGAGTTTGCTAAAAAATGTGCACACTGACACAGAGATAATACAAATGTTGTTGGAAAGGTGGATTACAAGCCTCAGCCAGAGCCAGATCAATAATCCATAACTTTCAAACTGTTGGGAAAGGTGCCAGGTATGTCACCTGGTGTGTGCAAGTGAGTAGGAGAGGAAGAGGAGCGTACAGAGTGGATGGTGAATGCTGGAGACTGTCTTTGCAGCAGAACAAACCTGTCCAGTCTTACACATGAAGTGGAATTGATTTCAGTACACCCTCCTATGAATGAGTGTCAGTCAGAAGGTGAAACCCAGACAAGGGAGAACAGGGTTGGTGAGAGATTGGATACCAAGGTTTTGGGAAATAACTTCATTGGGAGGTCTGTGGGTTAGTGCACAGAAAGTAGAGTTTTAAAGCCCTGACTTGTGCCAACTCCTGAGAACATGTTCTCTGGTGGATGAACTGTTGAGCAAGGAAATGTATGTATGGTTTTCCTTTGTTCCCTGAAATGGGGTGATCACTACTATGCTTGGTTGAGCCAGTCAGGAGTAGCCATCATTGCCTTCTCTTTCCTTGCACTTCCCATGCAGACCCTCACCATCATCGTCTCATGTCCTGTGTCCAGGATGTACAGATTCAATGGCCGTAGATTTCCCATGACACAGTACATGCAAGATCTCAAAATAAACCCAGGGAAGACACCCAGTTTGCCCAAGCACTTGGGGTGGCTGATCCCTCCCCAGAAAGTGAGATATGGCTGAGAGACCTACTTTGGGCTGTAGGTGTCACTGGGATAGCTCTGGCATGAAACCCTGAGTGACATTTTTATCAGCTTTCTGATTTCCAGGAGACTTCCCTTCTGATCCTGGGCATGTCCTATATGCCACGTATCGCCCAGTTTGCTGTGCCCTGCTTATGGTTATTGGCCACTCAGAATTTGTTAACTCAAAGTATGACTGAAAAGAGATGAGTTTTGCCCACCATTCCACATTTCAAGGTTATGTCCTTATTTGTGAATTGTACAAGGCAGAGTCAGAAAGAGTAGGAGGCCTGTGCAGCTCTGTCCAGCTCCCCATTGTTCTCATAGAGCTGCAGCCTGGGTGACTTGCTGCTCATCATCTTAGACCTTGCTGTCCTAAGTGACCCAATGGGATGATTAATGACTTTATCTGCTGAAAAGTTATCAGACTCAAATTTATACAGAGCTGGGTGGAGAACCTCTGAAGCTGGCCAAAACAATTTTGACAGGATTCCAAAGAAAAGAAAGGCAGCTTTGAATCTTTCAAAAAAATAGTATTCTTCACATCTGCCACATTAACTATTTAGCATCAATTTCTGGTGCCAAAGGCAAGGTCTGGAGGAGCAGGCAGGTGCTACCCTAGGCAGAGTGTGAGAGATGAGATTCCACCACAGTTGCTATGTATGGAAAAGATTTAGTGCTGCAGCTTTTTACTGTTCTAGTTTTCCCAGAAAACAAGGGCACGTTTTAACTTATTCATTCAATTATTTGCTTCTTTATTATAATACACTGTATAAAGTTTGGAAAGTTTGTAATGCACTGTATAAAGCAGATAGCCCAAGAGAGAAAAAAACCCTATTTTTTTTTTCCCTGTGATTGCATGGTTTATCTAGGTTTAGGAATAGAACTCTGTTGTAATTGGAGATGGTGGCCTGGAGACAGTATCCAGATCTAAAGGGCTCTAAATCTCCGCAAAAATGGTCATAGGATATTTCCAGGAAAGAATCTCTGTGACTCATAATTGTCACCTAACTATCTACCAGCAGACATGTTGAAAAGGAGGGTATCAGCCCAAACTGACTTCTCTGGCCCAGGCTGAGAGTTTTCCAGGTATGTGAACAGTTAAAATTTTTCAGAAACTTCAAAGAAGGGCTCCGTAAGTCCTGGCTGATTGTACAGTGCTAAATTCAAAATTGCCCTGTCTCCGAGCAAACATAGACTAAAAGACTTGACATTAATGTACCATACTAATGAATATGCCTTTCAGATAACGACACAGGCAGTGTCTCATATATTCTTTCAAATAAAATGCAATACATCTCAGAAAGGTGTTTGAGAATCTGCTCTGCATATTTATTGGCAAGATAGTCTTTCTGGTTCATTTAACCGTTTCATAGGTCTGTAGCATATACTCTTCTTTCCCTTGTCCTCCTCCCTACCCACTCTAAAGCTGGCTTGATAAGGAACCATTTTTCAATATTGTAATATTTACTTTATTAAAGTAGTCTTACACAATTGACTGCCTGGCTTCTCATTTTGCATTTCAGCATGACACATGCACAGTTTTTACTTTATATCCCTTATAGGATTTTGCATATATTTTTGAGAAAAAAAAAGGAGACATTTATAATCCAGACTAAATGAAATGTTTAGCGAGGACAAAGAGACAGTTACTACTATCAGAAGTTTGTAACTCACAGTTGTGGTATCAGGAAGCAGCCAACATTTACATCTGCCTCTGTCTAGGATGTATTTGGTGCTGGCTAGTATATATTGGGTGTGAGGGTGTCCTTGCATTATGGAAAATAAAGCTTTGAGTTGGTTCAAGGTCACTGTTGCTGAGAGCACAGGCGTTCAAGAAGCTGAGTAGGTGATAAAGTTTGACTTCTAGAACTTTCACATTTATAACACAAAGTTAGTTGTTAGTTGTTCTAAGCCTGCAGTTAAACAGTTAAATGTCTTCAGACTGTCACAGCTACAGCTATAACAGTCACATCTTGTTCTTTATCCTCATGAGAGGAGATGACCACAGTACCCCTTGTGCCATGCTGCATTCTGTAATTATCTCTAAGCAGGTTATTGCAGAAATCATCTGATTGCAGCAGCATGAAGATCCACTCAGGTTAATTTCTCCTGCTTCCTAGTAACTTCCTTGGCAAGGAAGTTGAGTCCACATGGTGCTCTGCTTTTCAGCAGAGCAGGCTGGTTTGGAGCTAGTGTGGATATCCATCCCGGCAGTGTGCTCCAGAAAACCCTGTGGGCAAAGCCCCGCCTGCAGCAGAGGCAGACAAGCACACACTGAGATGGGCTAGGAGGAGTTCCCCCAGCAGGGTGAGGGATGTGAGGCCACTGAGGGGCCCCCTTGTACAAGGGAGACATTGGCAAACTGGGGTGTGTTCTGCAGAGGCTCACCAAGGTGGTGGGATCCAGATTGCTTGCCCTGAGAGCAGAGGCCTGGTAATATGGGTTCGTATTACCCTGGAGAAGATTTTAGTGGGGGGTTCACAGCAGCCTCCCAGTCTCTGCCAGTAGGGTGTGATGGTGTCAGGCTGTTCACAGAGGTGCCTGGGGAAAGGACAAAAGATAATGGGTGTAAAGTTGGAACAGAAGTTCAAAGAGATAAGCTTTTTCATCCTGAGATCAACCAAGGACAGGAATATGCTGCCAGGGGATGTTGTGTGACCTCCATCCTTGTAGGATTCTGCAGCAAAACCAGCCTATATCAACAAGAAGGCTCTGATAATGAAACCTAGGGTGCAACTTATGTTTTCACATGACACACCACGTACAGTAATTTCCTCATCTTTCCACATGATCCACAAGATACACTAATTTCCTCATATTTTCACAATGCAGTCCATCATCATCCAGCTTCTTCCCTGTTCATTTTATAGCTTTTGTCACGTTTCCCATACATAATCTTTCTTATTAGGACATGTGTTGGAATTAAATTATTTCATTCTCTTTTGACTTATTTGTAGCCTTATATTTCTTTTTCTGTGACTAGGTCAGATAAATATTTGAACTTTCTCTGTAACCCTTTGATATCTCTTTGATGATGATTAACAACTAACTAGGCTGTATATCTTACTCCCAAATGTTCTCTTTAGAGTGAAAATGCTCGTGTTTAAATGTTAGAAATGAAAGAGATACCAGTACTTGCAGTCATAATCCATGTAAAGTTCTGTAGATTAGATATGTGTGTATCAAGGTGTTTCCTTCTCATATTTTGACCCAGCACATGGGCTCTACATGGCTCTACATGCCATGCTCTATTCCTGTCTCACGGGAACTGTAAGCAAACCCTCCAGCAGTGTAACACAGTGTGCTGTGGAGCAGGACAGGAGCATCCCACTGCACAAATGGGTGGCAGTGTAAAATCCCCAAGCAGATAGAAAGCTTGATTGACCTGACAGAACCCTGTATTAACAGAGACTAAAAAGAGTGCCTCAACAGCTCCTGTGACCCAGGAGCAGTCTGTATTTTTAAGGTTGCTGGTTTGAAATAAATTAGCAGCACAGCAGTTTTGCATTACCTGTTGTTCCCTCCATACAGCTTCTGTCTTGGCCCAAGACCTTAAGTCCTTCAAATCCTTCAAAAAGCACAAGGTCCTTTTCATTTTGTGTCAATTGTGGATCTCAGTAATTGCTGTATATGCAGATTCAGATATTATCTTCCTTTTTTCTTCTCTGGGTAGTAAGACACTCTCAGAGAAGGCTTGACTGATGTAAGAAGAATATCTGTTTCCAATTCAGCTTTCACAGTTGCATGGTTTTCCACCAGACTAAAACAGGAGATCCCAGTGTCAGAACTAGTGCTCACTGCAAGGTGCTCTGACAGTACAGGTTACAAGTAGTTCTGAGAATAACCTTTGCCTGTGAACTAGGCTTCTTCATCTTTAACTCTTTGACCCACTGTCTCTTTTCTATCTTTAATATATATATTTTTACCACGTGATAAAGAAAGGACCCTTGTGTCTTTGTCTGTGTGTGGCTGAGAGTCTTCTAGATCCTTCCTGACTGTATTTTATAACAATGCACTTGAGAAAGGACTCTGACCACTGTGAACTTGGCAATGTTTGAGTATATTTAACACTAGAGATGTCAACCTTCAATGATTTAGTATAAGCACATTTTAGGAATAAAGGCAGTAAAAATGCAGATAATTGGATTTAAAAGTGGCTTTGACTTTACAGCCATAAAATAGACTTGCTAAAATCTACAGTTGATAAGGTGATATCTCTTTTGTTTGGAGCTAAAGACATCCTGTTTTCCTCAACCATTAAGGGAATGAAGGGCTCAAATCACTGAAAGTTCAGTGGCTACATAAGTCATGTTTATTTTACCTGGAAAGGAGTCTCTGATATTCACTCAGTGGAAATGGAAAAAAAAAAAAAGGAAAGGAGCAGAATATAATTTTCATGTCACAGTAGCATAATGAATGAGACAAACCATCCACTTCACAGGATTGGGCACTCTTGATGTAGGCAATCCATAAATCTCTTTCATTGTGTTTGTCAGCAATCATTTTTAAGGGCTTCTTTCTCAATTCACAGGTTGTGGTTATTAGTAACCTCATAGCTGCGCTGCAGATGTCATTGAGGCTTATTCCTCAGAGCCGTGTCATCAATCATGGCTTTCACATGGTTTTCACATACTGGAGCAGAATAATCCACACCATTTTTTCTCCCCAGTAAGCATGACTTCAGTAACTAAATGGAAAATGTTAAGATATAATCATCATGCCCATGCACAAACCACATTGACTTGGCTGCTTAAACTGACACAAGGCAGTGACATTTTTGGTAATGCTCTGAGGATTACCCTGTATGCATGGAAAGAAAAGGCAAGCACAGCTCTGAGTTGCATACAGGAGTTGCTGCTGGTGCTGCTGACATTGGAATTGCCATAAGCTTTTCCCAGATATCGCTCCTCATGAGGCAGGTTGCAGTGTCACTCTCCCAAGTGTTGCCACATTGTTAAAACATCTCACATAGAGCTGTAAAACATATATGAAGAAACCAATACTGAGGATTTGTGATGGTTGAAGTTTTGTTTCAGGGCAAGGAGGTTTCTTGTTTTTGAAAAAGTGTCTTCTTAATTAAAGCACAAGAGGTATTTCACACATTTCAGCAAGAAAATGTTGTAATCTTACTACAGAAAACGTCTTATCTAGTATGCAGTTCTCAGCTCTAAGGTGGAAGATGAGGAGTCTAAAGTTTTCTCCAAAATAGGGTGTAAGTGTGGTAAGATATGATATGCTTTCTTATATAATTAGTTCTAAATGTGTGCATGCACATTTTCTAATTATGATATTTCCAATCCAGGAGGCTTTGTAAGTATGTTACAAACATGGTGAACAATCAACTTCTTCCCTGGAATGAGTTACATCTTAGTAGTGAATCTCATAAAATTAATCAGTAGGCACATATATCAGAGTGGTGATTTATATTCTTAAGTTCTTAGAGGTTCATCAATGACACCCTACATTTGCTGCTTGTTTGCAGACTAGATGGAGTATTTTGGATCTGTGCAATTGCAAACTGAGCTCTCCACTTTACTCTCCTTGCCAAATACTCTTTTTCAGCCTGAGCATATTTCTTCTGTGCTTTGATTCTGGATTTAGCAGAAAAATGCATCTCTGATGAGCTCCTCCTGAAATTGCTGCTGCAGCTCTCCTCATCCCCACAGACTGTAAAAAACCAAAAGCAGAATCTGCCCTGATGTGTAAGCTTTGGGCATGAGCTTCTGATCTTGCTTCGTTTCACCCACTTGGTTTGATTTTTGGCTCTCTAAAGCTTAAATCTAGAGTAAGTCAGCTGACATCACAGGTGGGAAAACAGCCTTGGAGGAGAATGTATGGATATCTGTCTTCTGTTCTTCAAAGAATAGTGGAGGAAATGGACTCCCCTTGTAGAATGTAAGCCTAAACACAAGAACAGACTCAGACATGTAGATGGGGGACAAGCCCGTCTGCTGCTGGTCACCATTTCTGAGGAAGCACGTACTGTCAGATCACCTTCTCTCACCTCCTTTGCAGTTTCTTCTCCAACTTGGGAAATATTTCCTACTGCTGATAAGCTATTTGAAAGAGCGCTGTGGTGGAAAGCTATTCAAAGTACGCTGTAGGAGGGCAGTTGCACACGAGTACAGCATGCCATGCTCTGTTCCTGTCTCACTGGACCATAATGGTGGCAGCTTCCTGAGGCTGCTTGCAAAGAGAGCATTGACTTAGGACAAGCTCTAGGCGCTCGGGTCCTTCTTTGATAATTTTCTGGCTGCTAACAGCTATCCTTATGCAGTCAAAAGAGCCAAGCTTTTTTCTCTGCCTGACCCTTTTCTTTGGCAGTTCTGATTTCCTCCTATTATTCTGTGCACCCGGAAAGCATCCACCACATTCCATCCTTGCTTTCCTGTACAGAGGTGCCCTCCATTGCTCCATCTGTTCCTCCATGTTCCTGATGGAACTCAGCTATTTTGAAAACAGCAAATGTGTTGAAAAGATCAGATCCCAAATGGAACCATGAATGAGGGGCAAATATCTCAAACTGAAATGTTGGCTGTTGGACAAAAATTTGGATGCCTGGATAAATTGGTTGTGTTTTCTGCTGTGCTTAGGACTTAGAGCTCTCAGAGCTCCCACTGGAATCCAAACCAGGAGCTGTTGAGACGACCATATTTTAATGTCCTTGGAACTTCACAGGTGAACATAAATACATGACATTGCCTGATGTTCAAGTGTAGCAAAATTCCACAAGTTTCTTAGCCCTATTACCAAACAGAGGAGGCATAAATCTTTAATTTCATTGCCGTGTTTAGCCATGTAAGGCCCATTAAGATATTGACTCTATCACTGCCTTTTCTTTTTTTTTTTTTTTTTTTTTTTTTTTTGCCACAGGGAAATTTTCATTCATTGTTGCAGAATCACTTCTTGAAATGCTCACAGCTTTTATTCTAATGAATATTCT
Source organism: Ammospiza caudacuta (assembly GCF_027887145.1). Taxonomy (NCBI): domain Eukaryota; kingdom Metazoa; phylum Chordata; class Aves; order Passeriformes; family Passerellidae; genus Ammospiza; species Ammospiza caudacuta. The sequence continues at coordinate 38,015,286 of NC_080595.1, forward strand.
TTCTTCACTTGTGGAAGCATTACAAGGGTCCATAAGTGATGCAACAGCATGATGGGGAGCAACATCAGTTTCAAGTTCAATATGAATTGGCATATGCTAAAACAAACTAATGTCCCCAGAGACAGCTGGATTTACTCCCTCTGCTCAGTACAGTGGGCCCATCAGATAATTCACATACACTTTGTACAACATTACACTGAATGACATTAGAAAAATGTGAACTATCAAATAATTTTTGAAGCACCTGTCAAAACAAAAGAGCTTGATGGAATAATTTAAATATTCTTAGATTAGTTGCTAAAATGCCAATTTTTAGACTTTCAGCTCATTTTTCTCCTTCCACAGAGTAAAATTTTCTTATGCATACAATTCCTTTGATTTTATTGAGAAATGAAACAGTCCAGTGCAAAGTAACAGAAGTAAAGCTGCCTGTATGTTTCCCAGCTTCTCTGCACTAGACCAGCTTTGTGGAAGCTTGTACTGCAAAACAGTACTTCCACTCCATGAAAACTTCACTTGGTATACTCTAGAAACAGCTGTGGAGAGAATCTCTTGTGTAGCTCACTTATTACTAGTTCTTCTGTGGTTTTCTTGGATGATTAAATGCAGGATTTTTTGCTGTTCCTTCATATGCTGAAAGGCAACATATATTCTCCAAAATGTTCTATGGAATATGACACCATAAAAGAGAAAACATTTCAATTGGCTGAGGAGATAGGAAATTGGCAGAAAAAGTAATTGAATGCCTCTTAAAATTCAAGGAAAAGAGATTCTTGGTGCAGGGAAAGTTTTTTTTTTTTCTTTTTTTTTTTTTTTAATAGCAATAAACTGCAATAGCTCAGATTGCAGAAGGTCTTCTGTGTTTTGGAGAAGGCAATTCTCAAGCATTGCAGGAAGTTGAGACAGGTGTATCTCTTATGGTAATTTAGATTATATTTAGATCTGTAGTTTTAGAGCACAGATCTTTCAAAAGATCTGGGGAATTGTCACCTGCCAACTTGTAGTATTTCTTTCATTTATCTTAGCACTTTGCTCTGTGACACTTCTAAAGGTGTATGAGGCACAAGTCTTAAAAGTTTTTTATCCACTCACCTTGGATACCTACTGTTGAATGGGAACTCTGAGTTTGATCTTCACAAATACTGATATTTTGAAAATTTGATCTGCAAAATCATAAAAGGGCTGAAGACAAGTGTTCAAATGCTTAGATTTAGGACTTTGTAAGTATTTATTTTGAGTGACAGTCAACAAGTCAACATAATGTATACAAATATGGCTGCCATATCGTAAAGCTCAATATTTTTATATTTTGTGGGGTACATAATAATAACTTACATGAGAAACGTGTTCTTCAAAAGAAAAACAAAGTCCTCAGAGACCTGTAAGATACTATAACTTCTGATCTGAATGTTTGATACCTTTCCCCTTCTGTTTAAATATCTTTCTGTCATATAAATTACAAATCAATACTCTAACCACAGGAGATTCATCAGTCTTATCTTCTGTTTGGCACATACTAAAATGATCATGATTATCACTTGTAGCAAATACTTGGTGTTAATTAAAGTACCTTTTAAGGTCATATCTGCATGGCCTATGACCTAAGATTAATGGCTACAGCTCAGTAGACCATTGTTAGAGATTGTTTTCTCCATTCTGAGGAATGATAAAAATTTAATTAAATATATCTTAATTAATGAATTGGAGTAGAACATGAGGTTAGAACATGGGGGGATCATTTCCTCCTATAGAAAATAAAAGTTCTGAGTTTTGTTCCTAACAGTATTTGCTAGCTAGTAATGAGATATCAATATTTAAAATACAATATTTGAAATGTTCAGATGAAACTGATCAGACTTACATTGTATTATGTAGCATCATATATAATGTGTATATATATATACATGTATATAATATTATATATGATGTATATATATATATACATTCAGCCTCTAGGAAGGCATGACGTGTGGTTAAAAGGAAGACAGGAGAAAATAAAGAACTCATTCTTTGGTACTGACTGACTTGGACATTTTCATCATGTTGCTTCCACATTCTCTCCTCACCTGCCATTTTGGCAGAATGTTTGACAGAATGGTGCATGGCTTGTGCTGTATTATTTGTGTTATGTTATATTATATTGTGTTATAAACACATACCCTGCTTTATATTATTTGCATTAAGAGTAAAGCTAATAATTGAGGTATTATAATAAAGTATTCATGTCTCTAAGAACCACAGTTTTCCACAAAATTTTAGAATAACTGAAACTATTCAGAATCCTTGGTGTATCTACGAAAATGCTTATTGTTTAGTATTAGAGCCAAAATTTGGAACTAATCACAGTGCTTTAACAAACAGAGTTCTGGCTGACTGACACAATGTTCCTTAACAATAAAAGGTTTTGTGAGAAAAGATATATAGAATCATTTGGAAATTCAGGAACTTCTAAGATCCTTAAATTAGATACAAATAAAATTATGCTTCAATCACATGTTATAAGGAAAGAGTTCTTGAAATGAGTGTGGTGCTGCACTAGGATGTTGCTCAATTCAAACGGGGAATGTTTTAGTTTCTGATATTTTATGTGTCAATAATCCTTGATGTACAGTGAAATTAATAGCTGACTGTTCTTTCTTGCTTTGCTCTTTTCCCCACAATGTCATTTTGCATTATCTGGCTGATTTGCATGGATTATTACTTCCCAGAGGCAAGGACCTGCATGTTGTCATCCTTTTCTTTTTTGTTGGAGGGAGAATCGGGCAGAGGGTGAGCTGTGCAACTCTGTTGGCTTTTGAAGGATGCTACAGTCAGCTGGATTGAAGCCCAAACCTTGCCTTGAACCTCAATCTAGTTTGTCACTTCAAGTTTCTAGTGGGAGAAACACTTGCCAGGGTGGCACTGGAGGCTCTTTGGATTCCTTATTTTTAAGGTAGAAATGTGCTGATTGCTATTTGTCTGGTGTAAATAGACCAGCAAAGTTGAATTCTTTAACCCCAATACCTATTGTGATTTCTTTTCTTCTAGACTGTGCAAAGAGGACAAATGTTTGTGTCAACCCAATGCAGGCATGCCAAATGCAGTCAGTGTCTCTGTGAAGCCTTCGAGAATACCCGACAATTGCTCAGCCTGAACGAAGAAACTCAATCACAGACAACCCGATCTTGTCTATGTAGGAGTACTTCTATTTCTCAGGACAAACTTGCCTGGATTTTGGGAGTTAAATGCCGTGTTTTCAGTGCTCTGAAGATTTAAAGAGCAGCAAGCTGTGCACACATCCAAAAAAGACTGATTTGTTTTGAAAAACCAGAGAGCTTTTTCATGGTCCAGGCTGCTTCTTGTTATGTCCCTGGTAATAATGTCACATTGATTTCTGGGTCTGAACTAGACCAGAAGCCTTTACCAGGAAGACAGCAGCTAACCCATTTTCTTCTACTTTTTTTTCAGGCTTAAATTAGAGGAGTCTGAATATTTTGTTATTTCATACTTCACACAATCACATAAGGGCATAGAATAATTACCTTTCAAAACACAGGAGAGCACATTTCCCTTTTTTAAACTTTAGTTTTTATCTTATAAAACATATATACTTGAATTCCAGTGATGTTTCCCACTGGCAAGAACTGACAGATGATACAAAGGGGTTTTATTTTGGGTAAAATTTTTTACTTGTTTTCTATAGTTTAATTTTTCCTGCATTTAATTATAAATAATGTCTGCCCATCTCTATTGGAGTCTGCTGGTAGAAAACCAGTTCTTCAAAAGAGGAGGTAAAACTATCAGTTTGATTAATTAGAAGTGCTCATGCTTTTAATTGCACTGTAGTTGTTGAAAGTTGTAGGAGAAAAACATTCTGAAGAGCCCAGCCTTTTATTTCATGTTGCCTTTGTGTGTTGAAAGGGAAAAAGGAGAAAGGTGATGCCTGGGGCAGTGGTTTCGGGACAAGAGGGTGCAGTCCTGCTCTGGGCTGGGGAGTGCCAGGATGCAGAGGGTGGGCTTGTGCTGGGGGAGACCTGGGAACAGGTACAGAGAGGGCCCTTGGAGGGGGAAAACAAAAACAGAATAATGTGGCAAACCTATTCCTGTGTGAATTTGCATTGAATGACTATGATGCAGATTTTTTTTCTTGTTTTTTTTTTTTTTTTTAACTTTTTAGTGTATCATGAACCTTTCCATTAATATCTTTCCAATGAATTATCTGATATCTATTTTTTTTTCTTCAAAATAATTTTCTAATACCTAATTTCTTTCCATAAGGGCAAACTCCTTGTGATGCCATAAAAAAGGACACAATCAGAGAGTACCAAATAGCTCATGAGAGCTGCATGAAGAGCAGACATTTGATACTGCTAGAAGAGAGAAGTGTAAGACATAGGTCCTTCAACTGAGCCAGATGTGGTGTGTAGGTGTCCTTGTAGATGGGTACCCGTGGGCATCTGAGAGGGATGAACAGAGAGAAATATGTGAATGTACTTCTAGGTATAGGACATATTCCCTAGTAATAATAATGCTGTTTTCTAGAAAAGGCTTTGCCTGTCCTCCATATTACCTCTGCATAAAAGGATTTGATGAGGCTTATTTTACTATGGATACACTTGTGGGTAAAAAAAGCAATGTCTTCAAATGCTAGGACTACATTTTGCAATTATAAAGCCTGGATTCAGTAATAGTAAGCCTAGAAAAGTAATTTCATGTGCCTAGATCTTTGGTATGAATTGTATGCCCAATATTGCAAACAATCTCTGAACTTATTTTTAAGGTTTATCACTGAATTTTCTTTTTCATGTGACTCATCCTTTTTATGTACTTCTTCATCACTTTACTTATAAAAACTAATTTCTAGTCTTTGGTTTTGAAGAGAGATACAGGCACTGCATTCTGAAAATAAGGAATATGTATCTTTCTCCATCTTGATGAAATACAAATTATAAATAATATTTTAAAAGCCAAGTTACAAAGTACAGATTTCCATCTAGATCTCTCTAATCTCCTTTTTGTTGACTCTATCACCTCATAAAGTAAGGAGAAGGAAGTAGAGAGTGATGCAACAGGCAAAGTAAATCTGTATTGGTGTGTTGAATGTTCCATTAAGTGCCTTGTACTGCCTTGTCAAATCGAATCAAAACTCTTTGATGCTGTGCATTCTGGATGAGTGATTTGATTTTAGGCAAATTTGGCACTCATATTTGTGCTTTAAACTAGATGTGGCATACGATGTTCATGTTTTGATCACTGCTTCAGTAAACACAAAGGGGTTTTTTAGTATTTTATGCGTAAGACAGAGTTGCAAGATTGTACTTGACTTGCAAAACAACAAAATAAATCATACAAGAAAGTCAGCATTCAATAAATTATGCACTTGACATCAAGCTGTGTCGACATCTTAAATGAAGTATAGCTTAAAGATAAGGTGTTAAAAGGGAAAATTATAGATGTACAGTGAGTTTCTTTAAAACTGTCACTTATCCCCATTCCATCACTGTAGCTGTCATTTTCTCTTTTGGGCTTTAGTTTTCTTTCTACATTTTTTGGCCTAAAGTGTCTGAATTATGACAGAAACTCCCATATTATGAATAATTCTTGATAAATGCAAAAGGAGATGAAATCTCTACAAACTCAATGAATATTTAAGGTCACATATATAATATTAGCTCTGACATTGTTAAACCTGAGGGCTCTCTTTGAACTGGAGGAAGTTTCATTGAAAACGTGGGATTTTCTTTAGGTATATATTGCATGTCATACGTTCATATTACAAAATTCTTGTTTCTGACAATCACATGTTCACTTTTCCTTCCTGTAGCTCCAGTCTGATACACAGAACTCCTGTTCTTTTTAGCCTCTCACCCTACAAGATGATACTATAAGCCATACACTTTCTCCTTTCACTACAAGGCTATCACTTCAAAAGGACTGTTTTGAGTTGGCAAGAAAATTTACAGCTAAAATATGTGAGAAGAAGTTCCAATAAAGAGGAAGTCTCAGAAAATTCAGGGTTTGCATTTGCTTTGGATCAGCATTTAAAACTTCACTTATCCAGCTCATGTGTACTGTACACAAGGGCAAGCCATTTGCTCCATTAGCAAATGCCAATTGCTGGCATTTCCTACTTTCTTTCAGGGTGGAATCAGGAAATGTGAATACTATGAAAATATTTATACTAACTACAAGGGGTTAATAATTATCTTCAAAGCAACTGAAGTCAGGAAATCCAGCTTTAAGCTTCCTAAATTGACCTATGATTTGACTCTTACATCCACCCTCTATCAGCCTCCTTACAATACAGGGTCTGAATCATATATATCAAGGCATCACAGAGGTTTGAGCCCTTTTACTCAATGCCAGGATGAATGCTGGACACAGGTTTTTTTCACAACGAATTGCATGTTTTCTCTGTAAAGGCATAAAGTGGGAAGAAGGATGTAGAGGTGGTTAATACTTGTTGTGTGACAGTTTCAGTAGATTATGCTGTGAGTTTTGGCCATTTGCTGGCCAAAACTTTACAGCTGTCAGCTGTGTTAATAACTCTTTTCCTTTTTAACTTTGCTTCTCTAATATTGAAGAAAACTGCAGGATTGTGGACTCATGATGATGCCTTAGAGTAGGAGCTGTGTGAGGAAGCATGGATTGTAGATGGGGACTGAAAACTGATAATTTACACATGAGAAACTTAGTTATAACTGTTAAAATTAAAAAGAACCCCAGACATACAAACTTTAGTTTATCAAGTATCCTAAAAGCCCATTCAATTCTATATTGTTTTTGTGAATATACATTTACAACATTATCTGCACCTGAATTTTAATTTATTAGTATTTATTTGATTTATTAATATGCAAAAACTTGCCAATATTGGATTTTTATCTGCTAATTCTTGCTAAAAGGGTAGAGATATCATACAGTAAAGTACAAGGAAACTTAAATCAGATTTTTAAATAGCTAAGCTTAAATGGTGTGGCTTATTTGACACATTTTGCTTGCTTCACTAGCTTTCATTGCAACCTGCATTGTCTTAGGGGCACCTTGAAGTTCTGCAGGCTGTGGTTCACTGCCCCAAGAGGCCTGAGAAACTTTCTATTGAATTAAACAAAGAGTGTATCAGAGCCAGGAAATACACTGTATCTTTGATTGAATTTACGAACCTTGCAGTGACTTGATGAAGCTGTCAAACATGTAGATATTTTTTGAGAAATTACTCAAAATTTACTACTGAATCTTCATGAGATTAACTGATGTGACAGCAAAGGGAAAGGTGCTTAAGGGATATTTTAAATAAGTCATCATCACATAATCATTCCTGCATGTATTTTACAAACTCCAAGCTCTATCCTTAAAAGCTTCCTGCAAGTGAGATCTGCTTTTAGTGGTTTTTACTGACTTAGATGCAGCTTTGAAATAAGTAAACCATTGATTCTTTTTACCCATACAGTATCTTCCTATCTAAGGGCATGAAACTTGCTATTCTGTAAGATTTCTCTTTCTTCTGTGTCTGAGGAGAACTTAAAGATTCATTATTATTAGAAATAAAAGACATAATATCTAATGTGAAATGAAAGACAAGTTTTGCTGCATAACCATTTGAAGTTCATTTATGGTTATGATGGGAGATTTTAAGGAGCAGTTTCTGAAATATGGAACATGAAGGAAGGATGTCTGCAATCCTTCCTGAGACTCTACTGACTGTGTACTGAATATCACAAAATATGAAGAAAAAGCATATTTTAGTACTTCATGAATTCAGACATATAGGAGAAAGAATTCCCTTTAATCCTTTGATGTTCTAGAGGTCAGAACCCGTTTCTTAATTTCTGTGGAAACCTTTAAAATTTTAGTGGTTTATGTTAGTCAAAACTCTGAAATATTTTGGTCAGGAAATATTTCTTAGCGGTTCTAGTAGTCTGAACTATATTGCTCAGGTTCTCTTACTCCTAGTCAAGCTATATCTTCCCTCATGTATCATAATTCCACAGTGAAATCAAAATGTCCTTCATTTTGAAATAAAGTTAAGTTGTATGAACTTCAGTTTCCTTCTTCTCAGATAAAGTTTGTTGTATTCTAAACTCTTCTTTATTACTACTCTTGGTTCACAGGACATACTGGCAACTGCATAAGATAACTTTTGTTTTGTGACTGAAAAATAATCCATAAATGCGGTCGGGGTACATTTTCCATTTTCTGCTGCTGGGCTCAAGTGCCTTCTTTGGAAGACAGGCAATTTACTTCTATCCTGACTAATAATTATTTATTTTTACCCTTTGGTCCAATTCCAGCCCTTATTATTCTGCTTAGCATTAATTTGCCTTTCCAATATCCAGTGTATATATATCTCATTTATTGAATTTTTTCTTTTATGCTTACTCTTATTTTTATAGTTCAACAGAGAACACCCTTTCAATTTACACATCCAATAAAATTTTTATAATGTGAAGTTGTATCTAAAACTCTGTAATTGCTTGAAAGCAGAACATCCAAGAGACAACTGGTTGATGAGACAAAATTCATTGCTTTGGCACAGAAGAAGAACAGATTACCAGGCACATGATTTTACTAGTTTTTATCTTTGTTAGTCTAGTACCTGTGAATTGTTCTCAAGGTAACTAAAGAAATAAAATTCAGCTTTTCCTTCTGCTCAAATCATCTTCCTGTTAGAACTTCATTTTCATATTTGAGGCTGAATTGGGACTATGAATCAACCAAGTCCTTTCTCCCCAGGTTAAGGAGATTTCTTTGTCATATCTTTCTTTTATTGTAGCTATATAAAATACAAATTCTAAGTAGAAAATTGTGGGGTAATTCCATTAGAGAGCCCTGGGCACCTGCTGCCTGAAAGCCTCTCATCCTACCCCAGGAAAGATTGCTAGATTACAAATCTTTCCTTCAGGCTGGACGTGGGGCTAAACTGCCCAGCAGGAGACATCTCTATGATCCTTGAAAAATGTGCCAATATAGTGTGGCATTTCTCATGTGCCATGCCCTGCCACCACAGTGAGAGGACCTATTGCTCTGTGTGGCTTGGCATACTCATGCAGGCTGAGCTCCATCACTGCACATTTCCAAGACTCATTTCTTAGTAATGCCATCTTGCTAATTCACATACAGGCCCCAAAACAGCAAAGGAAATGCAGCTGTCATGTCTTCATTGGCATGTTAGGAGACAGCTACTTCACCAGATTCCAAAGAGTTCCTTCAGCTAGCTCAACAGTGTGAAGCAGACCAAAGAATGCTCTGGAATTTTTGTAGTGAATACTCTTGCTGCAGTTACTCTTACTTGCCATCTCTCACTGCAGTTTCAAGAGGTTAACTGAGATACAGTCAAATATTGCTACCTCCCACCATATTCCCGAGTAGTGCAGAGAGAGATGATAACCATGGTGTCTTAAAGACACTGTCTATTCATTTTCTTAGCTTTTTTTGGGGAAATGGAGATAGACTTTGCTAGAGCATGCATTTTAGTGTAGATAAGATAAATTGTTCAAACTTTCCCACATTTCTTTATGATCTCCTTTTCCCTGCTGTCAGTGGAGTTGGCAATGTGGCTTTCAGTCCCTTCTCTCCCCACTGCAGAGATTGCTTTCACCTACAAGCTGAGCAGAGGGTACAGTGAGTTCTGTCCTGTCCTCCTGTCCCCCCACCCTTGCACCCCTGTACCTCATGGACTGAAAACAACATAGTTGCTGTAAAAAGTCTTACTGTACTTCAGACCTTGCTGTGTCTGACTTCTACCTCACACTGACAAAATGCTGACTTTTCACAATTATTCTCTTCTGAGCAATTGCTGTGTGAGTTATCCGTTCAAGTGAGGAGTGGCAGACACTGTGTAAGGTAGAACTGCTATGATGATAATGAGCAAGGGTGCAAAGTCAATGGACTCAGACAGGCAGAGCTCAGAGACTCAACTCATTAGTGTTCTTCTAACCTCCAAATCATTTCAACTCCATTAAATCATCCTTTCAACTGCATTCCTACGGGCTGTGATATGTGTGAGACATTAAAGTTAAGGCCTTAGGACTTCTGATACCCTGGACAGCAGGAGGAGGTAGATCTTTTCACTCCTTTCTCTTGGTTCTGCTCATTCTATTTCTGGGAATCTATTTATGGAAGTTCTGCACCCCAGATTATGAGCTTTGGAATATCAAATACAAATTCTCCTATGTTGAATAAGGAACTGCTGATGTACATGAAAAGGGAGAGCAAATAAAAAGTAACCCTCCCAAGGACACTACTCACTCAATGAAGAATTGGTGCTAGAAAAAGAATTGTGAAAAATAAAAATATGATTTTTTATTCAAGTTTTCAGTAAGGAGAACTATCGACTGAGAAAACAACAAATGACTAACAACGGCCATCATGGTCCAGTCTTTCTCCAAGCATAATTATACTGAAATTACCTGATTTATTAGACACAAATTTGATGGTACGGCACAGAGAAATGGACACAACAATCTGTCAGCACTTTCTCTAGGGCTAACAAAAATAGTAAATACTTTGCAACATCAATTGCATTAACTCGTTATTTACTTCAGTACTTTGTGAAGAATTTTTACAGCTGGAGAGTAGAAAGAGGTGGCAGAGCCTTCTGAATGCTGAAGATAAATTATTATACTCTAAATGAAAAAATAACTGATCTTTTTCACTTAGATTTATATGCAATCAGCTTTTCTGATAGTTGGCCTGAATTGCCAATTTACAGCGAGGGCGGCCAACAGCCCCACTGCAGCAGGGGGGGTCAGTCCCGGTGGCAGGGCCCCAGGGCTGACAGCTTCAGGCACCCCTCGGCGGCAGAGGCCTCGGGCTGTGCCTGCAGGACAAGGTCTCGGGGGAGAGCTGCAAATCAGGATGAAGGGATGAGAGTCGGACACTTCCTGGGGTCCAAACAGGTTTAATGCCGGGGGACAACCCCCAGAGAACGACCAGGAGAAGCGGTAGAGCATGAGGTTATAAAGGGAGGTGGGAACCAAGGGAGGGGTTTACAGAAAACCAATCAGGAGAGGTTGGGGGAAGAACTGAATATGACAGACTTGAAGGGAGAACCAATGGATACATTGTATAGGAGGGGCCCCGGAACCACAGCCAATCACGTCTCCCACTAGAGGGAACATTCTGGAAAACTAGGAGGGGTGGGGAGTGATTGACCGGGCCCAGGGAGGAGAAACAACTATACATATTAGGGAATAGAGGGAGGGGAAATTATATAACATAAGGAAAACCATAGCAACTAAATGATAGACAGAAACTGAGGTGGGGAAAACTGGGAGGACAGAACCATTTACACTGAATAAGGGGAAACAATACATAAAATGGAAGAGTACTACACAAAATGGGGGACTCATTAAATAAACTAACCGAACGCACTACAACACCAATTGCTGTGCTTCTCTGTTCTTGTTCTTTGGAAGTGTAGATAAGGTGTCTTAAAAGAAGTCTGCTTGTTCTTTGGAAGTGTAGATAAGGTGTCTTAAAAGAAGTCTGCTCCTTTTTATTGCTTGATCATTTTGATTTTAGCAAAAATAAGTATTTGTTAAGAGTAACATTGTGAGAAAGCTCTTCTAGGCCAAAGGGAAGTGTTTGAATTTTGTCAGAAGTACTGAAATCTGGACAGTTTTGGAAATCTGCCTTCTTGTTGGTCCTCTTCCCCTTTATTTTCAAAAGGTATGAATTTCTGTATGGGGTCTACCGGCAATACACACCCGACTAGCTGCAGAAGATGGGAATCCATGGAAGTATTTATTGCAGCAGGTATAGACATTTAGCTTTGTGCGTTGCAGAGATAGCTGAACTAATTCCTCTCAGAGGACTTGTGTGCCAGAACCTTCTAGAACCTTCTGATCTTCTGATGTTCTGCTCCAGCTGAGTTATCCAAACTCAGGAACTATACTAATGTACCTACTTTTGGTTGGTGAGCTGGCTTGAAGAAATGCAAATTTATACTTGCATATAATATTCTGCATGGACATGTGCAAGGTTCACCTCATAAGGGTTTGACCACTCAAAAAACCCCAAACATTATACTAATATCAATCCTGTTTAATCATCTATTGTATTGGATTTGATAAGGCCTGAAATGATTCCTGTATGAACATTTATAATGGAACTATCACTCTGAAATAGTAAAAAATATGTTTTTACTGCATGACAAGTATAACCTATTGTAATATAGATAAAAAAACCCCCAACCAAACAAACAGGTATTTCCTTACATGTGAAATTCCACAATGCATGTGCTATAGTGCTACATTATTGATTTATGCTGGAATCAAAACATCCAGTATCACATAATAGGTTAGAAACTCTGTCATACAGAGAGCTGAGGTTAATGCATTGAGCAGTACTATAACCATTAGTGTTTAAGATCTTGTGATTATTTTAAAAGGGCTGTTACATTTGTCATTGGTCAAATTTGACAGCTACATCAAATTAAGTGTATCGACAAATAGAAGGAAGTTAAACTGCAAGGAGACTTAAAGAGGTCAGAATAGTACAGTGCAGGAACATGACATACATATTGTTTAAAGTACCAAGGAAGAAAAAATACCATCAAAAATTTGAAGGTGGATTTCCTGAAAGAACCAGGGAACATCTGAAGATGATAAAAATAACCAAAACACATGACAGATATTCAGTTTTCATGTAGAACCTCGGAGGAAATAGGGTAACTTTCGTAGCTCTGATGAGTCATTGTGTGAAATAAAGCATGATCTTTTGATTTCATGGCATTGGAAATATTAAAGAAAGTGTGAAGAGATAAAAATATAAACAAAATGATCTAGGAGACATTAAGTCAGGATTCTCATGTAAGAGAATTCAAAAAACTTAAGTAATGTGAGTGTTTACTTCCCAATGGCTTTAGGACAGAGGTATGGGTCAAATGCGCGTTTAATTCAGTAAAGCCCTAAAGTGGACTTAATTTTGAACATGGAGCTCAAGCAGACTTCTTTTCTTTAGATATTGATTTATTCTCCAAAATACTCAGTAATTACAGAATTTAAGCATACAGGATAATTTTCATATTTGAAAGACTTTCCTAAATTGCAACCTATTAAGAGAGAAAAAAATATGAGAAGGAAATCTTTGTGCAGGCGGAGGTATATGGAATAACTGATATTTGGGAAATGTTATTTACTCTGTTTGCTTTATTTTGCTTTGGTGTAAATAATGATTCAAAATGGAAGGCCTTTATAGTACACCTTAAAACATATTTCAATTCTTGGACTTGCTGGGGTCTAAATCCCTGCGCAGGAAAAGAACAAATGGGAAAACTGTTCTTCCACTGATCCTTCCACCTGCATTTGTTTCACTGAAAATTCTGGAGAAATAGAAGATTTAGCTTTTCATTCTGTTAAAAGAAGTCTGCCTTTCACTGTCTTTTTCACCTTCATTTTCTTTCACGTTCTGGTTGTTTTTTGGTTGGTTTGTTGTTTGGTGTTTTCAATGCAGTGGATATACCCAGGATGACTGAGGGATTGGGAAAATCAGGTTTCAGCAGTGCAGTCATAAGGAGTTGCCAGCTGTAACCTGCCATTCTCATACTGGACAGCAAAAATACCTCAACTTCTGCCCCTGAGTGCTCCATAGCAGAAAGGAAAATGCATCTTGTAGAGTCGAAATAATATAGTACTCTCCATCTATAAGAGAATTAGCAGCAGAGAATATTTGCCCTGGGGAGAAATGCAAACAAATATTTTCTTAGTTTGGGAACTTATGAAAATATTCATGTGTACAGGTGAAGTTAAGAAGAAATAATTAGTAACCTCACCTAAACTGAGATTGGCAGGTCTTGAATGCCCAGCACAGCTCAGATGGACCAGCTTTAATTCACCTCTTATAGCTGTCTTTTCTTCCTGGCCATATGAAATGCTGTCTGGTAAATTTCTGAAGACTTCTTTAGCAGTGCTGACTGTGAGCTTTCCAAAGGGATCTTCTGACACAGCCTAATATTCCCTTGTTTGTTACCTCAGCACTCTTACCCTGTCTATATTTACCTGTACTTCACTGATGATTTTCAAAGACTCCTTTCTAGGGCTTTGAATCTGATCATAGCTTTTTTATCATTGAGAAAAATCCAACACTGGTTTCTGAAAATGCTCAAGACTGTGACTCCAAGAGATTGCATAGCCTGTCTTTAAATTCAGAAGTCATGGGAGAGGTTTCCCCAGGTATGTTACAAAACCACCTTTTCCAGTTTATGATCATGAATGTGAGGTGTGCTGATCTGACCCTTGAGAAACCTACCATTTACTAAGATCCTGGAAGCCTTATGGGAAAAGCAATGAATGCCATTTCAAAGTGTGCTTGATGTTTCAGGTGGTTTTTCTCCATTTCACCTATAAATGGGAAAAAATTATTCAAGAGGTGAAAAGGGGAAAATAACCTCAAACATCAGTTTAGGCAGTTTAAGAGGTGCAAGAGAAATTTTAATTAAATCTTGATGATTATGTGAAAATTGTTTTGGTGAGCTGGGAGCAAACTGAATTTTACTTCATGTTAAATTTTAATTTGTTTTGTCTGCTGTTCTTTCACTACACTTTCAATGGCTTCACTGGTTATCACAACGTTTGGAGATTAAGAGTAGAGGGACTAAACTTTAGTTTTTTCTTGGGTGACTTAGATACTTAAGCACAAATTTGTAGATGTTGCCAGACTTCAGATCCAGCCCAGCAAAAAGACTTTTGTGACTAGCTTTGACCAGAATTCACCAGAGTTAGACAGATGTCTGACTAGCTTGGGTGGTCAGCATCATGAACATAATTCATGGTGAGTTGTAATGAAGGTCAAGCTCCCAAGTGATTTAACCCAATATTCATGCCATCTTCTGCAAGTTTTCCTTCAATGGAGCATCTGCAATACAAAGGCATGTCACTGTGTGCAGGAATGAAAAAAACTGGGACCTTCTGCTTCTTGGGGCTCTCTCTGAAGTGAAGAAGAAGCCATAGCAGCTAACTTGAACAGTTAACATTCTGAATAGAGCACTTTGGTGCTTTGGAAATATTTTACTATGCACCAAAATAAATACAAAAAAGGAAAAAATAAAGACAATCTTACTGGGAAATGATCAGATTTAACAAACCAGTTTGAATGCATTTATCCTGGCAGGTTGGTGATCCTTATTTGCCTGCTTTATTTTTAAGGGCTTCCTCATCCCTATTCTCTTTTTGCCAGGAGTTCAAACAGTGAGTAGGAACACCTTGTTCTGGAAGCTGCTTTCCAAAGTACTTGTTGGAGAGCACACAACAAAAATATTTTACCACACGTGAAAACAAATATCTCTGAATGGCAATTACAAACAATTACTTAGCATTTTGAAACGTTATAGTTGTGTATCTGTTTGTTTTTTCTCTCCTTTCAGATACTCAGCTATAATTTGTTAAACTCAAATAATTTTAGAAAACATAGTAAACATTTAATATGCATCAAAAGCCATCTGGAAATGCTCTGCACTGCACACAGAAACAGTGGGATTCATCTGTGCATATTCAGCATTAGAGGTTTTCACTCTCTAACTTTTACATTAGCAACACAAATAGCCTGGGTTGAGAACGAGCTTAAGCAAGAGACTAATCAGTGTAAGGCTTTTAGAGGTAGGCCATTCAAAAATCCTGTGAAGCATCCCTATCCTCTCTGACATTTAACTTCCAGTGAACACCTAACCCCATTTTCAGATCTATTTGGGAGACCTAATACAAGTGCCCGGGTCAGAGATGATGGCAAAGTCATGAGCTGGTCACATGCCCAGCTGAGGCCAGTGCTGATTATGGTGTCAGACAATCCAAAATACAGCAAGATTTTTTGGTGTGTTTTATGTGAAATACATAAAGAATTACTAGGATTGAGTTAAAGCAGGTGATCAGTACAAAAAAATGAAAACCCTGAGAGGGGAACATGACTCAGGATCTTAAGAGATGCAAGTACTGCCAGGACTGCTTGGGTCAAGCACAGTATGTCTTGTTTGATAATTTTTGGTGCTGGAAAAAATCATGCATATTATCATACATGCACCAAAAGAGTGGGTAATACCCAGGTTTGCTCAGAAGGGCTTTGGTCTCCTGTGTCAATTCTGACACAGGAGAGGAGGAGGAGGAGAAAGATAGACCAGAGTTTTCTGTTTCAACAAATCTTTCTTTCCATTTCATTTCTCAACAGAGTCTTTCCCTGGAAAGAAGGATGGAAAGTACCAAAGTACTTGTTTTATATACTCTAGGACAGATAGGTTTCTATGCTTGAAAATGATTGTATTGATAATACAATTAGCCTCCCTCAAAATTCTGGAACTCAATGCCTGCGTGTCTCACCTTCACGTATGAAGAAATAATTCCTACTGCAAAGAACTTCTAGCGGAAGAGGAAATAAATAAAATACTCTATTTGGACAAAAATAATCCCTCTTACACAAAATAGAATATAATTAAAAAGAAGTTTGCAAAGATTCACATAAAATTTGTTGATGTAAACCTTATTATGTTCATGGAAGTCTTCACCTTAACTATCTCTAGGTGAGGTCTGAGACATTTCAGAGATGTAGAAAAGGGAGGAAGTCCCATCCAGTGCTGGGCATAGGTGCAGCAAGCTGTGTCTAGCTGTTCCTGTCAGTCTGTCTGCTGCAGCAAGGGCTTTACCACATCCTCTCACCCTGGGTTTTCTTTCATGCTTATTGTGACCTGTTACTGCTTGACTAATGTAGAGTGCAAGACATCTGTTTAAACTACCTGAGGCTTGAAAAGGTCCACAGTTCTCCTGTAAGAGCAGGACTTCACAGCTGTTGAAACAAGTTTCCCACATTTTTTGCTTCATAGTTTCTACAAATTAAAATACCTCCACCAATATTTGCTCATTACATGACTAAATGCTGGTTTCCTTGGGTTAGCCTATCTGTTAGTAGGCTGGATAATTCACCTGCTGTGTCCAAACACTGCTCTGATGGTTCAGACATTGTGGTATATTTTGTGCTACAGAAACATATTGCAGCAAGAAAATTTGCCTACATTCAGCTATGGTTCAGTCAACAGATCCTCACAGGTACTAATAATTTGTTGGCATCTTGTAATATTACAATGTAAGAAAAAAAATCCTTCGATTTTTTAAGTGGTGATTGTCACAATAGATTGAACATGCAGGATTCCAAAATACGAGCAGAGTTATTCTGTGACAGATCATCTCAGCGCACGTAGCAAAATATTACATATCTAACAAGAATTTATGAGCACAGCCCTTTCATGAGGCTTTAACTGCATTTCACCGGCACTGAAAGCTGGGATGAAGGAAGAAAGTATTAGCAGTCAGAGCTTTTTCTGCAATTTGTCATGCATGTCAACACAGGAAAAGACATGCCTGAGCTGGCGGTGACAGCGCAATTGAACAGATAGCATGAGACATGCCCTTCACTCTGCTGACATGCACTCAGCATACGTCAGAGCGCACTCAGGAAAGCAATTTCTGTCCTTGAGCATTCCCAGGGAAGGGACGTGCTTCTCACCCTGCACCTGTGCTTCTCTCCAGGCTCTGGCTCCTGATTAACACAATGAGAGCAGCAGTCGCAGCTCTTGTCTTTGCCTGTGCTGGATCTATAGTGCGAGATGAAAAACATTCTCAATTCATATGAGTAATGAGCATTAGAAATTAGACTCAGATCAATTATTCAATGAAGATTATTATGAAATATTAAGAGGAATCTATTATACATAATGTATTTGTCACAGATTAAAAACCAGCATTCGACTAATATCCTTCTCTGCCTGATAATGTATTTGGATATTTAACATATTTAAAGGGAATGCAAAAAAGTGGAAGGGAGATGCATCTATTAAAACAAGAAATGGATTTGCTAATGGCTTCTGCAAAAGGGAGTTTTCTTCTGTCTTGGGTATAATTTATCTCTGGTCTCTGGTGAGGACATGCAGAC
Organism: Ammospiza caudacuta; assembly: GCF_027887145.1. Taxonomy (NCBI): domain Eukaryota; kingdom Metazoa; phylum Chordata; class Aves; order Passeriformes; family Passerellidae; genus Ammospiza; species Ammospiza caudacuta. The sequence continues at coordinate 38,033,178 of NC_080595.1, forward strand.
CCATCATCTCAAGCCCTTGTACCATTGTTATCATTACTTACTGTGAAGACACTACTTTATTGTACATGCTCAAGGAAAAGAAAAATTTTGATTTAATTTGTAGCCCTGTCAATTGTGTGCAAGTCCAGTTGACTAAAGAGAGCTTTTGTACTAACAAAATGAAGTTGCTGTTCAGTTGGGAGTTCATCATGACAGAAGGTACAAGCAGTTGAGTCACTTGTTCCCTGAGCTTCTTCTAAAGCCCTGCTGTGCTGAGTTATTTTGCATTGCATCGGATGATTCAGTGGTGCAGCTTTGTGTCCATGCTTGATCTAGTGAGGACATGATGCTTCTACAAAACCTCAATAAATTTATCTCAGGACTAGAGATGGTTGAAAAAAAGAGGAATCTTTGATAGAGCAATTCTTCCATCAAAAAAATACTGGCTTCAGAAATGAGACAACCTGTGGAGATTTGTTGGTTCCTGTAGGAATCAGGCCAAAGGGCAGGATGCCTGCCTCTTCCTGAACCTTCCTGACACCCCAGGCGGTGATGACACTTCTGTCTTACCTGACACCCCCCTTTCCTCCTGGGATGGAGGTCTCCTGACCTCAAAGCTGGGGTGCATCTTTCCCAGTGTGCCAGGATCAAGGAGAACGTGCTGGCTTCTCCATCCCGATGGCTGAGCCCAGGAGCAGTCACTGGGGAAGGAGAAAGGGACAGGTGGAAGAGCCATGGCCGTGAGGCTCCAGGGCACTGTGGTTGCCAGCAGAAAGGGGCGGGAGGCTGCTGGGTTGCTTGTGTGCTGTGACACAAGCAGGGAAGGAGCAGAAAAGAAGCTGAAATATAGGATGCAGGGAGAGGCTGCTAGTCCTTTGCTCCATGCAATGGAGTGTCCAGAGTGTGAGGCATGAAGCAGGAAGCCCATGGGATGGACAGAGGCAAAGATTATATTTAGCTAAAAGAAAAAAAGCAAATTATTCCAGAAACCTGTCCTTTAAGGTTGTTTCCATATTTCCATAATAACATCTGTTTGAAAATCAGTCCATTTCAGGATTTTGCCTTTTTGCCAATACTTAGAAGGGAAGCTGAAAAAGCATGAGTCATTCTGTTTTTCAGCAGGGTGGACTTGTCCTATTTAACTCTGCTGCTCCAGTGTTAACAGTTTATGTTTGGGTTTTGTTTTTATTTTGGTGACCTTTCATTACAACAGCCTCTGTCATCCAAGAAGGCATCACATCCCTTGTGTGTTAATACATGAAGATATTTTGGTTCTGCAGGACATAGGGCTGCATCCTGCAGTTATCCTGGATAATTATCCTAGAGAAAAGAAAATTTTGAAGCCCTTGTGGTCTATTTTTGTCTGTTCTAGAAGGAATAACTCACTCAGGCTTCAGTTCCAAGCTATTATTGGCTGAAAGCAATAATAAAGAGACTCAAAGAGCATTATTATAGAATATTAATATTATATAAATATATGAACTGAAAATTATTTAATATGATAAATATTATATCATATTTATATATTCAATAATATTCCATTAATATATTTATAAACTGAAAGGCAACAGATTTTTAAGCAATAGCAAACGATTAAAATATTTTTAAAATCTTTCCTGGAGCATGAAATATCTTCTTTGAAGACTTTTACATCTCTTGAGTAAATATGTGCAGTTATAATCAGAGAGTTTTGTTAAACATGTATTATATAACCAAAAACCTGGAAAAACTCCAATGCCATTTCTCTCTATTGTGTAAATATGTAATTAGGCGAGGTTTTTTCCAGTACTTTTGCTGATTATATTTTCCTCAGTCATGCAAGAATGGCATTTTTCTGTGCTCAGGCATACCACAATCTGAGCTCTACAAGTCCTGACGTGGTGTACTACCTTTCCACTCCCATTTACTAATTCTCTGTAAGTCTCCTTCTTTTAAATGGGGCAAACCCCATGTGAGATCTGACATAAAATATCAGTCTAAGAGATGATTAAGTACTCATAGCAGCACTCAGAATAGGGATGAAAGCTAATATTTTTCCATCACTTGTGGGCAGTGAGAGTGGAATAGGTCACAAGACCAGGGGATTCAGGTCATGAGCATGCTCCTGGTACTCAGCTGTGTGGTACCTCTTTGCACAGTCCCTCTGCTGAGAGAGTGCCAGACACAATATGTGCTGTGTCCATGGAAAACACAGAAATTGTATGTCCTGCCCCTTGCAGCACTTATTTGTGGACAAAAGTTCTGCCCTGAACTCTGCCAGCCCTGATGGCTAGCAAGGAATGCTGACCTGGACAGGCTGGAGGAGTAAAACTTGCCCTGACCACCTACATGTGCCCTACTTATCTGAAATTTAATTTATACCTTCCAAGGGAATTTGGTTCAGTTGTGAACCTTGCAATGTCAGGTTGGACTTGAAGATCCTAGAGGTCTTTTTGAACCTTAATGCTTCTATGATTCTTTTTCTTGCATTGACTGGAAAAATATAGACATTTTTGTGCAAGATTTTTGACACTCCTGATAGCATGTCTAGGGGTAGGAAAAACTGACAAAGATGATTGACAGGAGCAGATCAGCACAGGACAGGTATCAGTTTGGTTTAATTCTGGCATGAATCTCTTGTGATTTTTCCAAGAGCTTTCTAATAGTGGATTTTCATGTTTAGAATTAATTTTGAAGACAAGTGAGCAGTTTTGAGGATTCATGGGGCTTGGACAGCATTTTTATTATTTCTGGCTTTGATTGTACTTCCCCAAGAATGTGTATCACTTTGAAAGACCCTTAACATTCATAAGGCAGATAGAGCTTTTTCAAAACATAATTAACATTTTAGTGAACTTCTGAAATAATTCAGGCATGTATGAGCCACTAATGACTCAGTGGAAGGGAATTTCTCACCACTCACCAGTGAAACAGAGCTGTGTGGTGGTCCCACACTGAATTTCAAATTCTTGTCATTAGACTGGTTGTCATTCTTATTTGTTACCCCATAAATAAACTATAATGCTACTTTTCATGATGAATATAATACTAATACCATTCCGCTTACTGAAGATCAAGAAGTTAGAAAACATTATATATATGCTTTGAAAAATCAGAGCTGATGCCTCAGAGAACTGCAGAAAATTAAGTCTTATCTTAGCAATAAAATTGATCTTTAAAAACAAAATTATTCAATTTCCAGAGATTCGAGGTAATTCAGAGATACAGCAGCAATTTTTCTTTAAAAGAAAACTATCTGCCTCTAACCTATTGCAATTTTTTGAGCATATAAAAGTAATGGCAGTCTGTGGGAAAAAGGTCAATATAAATTGTGAATATTTTTTAAAAAGCCAATAATAAAGTTCATTTTAAAACTCTATGAAGTGATCCCATGGTGTGAAATGTACCCTCAATTCCTTTCAAACAGCTCAGCTGTGAAAAGATATGAGCACAGTCCATTTTTTTTTTAACATAAGGTGTTACAAGGTGCTCTATAGTATCAATTGTTTAATTATCAATTTTACTAATGGAAAAACGCTATAAACCTATTACATTAAGTATTACAGGTGTGAAGCGAAGCAGTATTGGGGCTGAAAAGAAAAATTCTGAAAGTTTCCTGAGACACAAAATTATTTCCACTAATCAGTGCAACTGACGACTGAAACTCATCAAGTCTTAAAAATGAAGAGAACAGAATTTTCCAGCTTTGATTCACTGTTGATGTCTGCCCATGGTCACATACAATGATAGCCTCATTTCTCTTATTTGTCCCAGAGCAGCTTTTGGTAATCCACAGTTTGGGGATTTCAAGAACAATCTATACTCCTTTATTTTGAGAAATGGGTTTTCAGAAAGCTGTGATTAGATAAGGTTGGATTTTTATTCTCCCACTTCACATTCTGGCTCAGCTTTTTGGGTCAACCTGTAGGTACACATGTATGACAGAAGAGAAGCAAAGCCAGGGCAGAGACATCACAAACTGGGACTTCCCAGCTACACCCAACTGCACAGTAGTGACTGGGTATCTAAGCATTAGTGGAGGAATCATACTAAAAATAACAAAATCCAAACAAGTTAAAGGAGAAGGGAAAAGAGAAAGTTATTTTCTCATCTTTCTGTGGTGCATGTTTTTGAAGCCCAGGGAAGCAGGGTGTTCCAAGTGTTGTGGACTGAATCCCTTGGAAGATCCCTGTCCATCCCGTCTACTATCTTCATTTTTTCATAATCAGTATAACCCTCCTGTCAGGGAAAGTGAGGAACTGTTTGACTTAAACAGCTGCCCTGCATTAACAGTCATGAGAACTTAAGGCAGTTTTTTAAATTGAAGTGAACAATTCACCTTAAAATAACAGGATGGCATTTCCCCAGAGAGAGGAAAATCAAAGCCTGATCTGTCATAACTAATAAAATTTGAACTTTGTCAGTCAAACAGTGAGCAAAGACCTCAGGGGAAGGGAATTAATGGGATTTATTAACATGTTGCTGTTGCCTGAACATTTGCTGCAAGTTCGCTATACAGCTGTTCAATTAAAACGTGCCACAGCACTTTTGGAAAGTGATGCTTTTTGTTCTGTTTTTTTACCTGTAAAAACTTCAAAAGAAAAAGAAATCATAAATTGCAGTGAAAATAAGCCTGCTCATTAAGAAAGGCTGAAATGATGTGCATAAAATGAGCACTCACCTCATCTTTATTCATATTTAGAGTGAAAACATATGTGTGATTTAAGGAAATACAGAAAACTGCAGCTGATTAAATGATTGTGGTTTTTTTTTCTCTCATAATTATTGTTTCACAGTATTCAAAGGTCATGCCATACCAGAGCTATTTTTGCTAATACAAAATGTGTGAATATATTTTGGTTTTTTTCCAAAAGCAGCAACAACAAAAGCCGACTTATAATAAAAATTGTTGCATAATGGTACTTCTGCATCTTAATTATTCTGTTGTCAAATGAAAACAGGATTTAGATGACAGCACAAGAGGAAATGTAATCAAGTTGAATCAGGGTATTTTTCTATTAGATATTAGGAAAAAATTCTTTATGTAAAAGGTTGTAAAGCATTAGAGCAGGTTGCCCAGGGAAATGGTGGAGTCACCATCCTGGAAGTGCTCAAAAAATCCTTGTGGGTGTGGTACTTGAGGATATGGTTTAATGGTGAACATGGTGGTGCTGCAGGGGTTGATGGTTGGTCTTGATGTTCTTAAAGATCTTTTCCAACCTTAATGATTCTATGACTCCCTGAAATGCTTCATGCAGCAAAATAAACTGCCTGATTGTCCAGGTTTAGAGCAAATTTGGGGAAGAATCCCCCAAAGGATCTCCGGTGGGAAAAGCAGATCCAATCGGCCCCTCCCCCCAACTGGTCCGGGAGTGAAAAAAATACTTCCTTGGAGAAAGGTGGAAAAAACCTGTTTATTAAACAATAAAACCAAAACAATATCAAACAATGAGACCCCTTGCCACTCTAAAAGAGATGACAAACTGAGAAAACCCGGGTTGAAGCTCAGCTCACTCAGTCTCTGATCAGTCCCTCCGTTGCTGGAATTGTCGCAGGCCAGGCCTGGCCCGGTGGGCCACAGGTGCAGCTGCCAGTGCTCTCCTGGGTGTTCAGTCCAGAGCAGTTTCAAGAGGTCCAAAGAAAAAGGAAAAAAAACAGTCTAGGGAACTTCTCTGCCTCAGCTGGCTAGAACTAACTAAAAAGCAAAAGAAGAGCTCTCTGCCCCGCTGTCTGTCCGCAGACAACACAGTCCAGGAGCAGGAATGTGGAGGAGTGCAGTGTCGGAAATCAAAACTGCGCGCTTCTTCTCTCCCCCCCTTCACTCTCTGGAACACTCTTAAAGGTGCAAAACTTATTATTCAACATAAACAGAATGAGATGATTGGGGATAAAAGCATCATATAGTCAACCCAGGACACTGATTTATATGAATTAATGTAAAAAATTAACTCCTACCCCTTTGGTCTCCCTCCTTGCTGTTAAAGGGGTTCTGCAAACCCTGAGTATGAGGCCATGCAGGTACCAATCATTATGCCTGCAAACTGCCTGGAGAATTTTAGTGTGACTGCTCATGCAGGTAAAGCTGAGGGCTTTTTTGAAATGCTGTAAATAAAAGGGTAAAAATGATCATTTACATAGTTATCTTAGGAGAAAATGATGTTATTCACAGCTTCTAATCAGCTTAAAGTTGTAGCAACTTATAGAATATCAAATGAAATAAATTCTCACTGTGTTCTGTCATGTAGCATGGATCACAAAAGAAATGTTTCTCTGTCAGGAAGAGCTTTTAATTCCTGTCAGTGACAGGAGGGAGGTGTTGGTGCTTTGCTCTCCCTGCCATGTCTCTGAGGCCTCACTACAGCTTCTGGCAGCCCCTGCTCCTGGTTGAGGGGCCCGGGTGAGCTTCACCTTGCTGCCAGATGCACTGGCAACACATCTGGAAAGCAGATGCTGTAACTTTTAAGGAGGGTAGCAGATGGTGGTGTGCTCTTTTGCCCAAACAGAAGGTATTATAACATTAAGAATATGTAAAATAGGCAGATACTTCTCTTCCAGCTCTGAAATAGCCCTGACTTCACCCACAAAATACAGCTCTCCTTCTGACATTTGTGGTTTCCAAAAGGTCACTGCAATAATTGAAGTCACTGCCATTCACTCTTTAGGATTAAATCTCATGTCCCCTGTCCCTCCCGTGCCCAGGGTGCCCAACCCCACAGCCAGGTCTGTCTGTCCATGCAGGGTCCAGCCCCAGCCCTGATGTTTCCTGCAGCCCCCTCCTAGGCTGGCACAACCTGCTCAGTAGGCTCCTGGCACTGTTATGTTCCACCAGAACTCCAAAATCAAGGGTCTAGAAGGAAATTCAAGCCTAAGGAGATGAAATTCCCAGAAACTGGCACACAACAGTGGAACTCATAGGAGGTCAAAAAATAGTCCTGTCTTCTGCTGTTACAAACACTTCATACAAACCACATTTTTTAAACTAAATTTTCCTTCAATGCTAAAATAAATACTGCACACATCACATCATCCCTCCACATTGCCACTCACCCACATTAACCTTACTGGGGACAAATCTGTTACCCCAACCAAGAGTTAACTGAATAAAGCAAAATAATTGAAATGCTACTTGAATAAACTGAGAAAAGAGGTTAACAGAGGTACTGATTCTTTTTCTGTTGTGAAGTGGTGGGATGCTGCCCATGTTTGCATGTAGATAGCTAGCTCCTTTGTACTGATACTGGCATTTTATTTTACTGACCTCAAAGAAAATGCCGTTGGTCAGAGCTGTGGAAAATAAGTGAATTATAATAATATAAAAATACCCTGAAAAAAGGAAAGCTGTCTCCAAAAGCCCAGGTTTCAAAATAATGATGTAAAATTACATCTGTAATTAAATGTAGACAATGTGGTCTCAGAAATAAAGTAAAAAAAATTGATACTCCTAATAAAGATAATTTGAAAGTTGATGAGAGAATTGAAGTATCAACCCATTGCCTGTAACAAAGATAAATATAAGCACAGTGTTTTTTTAATAGGAGCAAAAGATTCATGATGGAAACAGAGAAGATCCTCACTGGAACAAGAAAGAAATTATAGCTTAAATAAAACACAGATGGGAAGCTATGTATTAAGAGTCTTAGTAGTGCATGTCTTACCATGGTATCAGCTAACTAATTAAGATTGTTTTTAAGCCATGCCTGAATTATGTTCCAATATTTTTTCAACTTTATTTAATTATTTCAAATCTGTACTAATCTATACTAATCAATTTGTGCAAAACACATATTAGGAAATATATGAAAAAGAGGAAAGGCTTCCATATAAATATTTTTTTAAGATATCACAGTCATTTTGTGACCTTTTTTCCCATGCTTTTTGTGTGTTTCACATGGGTTTCTCCTGTCTCTTTAATTTTTTAATAGATTTTTGCACTGAACCAGCATAACCTAGATTTGAATAAGAGCACATGCTTGGGCTGTTCCTTTTTCATTATTTTGGGCTGAGATATTGGATGTTTTGTTTCAGAAATTTATCCTCAGCACAAGACAGCTTTTATTTCCCATCTTCTCTGTCTCTTCCATGTAGGATCACAGCAATACATTCAGATTTGTTTGTAATTCTTAATGACAGTTTAATTAAAAAATTCATACAAATAGCAATTGAGTATTTGCGCAGTATAATACAGCTACTTCCATAATCCTTCAGGACTCCATTACAGCCAAATTGCCAGCTAGGTTTTACCAGGGGAGTGCCTTAATGCTCCTACAGAGGATAAAATATTAAATTTTCAGGGCTGTTGTGTTATGTCAGAAACTTTGGCATTGGAAAGGATGACATGCAAAATACTTTCTAGCTCTACTTTTTGCATTGATTTTGATACTAATTATTAAAAAAATTCTGAGAGATGGGATAAGAGTTGATGAAAATGTAGATGCAGGCCGAACAACACCACTCCTATGCACCAGTGTGGGCTGTAGGGCTGAAGGGGTTGCAGGAGTGTGAGAAGGCAGCGAGATGGAGATGGGGAGAGCTGAGGGTCCTGTGAGCTCACACTGCCAGTGGGACTGCTGAACCAATGGACATTGTTCACTATTAGCAAGGATCATTCAAAGTTAAGGTGTTTTTTAGACCAAGTTTATAATGGGGGAAGGTGTGTGTGTGTGTGTGTGTGTGTGTGTGTATGTGTTGTATTACTCTGAGACCTTCTGTAGTTCAAAGGGCAATAGCTGTGTAAGGACTTTATAACAACCACATATTACAATGTCACCACGATATTTCTTATATCTTTTTGACACTCATGACATTTGTGTTGCACTATAATTCTGCACTCATTTTCAGGCATTTCATTCACTTTGGTGAATTTTATTCACAGAACCTAGAAAGAAAAAGCCATGTGCTCCCAGCTGTTTAAAATAAAACAAATGTAGACAGATTAAAAACACCTTTTTCATGTGAAGTTCCCTACACATTTTATGTAAGCTGCATATAAAAAAAACCAAAAGAGTTTCCATACAGAGAAAACAGGGTTTTTTGAGTTAAAAACGAAATCAGAGAGTTCCCTGAAGTCCTGGCAGCCAGGAAATGGTAGTCCTGTGATGTACTGCCTCCCCAGCTGCCTTTTGGTGGAGCACAGTCTGGAGTGAGAGGTCTTCATACCTGTGAACCTCCAGGCTCTCTTGCAGCTAGGCAGTTGAGCTCTTGATGTCATGAATCCTTCTTTTCATCTTGATCATCTCTACCTTCTTAGAGCAAAATTTTAAATGGTAATAACCCTTGAAAATCTTCACCCTTACAGTGCAAATATATTCACATGCTCTTAAGCTTGTTTGCAATGCAGAGCAAAAATACCAGCGGTTAAAAGCTGTGATCTGAAAGGTGAAAAAAAAGTTTTACAGTGATGTTTGCTCTATAGAAAGAATTCAAGTGGGTGCATTTTTCCTACCACCTTTTAAATAAACTTCTTGGTGCCTCTTAAAATTATTTGAACTATAACTATGAGTAGTATTGCTTAATACATCACACATTAAGGAAAAAGACCTTATGTGAAAACACAGATCCATTTAGATTGCGCTTTCATGCATCATAAAAATTATTTTAAAAGCTTCTTGAGCCTCTTCTGAGAATTGACTTGATTCCCAAATCACTTTTCTCAGAAGTGCAATCAAAATCTCTTAAGAACAAGATACAGTCTAATTGGCATACTTTAAAAGCTTAATTGTGACTAGGAGACAGCAGTTTATTTTAAAGAAATGATTTCAAAGAAAGAATTTCTTTTCTTCAAGAATCATTACAATGGTTATTTATGTCTTTGAAAACCCCATCAAAAGTTTCACAGTTCAACTTCAAACTTGGGTTTTTGGAAATTAAAATGTTCTGTTGTCCCAGAAGATATAAATTACTAATGTTTAACTCAGCGGGTGTAAAAATCTTTCTTCTTTGTGTATTCTTGAATGTTTCATAGCCAGGTTTCAGGACAGAACTCATGTTCTTGTTTCCCATTAATAACAGCCTTGAGAATAGGACAGTCTCAAGGCCTCAGTCTTCTGGTTGTCCTAGTGTGTCCACACACAGTCAGAAATGCACATTTATGTCTGTGACTGGAGCCATGCACAGAGACTTGTGGTGATGTTTCTGGCATTGTTTTTCAGATCTTCTTTTTGCCTCCATCTCAGCTACCTTCAGTTATATAAAGATCAGGGGTCTTGCCTAGGACAGCCAAGAGAAGCAGCCATCTGTCTCGCCAGGAGGTGAGTGGGTATGAGGGCACTTCCAGGGACAAGCCATCCTTGTCCTCTCTCATGGGTAGGAGTGGGAGACAAACCCACAGGTTTGTGTTTGTGATTCAAGACCCAGATTGGTCTCATCCAGTTCCCCCAGGCTGCAGGTGCTTCATAACTGTACCTGTCCTGCTGAATCATAAGGGGCTGTCACGGTTAAAGATCTATTGGAAGTTATTCCCTGATATTTACAAACAAAAATAAAAGCTGGAGGTGTAATACTTTCATGTAAAGACTTTTAATTTGCAAATCCTCTGAAACATTCCTTGTGCATCCCTGTACATGGATGTTCTGTCTACTGTCAATGAGTAGGTTTATTTGTTTTAATTATCTTTAACAGACCCCTTAGAAGTAGCCTAGAGAGTTGCTCAAAGACCCAGAGATGGATGGTTTAAGCAGTGTTCTTTTTAAGTAAAACAAAATTTTTTTTGGTAGTTTCCAACAAACAACAAATCAGTTCCTGTGATTCAGTTATGCTGGATTTTGTTTTTCATGCAAGTGATTTTCCACAGCATAAATGAAGGGAAGTCTTGTGTGGAATACGGGCACAGCCAAGACAAATATATGTGGCAGCTTCTAAGATAAAATGGGCTAGGCTAACACATAAAAAGAAGATTCTAAATATTTTTTGTCACACTGGAAGGTGGGAAGAAAGAGATTTTGTGAATTATGAACCTCTGAACAGACAACAGCTCACTGGAATAGCTGAGAATTTTGAGATGTGGAAGAAGGCAAAAAGTGACAAATACCAGAGAATGAAAGAGGTATAGTAAGGTTTGTGAGATTAAATTAGATTTACTATGTCAAATAAACATCATAAATCATAATGTGGGAAGGGACACTGAAGGTTTCCCACCCAGGCAGATCCATTTTTCCCCTTGCCTGTTTTTCTAACTTTCCTAAAGTCCTTGAATAGTCATTTCAATGCTCTGGACTTATTAGAAGTTTTTCCACCTATCAAGTTTAATTTTTCTGTATTCTATATATCCTTCTTAGCAACAATTTTTTTCTTTCTTCCCTTACCTAAGACTAAACATCACTTTTCCAACAATGGCTAGTTTTTGTAGCCTCTATGCTCCTCCATTGCAAAAGTTCTTTCTCTGTCTCTTCTAAAAATTGCATTTGACAAATTCACAGATGCCTTCTAATGCTAATCCTAAGCAGAATTTCACTTTAAGTAAAAACAATATTTTACTTAAAGACCTGCAGTCTCAAAGAAGGGGGAGGAAGGAATTTACAGGAGGAATTGAGGCTTTCAATTTATGAAGAACAATTTTAAAGAAAAACATAAAAATGGTTTAGGCATTTTTCACAATTTGAATAAGAAAAATCATGAAATTTATGGAACTTTGGAAGACAATAAAAAAATCCTTTTCAGGATAATCTTCTTTTTCAGTTTGCATATAACTTGAATGGCAGTCAAGCACAAATTGGGAGGGGGAACTAGATGTATCAGATTAGAGCCTTTTAAAGATCTTTTTCCTGGATTATAAACATCTTCCTAGAATTTTCAGCTATTACAATATGTTAAATATATTAGTTATTACTTAAAGACTAGATGACACTTTTTTCAGGCAATTATTTATCTTCCTTGTCACTAACACAGGAAATATTTGATGTACTAAACAAGAGGTGCATTCTGTCCCATAGGTGTCCTGTTTAGTTGCACAAAAAAAGCTTTACTTATTCAGTTGTTCTGGTAAACAGGTCTATTATAACCTGTAATATCTGAAAAAAATAATCAAGACAAGAAAGAGAGGTGTCCCACAAAGATTTGCAAGATTCCTTCAGAATATATAGGATGAAACTTTGCATACACACACATGCACACATAGCCTTCCAAGGGTTTGTGAGAATTTTCCCCTATGATCTTTTCCTATCTTTTGTAAGAATGGAAGAAAAAAAAAGAATGGAAGATCACCAGAGACAGAATAAGATATGCCAGGTATAAAGAGCCACCAGAGACAGAATAAGATATGCCAGGTATAAAGAGCATATCCCAGGGTGACTTACTAGGGAGAAGCGAGGAAGAAACTTTTAGGAAATGCTGGCAAATTATAAATTTCCATAGCAAGGAAAAGAAGGTAGAGAAGCATTGCTTTGAGTGAGTGTTCTGTTTTAAAACTATATTAAATCCTTTCATTTTACAGGCTATCAATGACACATTTGGTAATTGTCTCTTCAGGTAGTAAACCACACAGCACCATGACTGGGAGAACTGGATCCCAGGGACAGGCAGCTGGGTTTTGGGTTCTGGCTCTCAAGGGAGGCTAAATAATTTTGTTTCACACCTGAAAGACCCCATGACTGCATCAGACTTTTCAAACTCCAGTGATTTGAAGAATTAAGAATCTAATGGCGGCTGAGCCTTAGAATAAAGAGAATTTTAAAAATATCATAATAAAATATTTTGTGATGATTGTTTTGAGTTTGCTTCATTTTTTTTTTTTATTTTTTATTTTCAGAACAAAATTCAACTAAATTCATATTAGCAGAGCATTTCAATGACTCCAGTAAGGGCTCCAGCAGCCTGCTCTGGTGAAGGTTCAGATGGCCTTTGAGGCAAACTCAGTGCCCTAAAGTGCACTACTGAGCGTGGCCCTCACAGCACCGTGCGGCTCCAGGGGCTGCTTGAGGATGAACCCTTGAATTTAGCATGTGTGGAAGAAAGAAGGATGTTCTCACTGCCTTCAAGCTAAATCTCAGCTTGTGTTGCCAAACCTTGATAAGAATTTACAGGAGGTGCTTCTTGCTGGGGAGGCTGACATTTCACTTCTCAGCTTCTCCTGGGAGTATCAGGTGGGCAGGAATTCTCTCCACCTGGGGTTGTTAAAGCAACACCAACTGCAGCACAGTGGATTGTGCTTCACCTTGACAGGAAGTGCAGGGCATTGACACAGGGATCTGTGACAGCCCTAGTCCTTTGCAATGGAGAAACTGCTACCACATTTTCTTGACTTGTTGGCTTTTTAAAAAACTTGGCCTCTGCCTGAAAAAAAACATGCTTTTCTTTTATTTGTAGATGTGATTCCACAAATTAGAATAATATGTCTCATTTGGAAAAAATCATCAGTTATAAGATCATTAAAAACACGGAAAAAAGGAGATTTTTTTCCAGGTCCAGAATATTATTGTGAAAAAACAAATGATTAGTATATGAGCAAATGGCAATTATATTTTTCAAGTAGTTGAACAAAGTTAGTAACAAAGTAATAAACTTTAGTTAGTAATAAACTGCTTTGCTAATAAAGCAGTACATCAGCTAAGTAACTGCTTTATTATGATAGCTGTTAGACGATATTTTAATTCTCACTCAGCAAACTCATTTGTTTGCTCCTTTTTTTCCTTAAACTATCCAAAAATTCTGTAAAGACCCACTGCATGAATATTTCTGGAAAAAAAAAAAGACATTCCAGCTCTTTCTTTTACTGTTCAATGCAATCTGCATGTATTTGTACCTCCTCCTGAAACATGTGCACTAAAAATATTTGGAAAGTCCTGTGACTTTTCTTGAAGAATTAGCCCTATTTTGCCCTGAATTTTTGGAACTGGTGGAACCTCATCAGATGTGAGATTATGGGAGGTTGCAAGGCTCCTGGTAGGAGGATAAATGTATGTATGTATAAGGGTATGACATGTGAGGACACAGATGTACTTCTCATTGCAGGAAATTCTCTCTGCTCTTCTCTCTGGACCCTGCTTGCTGTACACTACCCCACCTATTTCAAACTGACATGTAGAGCTCTGGGAAGAATTCACTAGAAAGCTGGTCAGTAAGTAAACTTTGTTTCCATGGAAGATTAAAGAAAAAAATTGTTAGTGTGGAAAAATGTTTTAATCAAAAAATGTAATGTTTTACAGCAGCAACATACGGACAACTTGGTTTTGATTTTAAGTTTTTAAAGGAAATACGAAGCATTTATTATTTGGGAAATATGTTTTAAATTCTTTTTAAACAAGAGTAATTTGCTTCCACTTTGAAATAAGCAGAAGTTTCTAGTTTTGAAAGTTCTATAAACAAGAACACCGAAACTCAGGTATTACTACAAAAGACATTTCAGGTGTGGGAGACTGAGAGAGGAGCTGACTGACTCAGGTTAGTCCATTGCTCCAGATCGTATGTGACAGAAATCATGCCTAGTGGTGGTAGCATTTCATCAGATTGAAGAGACAGAAGCATGTTTTCAAGTCTGGGGATGTCATGGAATTCAATGGCTTATATGGAAAATAAATCCAATAAGCTCCTAAGATGTAGCATCCTGAAAAGATATTCAAATAAATTACAAATTTAAATGTATTTGCATAAGGCATTTTGTTGAAAAGGCAGCAGAAGTGATGGTTTTTCTGGTGAGGTATAAGAACTGATGTAATAAACATTAATTATTAGGAGGAAAAAGTCTGAAAGCAAGGGTTTCTAAAGCACTTGGCAGTGACCCAGGTCAGCAGGCATTGAAGTTATTGGAAAATTCTTTCACTGTGTTCACTAGTTAGGCCCGCACTGAGTGCTTTTAAACATCTCCTGTAGTTTGATGTGTTAGAGGCAACATTTATGCATCATCAGTGCAAACACACAGCACATTTTCAGTGAAAACCTTAATTTAAAGAAAGGGCAATTCAGATTTTCCCATTTCACCCTTTTGGGCTGGATAATTACGATAATTTAAACAATTAGCAAGCTAAGCTTGCTCAAAATTAAATAAAAACAACACCCACTTTTGGTTATGAAAGTGTTCTCTTAAGCTTTTTTTGTTTATTTCTTCACTATTTCACATAATGTAATGAAGTCATATCAAATCAGAAAGCATAGCAGAAATGCTGAAATTTCTGTATTTATAATACTATACTATATAATATTTTATTAACATATACTATAATATTTTATTAACATATAGCTCTTATATATCACATAATAACAATCATATCATATCGTGTCAAAAAGTATTTTATATCAAAAAGATAGTCCCTGACTAAAGCCTTTTTAAGATGGACATTATAATTAAGGCAGAGCTCAGAGTAGTAGAAGCAAACAAATTTTTAAACTGACCTGAGTGTCCTTGATTGAAAAAAACCCAAAACATAGAAACAAAACCATGAAAAGTAATATTTACAATTTATTAGAACCAAGAGTTGTGAAAAATGCCTACAAAATTTAAGCTAATTTTTCTTTACATACATATTACTACAGATTGTAAAAGCTTTTTAAGTGTTAAAAATTGTTTAACAGACATTATCTAAGGGCTTTGCCACTTCAGCTTTGCTAATAAGTTAATTAGTACTTGAGGTTTTTAAATGCCCATGATGACAATTTCAGCCAAGCCCTGAAAATAAACTCCATGAAGTAAAACAGAAAATATACACAGTAAATTAGCCAGGTGATCAAACAGAAAAATAAAAATTTCTAAAGTTTTATGGGATGGCCATTTCATGTACAACGTCCACACCAATGGGTTATTGTACTTACTCACCTGGACAGCTTCCTGTATTTTTATTTTAAGGACAAATAAACAGATTGTAAGGAGTTTTCAAATTAAAAAAAAAGGAATGACCCAATGAACAAAAATAAAATTGGAAACAGCCTGAGTATACAATAATGGTCAATAATAGCATTTCAACATTTCACAACACTACTACAAAGCCCTGAACCAAAGCTAAAGCAAAACAAAAACCATCACAAAAAAACACCACAAAAAAAAAAAAAAAAAAAAAAAAAAGAAAAAGGAGAAAAAGAAAGAAAAAGAAAAAAGATGTCACAGGGCCAGCAAGGAAAAAGGAAGGTGTTAAGAAGTAAAGTGAGGCCAACCTTCTGTTGGAAGGGTGCAGAGGGTTAATGCTGCTGTCTGAGCCAGGATGATGCTGCTTGATGTTTAGGTGCTGACAGTACATTTTCTCATTTCTGGGATTCAGACTTTTCTGCACTGATCTTCTGTAATGGGGTGTGGGAATGAAATTGCTCCTGATCTCTGGTGATGTGAATGCTACTAACACAACATTTAAAGGCACTACTCATAAGATAAGGTAATTTTAGAGATGTCTCCTGCAGATACCTAGAAGTGCAATGAAGTATTAAATCTTTCCTCACTCCTCAGTGCTTCCCACAGGGGTATCAAATTTTTTTCATAAAGTGATTAAAAAAATCCCTCTAGGAATTCTGTCAGGAAGAGAGTGATTTTTTGGTTGTTTGGTTGTTTGGGGTATTTTTTGGTGGGCTTTTTTTGTTATTTTAGAATGGAAAAAATGTCAAAATCTTTTCAATCACCCAAAAGCAGGGCATGGACCTCCCCGATGACAATGAAATTGTCAATTGAAACGTTTATTCTCATTTCCTAGACAGAATGACTTTTCCAGATAGCTGCTTTTTTCTTTGCCACACCAGGCCAAACCTGCATTTCTTTGATTACCATACCCAGGCAGCGTCAGGCCATTCCTTCAATGGCTTTTCCAAAAATCAGTAGTGTCAGGGGATATAAATTGTGACAATCATGTGTTGTCTGGTTTTACACAAAAAGGAGCTTGCATGGGATGGATCCATATTACACCCTGGAGCCCTGTGCAAAATAACTGAGGTAGCCTTGAGGGGAAGTTTCAGTGTTCTTGAATGCTCACCAAAACACAACTCCTGTGGTCAGAATAAATTGATGTAAAAAATACTTTCAGCCCCTCTTCCTTGGATCACTCCATTAAAGGAGGCAGCACTCCTTTACATAGTGCCTAGAAATTTTACAATACGCAGATGAATAGGAAATTTAAATGGATTATAAATTATATAGATTAAATATGTAAAAGTAAATACAGCATAAAATGTCTTTATTTTGATATCTTTATTAACCCCACTCTGTGAATTTCTGCCAGTGAAATAATATCCAAACACAATAACTCCTTTCTCTTTCTGGCTCATTGCTGCATCTTCCTCTTTAGATGAATAGAAAAAAATCTTAAAATGTAACTGGATTTTGTTCAACCAATGTTATTTGCTACTTATTTTGTTTGCTGGTTCTCATCTGACCCCAGATAATGGCTTAGATCCATGAGTCCTGGTATTTCAGGGGACCAGAGAAATAGCTGAAAAAAGAGGGCGGGATCAGAGGAAGAGGAAACCAAGTTGGAAATATCCTGCTGCTGTTTTAGCCATGCTCCAATGGGGAAGACACAGAAATCAAAAGGAGCACTGTCAGAGTCTTCTGAGGTAGAAACAGCAGGTTTGGTTCTAATGCTCCAACAAGCTGTAAGGAGCTGATTTGGACTTGGTTCTATTGAAAAAACAAACAAGAAAACCAGATTTTGTTCACTCTCTATCTCTGTCACATCCCTGAAAATTGCAACTGCAAACTATTGGTTTTTGATCAATTCTAATTTCACAACTCACATCTTGGTAAAATACCCAGTTCTTTCTCTTCTTGAACAGGTTTTTTCCCTGCCCCAACCCCTTCCCTTGCCAGAGACATTAGCTGTTGAAAAGTTTCCTTGCAAAGTTTCATAGTATTATGCAGTGTTTAACACAATAGCAATAGATTTTCCTGCTGTGTATTGCAGTACTGGAAAACATTTAAATATTATCCACAAAGCTGAACCTTTTTATAATCAGCCCTTCTGTTCTCTTTAGTAACTCAAAATAATTCCTGAATTGAGCCAGCTAATATCCTCCTGTTTAAGCATTTCTGAAAGCACTTCAGTTGTGTGCACACCAAGGTTTCCTCCACGCTTTCCTCTTCCATCCCTGTCATTCAATGTTCCAGTCCAATGGTTTTTCCATTTCTGTTTCCAGTGAGCTCATTTTGAAGTTCCAAGTCACTTCTTACTTCCATTTCTTTCTTTCTTTCTTTTTTTTTTTTTTTTTTAATGTCGTTATTCATATAATCATTGCCACTATCTTTCAATTTGCAATCTCCATCCAAGGTTTTTTTTTACTCTATGGATCTGGAAGATGTAAGAGGTGTACCTTGATTTCTGCAACCAATTTGTTACCTTTTTTTTTCCTTCTTCAAAATAGAGTATTTTCTCTCCTTTTTTTTGATTAAAAAAATAAAGAATTCCCAAACATAAAGTTGCTTAGAAAAGCAAGTCTGTTGACTTATTTTTCTGTATTAAAGTTTTAACCTAACATCATCCATAGATGAAATATGAGGTGTGTACAGCCCATATTTTCTTAAATGTCAGTTTCCTAACTCAGTTTGACGTCAAAAGCATTTTTTGAATGAATTCTTTTTCTATTTATGGTGCATCCTGAATGAATATAGATCTGTAACTCTAATAAATCAGTATTCAGGTTTCATTTCCAGACCAATTGGAAAGGACAATTATAACTTTCCTAGGAGAACAGGGGAAAATGGCAGCTATATTACAGTTGGTTTGCAGTCTACTTTTCCATGAGATATCCTGAAGGCACAACAAATGTTTCAAACTCTAAAGACTCATGGCATTAACTGCTCTAAGAGTCAATTTTAACAATTAGGATTTAGCTCATAAAAAAATGTTAAGCAAAGGCAGAAGGCTGAGTCAAGCACAGAAGAGGGAGTGCTGGGAGAACATTTCAAAATAAGAGGATGTCAAGGGAGGAGGACAGATAGGAGCATGATGGATTGCCCATGAGTGATAATAAATCATAGGTGCATGTTGCATCTGCCAGAATAGGCTAATGGTTGTACTTGTTTCAAAACCCAAAGGCCAGAGCAAAGCTTTCCTCAGAATCTATGTTTTTACGTATATCTATGCCCAAGTTTAGGAATTAAGTAGTATTGTTTTACTTCTAGGTCATGAAAATAACCCTATGCTAAAAGTAATGAGCTGAAATGAGTTTAAAGCTGAAGTGCTTTAAATCAGAAAAAAATCCTGCATTATGCTGATAATGCAAGATCACACCTCTTAAAGTCTTACTTGTTTATGCACAAGGATTTCCCTCCTGGGAAACAGTTGGATGATCAGGTTTAAAACCATGTAGCATGAGAGTTCCAGGAGTTATCTGCTATGAATAGATTATCCACTGTATTTAACTTGTTTGTTTCTGAATGGACCATGAAGCATACAAAGATATTTGCTATTCAGAACTGTTCACAAAATAATGACTAAATCACCGAATATAAATCTTATATCTGTGAACATTTCGCTGCAGACTGTCTGTTTGTAATATGTGGTTGGTCACTTGAAACACAAGTCCTTGTTCAGCTTCTTCAGATGACTGAAATATTTCTGTTGTAATGCAAGTAATAAAGAACCAAAGTTCTGCCTTGGAGGGTACTCTGCATGTTTAAAATCAGTAGTTATTTACTGTTCATAGCATTAAGTCCATTAATTCCACGTCCTTCAAAAGATAATGATGATGATGATGATGATGATGATGATGATGATAGTAACAATGATAATATGCTTCTTGTGTTTTGCCAGAAAGGTATATAGTGTCAGCACAAAGTGCTTGTAGTGGTCCTCAGGCTTCTGCTGCTGAGGGGCAGTGTTATTTGTTATTTCTAAGCTACAGTGTTAAAGAAAGGTAGGGTGGATTAATATCTTCACAGGAGCAATGCTTTGGGCCCATTTTGTCCTTCTTCTGACACGTTTCTCCTATGGGCTCCAACCCTAGGGGCTCACCACTCCACGTGGCTGGCAGAGGGAGGAGACCAATGCTTCCATGCTCACTGCATGTCCCTGCTAACCCTATAGTCCACAGGATGACAACAGGAGGAGACCTACAGAGCATTACATTGCTCCTGAAACTGTGATTGGTGCTGGGAAGGGATGCTCTTCCTGCTTGCAAATGTTGAGAACCTTTAGCTGGTGGGAGAACTTGGTAGAGATATTCATCACTGAAGACAGTCATCAGGCTAGACCTAACACATGGAGAATATGTTTTTTATAGTCGTAAAATCAATCCTCAAAAATATGCAGTTCTACTGCAAATATTTATGTAAAGTGCTCAGCATTCATTTTGTGTATTGTTTATGTTCCTCTGCTTCTTAATGTCACTCACTGAAATTTCCCCTGAGACAGAGATGCATTTTTTTTTCCAGGAGGAATTTGTACAAAAATGTCTGAATGCAGAATGGAGGTTTGGGTTGGAGTTTTTTGTTTGTTTATTTTTTTGTTTTGGTTTCTTTGGTTTTCGTTTTTTTTTTTTTGGTGGGGAGTGGGAGGGCCTGGGGGGGTAAGTCTGATGTGAAGTAGTGGATTTTGCTTTATAGTTGAGAATCACCTCATATTCACAGCCCTGTGAGAAGAAGGGTGCTGTCCTACATGGTTCAGCAGGCAGAGGTCCACTGAGCAGGAATGCTGCAGGAATTGAGACCTTTTCTGCCCCATGATAGGGGGTGCAGAATCAGTACCAGGGCCACTGTGTTGGGTGTTTGAATGCACGATGCTTATGGCTGGGGATACTCAGGATATCTAGGAAGGAAGGGTCACCCTTTGGATCAGTCCCTTCTCTCTCATTTCCTGAAATATGACACAAAAAGGAGGAAGTGCGTTCCCTGTGTATAAAATCCAGTTTTATTAAATTGCTGTATTTCTGTATTTTTTGTCATGTTATGTTGATAATAACTAAACAATGCCATATGTATTTTTCTATGAAAATGCACCAACCAATCCAAAGGAAATAAGAGAGTCGGGAGTTCCCTGAACCCTTTTTGAGTGGCTGATCTGTGAGGTTGCGACACCCAGTTGCATGCTACTTTACATTTTAGACCATCAGGCAGATTGTGGTTTGTAGTGGTCAACAATACCCCGGCAGGTTTCTCAAGTTGTTATGTACTTACACACACTTGTAGGATTAAAAAGCAGCTAAAATGGAGGAGCAGTCCCACAGTTCATTTCTGTTGTGCAGGTGGGAGTCCTGCCTACATGGATGATTTAGTAAGCAAACTGTTTGGTATTTTTCTATCAGTACCTATTCAGATGTTAGTGAAGACGTTGGAGTAACTCCTCAACATTTTCTGCTGGCTGAGCCATTGGGTTGACACAGC
The DNA here is from genome assembly GCF_027887145.1 of Ammospiza caudacuta. Lineage (NCBI taxonomy): Eukaryota > Metazoa > Chordata > Aves > Passeriformes > Passerellidae > Ammospiza > Ammospiza caudacuta. The sequence continues at coordinate 38,054,359 of NC_080595.1, forward strand.
CTATGTACTACAGAATGCAATTTTATGCAAGAATATCTATATTAAAATATGATTCTAGAACAAAAGTTGATATACAGATGAGAAGGCTCACCCAGCACAGATTTCTCATCTACATTTTTTTCCTTCTTTTTTTTTTCTTCCCACATAGGAAGTCATCAGAGTTATATTTTTCCTGATTAACACATTTCTTCATCAACTATAATTGCAACCATTAAATTAGATTGCCTCCTGTTAATCTTCCACTGCTTCAATCCTATTATGCAGAAAAATAATGTAAACTGTCAGAGTGAGAGGATGCAAGTGCCAATCTTGAAACTGGAGAAAAATATTGTTTTAATAAAAAGTCTTTCCATCATAGTGAATTTTAAAGCAATACAGAGGTGGCATTTTCTTAAATCAGAAGAAATATGCATAAAAAATGGAAATCCTTTCATTAACAGTAAGAAATAAACGTCATATCAAAGCTGATGGAATTCTTGCATGCATCATTTGTATAGCTCATCAGATAGCTTAGAATAAAAGGTACCCTCAGGCAAGGAGTCGAAGAAGCAAATAGTCTTAATTTATATCTCAATATAAAGTTTATAATCCTACATAAAGAAGTAGGTAGTGAAACATTAAGTCCCAACAGTCTAGCCAGTCTGATTAATATCTCTTTGAACAGAACTTACATTAAGACAGAGACAGCTGGGTTTAAAACACAAAGTCTGGCACAGCTGCCAGGCTTGGCATATAATGGAGGTGGAAGACTTCGTTTAGAGATAACTTATGTTAAAGTACCATATTAATCTTTCAGGGAGTTTCAAGGATCTCATGATCTGAGAAAACTTACTTGCTTTTGCCGTACTGAAACATTCTATACATCCTCCTCTGATTCTTTGAAGACTCTATCAAAGATTGATTAGAGCTGCAGCATGTTCAGAAAAATACTGCATTTTTAAATGTTAAAATAAATTATAAACTGTCCCTAGTTTTCTAGTGTATAGATAAAACCTGTGACCCCTGAACTTAATAATTAATCTTCAGTGCCATAGTAGTCCATGGTCAATGAATTATTTTTTGACATTTGAGATAGTAAGGGAAAAAAGCTTATTACCAGAATAAGTGGAATTACATTAGCTTTGAAGTGAAGAGTAAGATATTAATATTTATTGAAATCTGTTTGTTTATTACCTAGTTTCTAGGATGGCTTAGGAACACTATCATTAGTAGATCTTAAGAATTGGTTGTTCAGACAGAAAACACGTGACTGGAACGCCAAAATAAAAAGAAAAAAATAAATTTAAATTAGGCAGAGTACTTTCATAAATACCCAGCTCATATATTTTCATTCCAAGGTTTCTCCATCAGTTTTTATAGGATGATTTTTTTTCCTCCCATAAGTTATCATGAGGGTATTCTCAGAATTCTTTTAGACTCCCATTTGTAACTATTATTATTACAAGTATTTTCCCTGCAACAGCAAAATTTCTCATTATATTTTTTTCAGGCTTATTTAGGCCATTGCAACCTTTGCAGTCCTCCTTTCCTTGGTGCATTATCTTGGCCATTCTCCAGCTGTGGCCTGCAGGGATTAGTTGATGTCCAGGACAATTATTTCTATTTTCAAAGGCATGGAAAGAAGCTTCAATGTGCAGTAGGTTTTTTTGACCTTACTTTTCTGCATATCTGATTTCAGTAGTCACCCTCAGCACATTCTGCCGCTGAGAGCAGTGAGCAACATTAACTCAGTGCTCCTGAGTTTGGGAGAGGTGCGCTCAGGAGTGGGGATGTTTCAGAGGAGGAGGCCCCTGAGCCGTGGGTAGGGACACCGGGGATGCCAGGTCTGCAGCTCTGCTCTTGCAGGCTCACCTTGGCCAGCCAAGGACTTGGGGAGCATTTGGAGGGAGGCTCAGGGCATGCCTGTGGTCTGCAGTGCGGTCCTGTGGCCACACAGCTCCGGCTGGTTGTGCGCAAAACTTCCATGATGTAAAATATAACTGGCAGTATTTGGAAAAGAGAGTCATTGTGCTGCCAGTGGAGCAGGAATTACTTTAACAGCTGAGGATGACAAGTAATGGAGGGCTCACTATAACAGATTGGTCTATATCAGCAGGGAGGCATGCCTTCAAAGGCAAGAGGAGCAGGAAACAGGAAAATGGGAAAGGCAACAAGGAAGAATTGTTGGATGACAAGAAAAGAGGAAAGAAAAGAGACATAGAAATGCAAATCAGCTAGGAAAGTGCTCATGGGGAAGAGAGGATGGGAAGAATTTGCAGAAGATTCACAAAGATGCTGAAGGAAACTAAAGTGAGAATAAGCTAAGTGATTCAGAGAACAAGAAAGTGAGAAAAATTCAAAGTAAGTTTGAGCAGGCACTGAAAAGAGATGCAAGGGAACTGCTTGTGCTCCTGCAAGGGTGAGTGATAAGGGGGGCCAACATATTTGGGGTCAGGACCCAGCATCCCCATGGATCAGACAGAACAGCAGAATCCTTGTGTTCTTCCAGGCACTCGTTGGACCTCAATCCTTCCAACCTAAGCTGATATAGTAAAAGAGAAAAGTACATGAATGAGTCAGGCCCAGCTGAGTTCCTTCTGATTGTGAATGTGATCTGTCACAAGAAGGAAAGGCCTGCTGGCACCAGTGGGGTGAGACATCACTGTGGTCTGAGGAGATCTCCCACTCCCTCCAGTGCTGCCCTCAGACCACTTGCTTTTTATACTCAGTTTTCAGTTACATTGTCACTCTGGCAGTGGCGACATCTGTATGTCATGTGGGTTTTTAACTGATGACAAAAGGCCTGTCAGAAGTGGATAATGCATTTTTTTTCAAGGAATTCCCATTCTGTGTCTTTGTCTCTCAGTCTGTCATATCTAGTTCAAAGCTACTTACTTCAGAGTCTAAGCAGAAGGTGTGTTATTAATTCTATGAGATATTTTCTAAAGTAGTTTATGCGCATGTTTGTATGTGGAGTGTGGAAGCTAATTAAATTTAAATTATATCATAAGTTTAATGGTAAAAGTTATTATATATTTGCAATCTAAATACAGAGCAGTTTAATGAGAATTGAAAAGCTGTTAGTGTATCATAGAGTGAAACATTATAGGTAATCACCGTTTTGTCTCATTTCCCCTCACTGTCTAAAAAATACAATGACAGAATTGCTTCTATGGCAGTCTCAAAAACTTTTTGCTAAAAGGAGTTATCTGTTCAGATTTGAATGAGATAGATGATGAGAGAGCTTTCTTTCTCTCATCCCCAAACCTTTACATTCGATCATCTCCACAAACCACAAAAATCCTTCTGGTGGACAGACAGCTCTTCACCATGTTCTCAGGTGCTTTCTGAGATAAGATGGAGATGAAAAGTAGAAGAGCATCTGTGTACTGGGTGATAAGAATGAAAAAACTGTGACACTCTGATTTACAGAATATCCAAGATACACATGAAGTATTTTTTCTTTGTTTCTTTAAAAGAAATGGAGCTTTGCATGAGTCAGTTTTGGACTCTTCAAATGCGGCTTGTCAGAATGAGATGCAAGTGCAGTGAGACTGCCACAAGATTAAACAACTGAGCAGTACAGAAATTTTCCAAAATATGGATAACTGCATACAATTTGATGTTCTGCATCAGCTTTCAAATGTTTTGAACAGCATCTTCATGGTCACAGTATTCATGAGAGGACTGCTATCTACTGGAGAAATATTTCAGGTAACGTTAAGATGGCAACTCAGCTATTTCTGTACTTGTTACATCTTTAATAATGACCTCACTGTTTAAGCCCAGCTTGTTTTGGAGGGAGAACAAAGACCTGGCTCCCAATGGCCTTACTTCTTGTTGGGAAAGACGCAGCTGGTCCTGAAGCTATTCAGGTCTACATGGTAAAGCCTAAAATGGGGACTCCCTTTAAACCATTGCTTTACACTGGTAAATCAATGTGAATGCATGGAAGAGAATAATTTTGTCAATAAAAGGAGACAGGTCCCAGCTGAGGCCATGCTAGGGCCTATGTGCTACTGATGGAAGTTGAAATGCAGAGTGAAATGTCTCACCAATGCCTGCCAGTGGACTGTGCCAAACCCCTGCCAGGAATGAGCCTGCACACTCCAGCAGCACATCCTGCTCCCTGCTTGCTAAAGAAGTGCCAACAGGTTTCAAAATAAAGACTCTGGTGTTGAGTGGACTGCGGCATGTTTTTCTTTTCCATCATCACCCACAAGGGAAGGGCTAATGATGTTGTTACTTCTGTTGGCAGTATTAGACTTTGCACTAATCCTGGGACACATACATAAAGGGCTTCCATGGAGCTTCACCCCTATCCCTGCTCCTGAAGAAAAACTGCAAGGTTGTCCTGGAACCTCAGCATCTTCCACTTTATTATTAGGCACAAAAGTAAAGGAAATAAAGCACACAGTACAAAATATTTTTGTGGAGTAAATGCATGTTTAAAAAACCCGAAAAACCAAACTGAATTTTTTCTAGTCTTGTTGATGTTTTAGCCATGGAAAGGGAAATACTGAAAAGAAGCACTGACAAATCACTCATTGCAAAACTGGAACTGCTCAGAAAATTTGTACATGTAGCTATTTTAAAACTACCAACAGAGTGATGACATCTTGGAACGAATGCCTAGAGAGTTAGAAAGCATAGAGTAAATTAATTTCAGATGGATGACAGACATATTTTTTAGAAAAGCTAAAGTGAGTTAGGAATCTAAATCTTCCTTTCAGACATGACTAAAAGCACTCAGAGAGACAGTTTCTTTCAAAGTGTGACTTGATTGCCTGAATCACAGACACCCTTTGAAAACTGCTTAAATGTGAGATGGTTTTCTTTGTAAAGTAGAAATGCGAGAAATTGATATAGCCCTACATGAGGAAGTTTTTAAGGAGCTTTACTGAGTATTGTTGAGATGAGACTTAAAGAAAATAGAGTTCTTGAAAACCTCAATGCTTGGCTAAAGTGTCTTAGGCTGCTTACTGACATGTCTGTTGTTCATTTTCCCAGATGAACAGCAGTAAAGATAACAGGAACAGATGAAAATATGAGAGTCATTAACCAAAGTAGACTTTCTTTATGTTTCACAACTAAGCAATAAGGAAATTTGCCCAGAAATGCAAGCAAAACCTACACTTGTATAGCAATTTATCCTATAATGTTCTAAAAAAAGGGATATTCATAAAAGGTATGTGTATCTCTCTTGCTAAAACATGTGGGGGCATCTTACAACAGTCAGGAGCATTTCCAGGGAAATTCTTCCAGTAGGAAGTGCTGTGTGCCCTCTGGTTTCTCATCTGTTCCTCTGCTCTTTGGTCTCTGATCTCTGCCATGGAGAACAAACTGGTTTTAGTTCAGTTAATTTAGTTACTAAAGAATGAGTTATTCTCCAGGCTCCAGAGATATTGATATATTTTCACATTTTACAGGCTAAGAGCATTTGTTCACAAACTGCAAACTCTGTTACCCCTCGGTTTGCCATTACCTTATGTCCCAAATCTATAGATTTTGTGGCAACCCTCTGATACAGGTTTGGGATAAGGATTACTCTGATCCCAGCAGCACAAGCACACAGTCTGAGCAATGTTAGAATTAGTTATCAGTAATGTACAAATCTTGATGTGCTTCACAAAAGCAAATTAAAATTAAGTTTTCTTTATGAACTTATATTCTCTATATGGAGCAGAATTTTGCTTTTCATGTAGTTACGCCTAACACACTATGTTAGAATCTCTGTTGGAAAATGAGTCTTTGGCATTAATTTGAGAGTTTTTGTGTAAGGATTAGAACAACACAACACAAGGAATAATCACATCTCCAATGTTATGCAGTTGGTAATTCCAGTAAGTTATGTCTTGTATGCTTGATTCAACAATTCAGGTGGGTTTTTTTCAGTACTTTTTTGAATACCTGTGTGCTTTTGTGAGCATCAGGGTCCTGATCCAGCTGCTACCAAGACAGGAAAAGGTATGATATTACAATATATATATAATGAAAATATTATCAGAATCTTTACAAGTAGTTTCTAAATTTGGGTCTCTAGTCAATATTGAAAATTTTTTTCTCAGTATTTTGATAGGACTTGAACAGGTTATTTTCAGGAAGCCATGTTCTGCCAGGAAAATTGTAAGACTATTTTACATAAACAAGCATGAATAATTTGGTCACACCAAACAAAGAATATAGAAAAATAAGCTTCATTGATTTTAAGGCAGACATTTTCAATAAAACCAGCCACCCACAGATGTATTTAATCACCTTAGTAAAGAGGATTTGATTTTCTATGGCAACAGAACATCTGGCACATCCAGTAATTTCCAAGATACTATGAATGTTTTGTTCCAAAATGGATGTCCACAGCGACCTTTGAGTGAATATTTGATGTTCCATCTGGTCCAGGTGTGTGCCCCTGCTACTGCATTTGTAACAGATTTCTACCATCCAGACTTTTTAAAGCAAAATTTGTAAGCAATGGTTTTTACTTTTGAGTGCTCAGGCCCCTCAGCCTCACTGAGCTAAAGATACATTTAGGATAGAGCATACATGCTGTGCTGGATAGGATTGCTTTGTCTGTCAGAATGTATGTTAATAAAAGTAGAATTTTACTTTTTTTTTTAGAAAGATCCATCTGATTTTTTTTTCTCCTCTGAGCCTGTGAAATGCAGAACACCCTGGCTTTCTGTAGCATTTTGCATAACAACGTGAGTCTCCTTAGTGGACTATGTGATTTGAATTAGAGATTCTCTCATTCAGACATACCCTGGCTGCAGCTGCTTGCTCCTGAAAAAGGCTTCAGTAAAGCAGAGTAGCTCCAAATGAATGTGATCTGCAGGTCAGCTCTGTCATTCACCCTGAGGGGCACTTCCATAGGGCAATTATTTCTGTGCCTGGGAGCGGTGACGTCTGAGAGCCCCAAGGATGCTGCTGGAGATACATCTTCCCCTGTGGATGAAGCTGGGTTAGCACCAATCATGCCTCCTTACCAAATCTAAAACATACATGGCATACCTTTGTTTAAATGCATGTGTAAATGTCTTTATGAGATTCTCTCTGAGAGTGATGATCAGTCCTGGAAATTTTAGATTAATAAATCAAATTTGATGTGATGAGCTAATTTGAATTTTGATGATGAATACATTGATGGCATCAGATAACAATAGAAAACGAGCAGAAGGAACTTCTGAATAGTAAAATCTTAGCAAAGGCAGATGTGATACAGAAATGAAAGCTGTTGCCTGGCTTTCCTCACTGGCAGGACTTATTACAGGCTTTAATAATTTTATTTTCCTAAAATTTCTGTTTTCATGTGCAGTTGATTAGGTGAGGGAAAAAAACTACATTTATCTAATTTTCAAGTCAGGTATTTGATTTTAGAAAGCCAGAAGGTATAGAAGAGTAAGAAATTATCTTGTCTAACAGGGTGGTGGTCAACAATTGCCTTCAGTGGCCCTAGGCATCAAAACCTTCTTGAATTGTTAAAGGAACTCATATGCAGAACAGACTGAAATACACTTGGCATCTGGAGAAAGTTTGCATGCTTTAAAATCACTATATCTTATTGATTTCTAAGCTTTATGAGACTTTTGCTGTTTGTATGAAAAATTGTTTTGTTGGTGTGATGTCCCACCCTAATGGGAAGGGAGCACCCAAGAGTGGTAAATGTCCATTGTCAAGAATGAATGGCAACACTCAGAGCATCCTCAAAAACTTGGAATTGTTTTATTAGTGAATTGCACCCTTGACATGGAAATTGATATAAGTTACTTCCTCATTTTTTAGTATAAATGCACTTGGATGGATTTTGCTTAAGGGAATAGAGTGAAAGAGAAGAGAGAGAGAGAGAGTAAAGAGAGGTAGAGACAGAGAAGGAAGAATGAAAGATAGAGATCACGAGTTCTAGTTCCAGTGTTGATCCTGCTGTTGTATTTAGAGTGATTGAGGCACTGTCCAAGCTTCCTGAGGGTGCCTTTTCATAGATAAGTTTCCCCTGCTGGAGCTGTTTCATGCTTCCTATGCAAATTATTAATCATGTGCAGTTTGTTTTTGTCAGCCTTTCAGGAAGAGTCGGAAGGGTTCAGGGTCTATGGAAATATTGATCCACCATGCTACTGAGTCAGCCCTTGGTCAGTCCATGCCCACTTCTCAGCCTCATTCATGTGCTTTTGCTGTGTTATGCTCATCTCCAGGAGCTCGAACAAGAACATTTGTCCCAGAAAAGTGTTGCTCTACATCTGTATGGCTCCTTTGCCAGGTGCATCCTGCTCTTTCTCACAGTGTGTTCTTGCCAACAATCATTGACTCTGGCTATCTGGCTATCAGTGTCAGACACATACAGTATAGTGCTTTTTCTTCTGGGCTTTTACAATAGGAAAGAGATATTCTAAATAAAAATTTGCTATTTGTTAACACTCAATCCTTGGTCTATTTACATTGCTTGTCTGCAGCATGAATTGCATTAAAAAAGGTACATAATTATAACAAGAATCCACACTGAATCCAAATCAGGAATGACTGACATGAAATAAACATTTTGCTTACAAGTCAGTGTTCTTCTAAATTGGTATATTTTGATTAGATTCAGTGCTTAGGTCTCATTTTGAAAAAATGGAGAAGAGTCAATTTTGCTTCCTTTAAATTTTGCTGCAAATTGTTAATGTATGTTTCCATGTCAGAATCTTAAATAGTGCTCCACCAGAAGTGCACATTACTTTGATATTAAATGGACAAATTCTGCTCTTGGATATGCATTTCTACTTTTATGTGTAAGATGAGAATTTAATCCACAATTTATAACTGAGCAAAGATAAAAAGTAAAATTTCTAGCCTGATATAAAGAGACATGAGGCATTTTTATCTTGGGCCAAATCAAGCATGTTGAATCCAAAATGTAATGCTGCCTTTACAAGACCAGAAAGCCTAGATTTTAGAGACATTTTATATGTTTTTATGACATATATCAGTACTTCAGTCTGCTGAAAACCCAGGTGTAACTCTCTTTTCTGTTGGGACAGTTTAAAGCTGCTTCATGGTTATCAAGTCTTTATGGCTGGATTTGAAGATACCCTATGGTTATTGTTCACACTTTCTCTTGGGGACAGTTTTTCACATGTGTACAGTCATAGCATCTCTGAATTAATTGCTTGTTTATGACTATGTTAAGTATTGGACTGCAAAGCTGTTGGGTCAGTTATCTTTCCCAACATGATTTTATATTTTTATACTTTACATTTTGTACTATATGCATTCATTTTACAGCACTTCATAAAAGGCAGCAAATATTTCCTAGGAGAGGGTGGCATGTGGTGCTTTGAATGAGGCATGATTCCTCAGGAAACAGTATATTGTCATGTATATTGAAGATTAATGTGTAAATATCAGGAAGAGGTTGAATTGAGATTTCAGCCTTAATGGTGAACAACATGGTCCAGTAAAAGAAGTTGTATGGAATGCACACATTCATCCCAACTCTCCATCTCTGATACACATCCATATGTATGGATATTCATAACTCAAATCAGTGAAAAACACATTATGACTACTGCAAGGCTAATTGCTTATTTCTCTTCTCCTGCTAGTGTTTCTGCATTTAAACTTGGTTATCCTCATAAAAATCAGGCTTGAAATTTCCATTAACTTTGTATCACATGCTGAAAGTGACCAAGCAAACAAGCATATTGCTCAGTCTTCCGGACCTTTCTCTGGTATTTGAAGATTCCTCAGTACTTTCAAATTGGAATGCTCTCTTTTTTTTCTTGCAGTTTTCCTCTCTGTGTTCACGAGACAGTTGTTTGGCAGTGACAAGGAAGAAGAGGGACAATGCTTTGCTTAGGAAAAGGACAGATGTTTCTCAGTCAGAGCCAGTCTCAGAGCTGATGTTCTTCCTTGGTATGCCATTTAAAACATCAAGCACAATTTAATCCTGACCTGAAAGAGTGCTCACTGACGAAGGTAACTTTGCCCAAGTGTATCTTAAAAGACCTGACTATGAGAGGGAAGAGAGTTTTCTTCTGTACAAATTGTTCCTTCTCATTTCTACAGTAGTGTAGACCGATTCCGAGAAGCACGTTCATGGAATAGCTGTGGTTGGTTTGGGTTTGGGATCTCGGGCAGTCATTTCATCCTGCCCTGGACTCACAACACAGCTATCTTCAGCCTTGGGTCTGGTTGAGTGGGTCTTAATTCATTTGAAGTTTTAATAGCTCCAGGGATGAAAATTCAACAACTTCTTTGTGTTTTTTTTCAGCAATCAGTTCCTTTAAGAGCTAAACTAGGCTGGGATTTTTTCATTGTGAATACAGAGGTTCTGTCTCTCATATTCTGTGAGATCCTCTGGATAATTCCCATTTACTGCATATTAACTTGACTGATTTTTGCTTTTTTTTTTCCAAAGGACTTTGTGATTTTGCTTTTTTTTTTTTTCCAAAGGACTTTGTGATTTTTTTTCAGTTTTGTCTCTGAAGAACAGGCATAGCCATTTTCATGCCAACTAGTATAAGCCACCTGAGGGAGTCATCTAAGCAGAGAATTGCAGTGAGCCCATCTCACATAGTTATTGGAAAAGGATAGCATCTCTAGAAAGTGTTTTTGCCCACCCAGGCTCTGAAAAGTTGCAAACAAAAAACTAAAAAGATGAAACATGTTATTAAAATAAGTCTAGACAAAGCATTCCAACTTGAGGAACAGCTGTTTTTCTACTGACAAAAAAATTCATTACGTTTGCCTGAATTCACATATTCAATGAATTGCATTTTTCAACAAATTAGAGGTTTAAGGTTTCTGCCCTGCCTACATTAATTTTATATAATTAGAGATGCGTTTTTTTACAAGTCTGAGGAACTGAATTACCTGTCTGGGTTTTACATTGCAAAGAAGTTTAAAATAAATTTAAGCTCAAATTTGAGAAAAGCAGGTCATTAGTTAGGCAGATTATATTTAAGCAGGCAAACAGCTGGCATGCTAAACAAAAGGTGCTCCATTCCCACTCGTTGTGCTGCAGCTTGCCATGAGAAACCAGCCCTCAGGCTAAGGGCACATTGGCCTCCAAGACACTGGTGTGAGTGAGACAAGGGAGGAGGTGATAGGGGTCACCCCAAAGTCTCCAAAAGATTTAAATATTTTTCTTTCTTCTTAGTGACCCATTTTGCTCCATCTCAGCTGCATGGGAAGCATAAAACATTTTGCTACAATGGGAATTTATATGCAAATGAGTTTCATGTTGCATTGAGAAGCAGATTCAAATCCCTGAAGTGCCTGGGAGCCAGGCCTTAGGATCAGGTCCCCAATAGCTTTTGGTAAGTGAAGTTCCTTAGTACTGGGTTGATGTTGCTAATGCTGTGATTCTCCACATCCAAGGAGGTATGGATTAATTTTTTCCACAGTTCTCTAGTTTCCATATGAGAAATGGTAGCCCAAGAGAACCAAAGGCGCTCACATGTCACAAATGGACTGTGTTTATTCACTTTATGTACAAACAGCAACATCTTTCCACTTCCTCTACTTAGTTCTTCAGTGATACAAAAAAAATGTTTCAGTAAATGAATATTCACCTAAAAATGTTTTTCATGATTGTATCTAAGTGAATTGCATGTAAGATTGGTTGTATGAAATGTGACAACAACATTTCCAGGTATTTTGGTAGAGAGGCCTATGTCTTAGGAACCTTATTAAAGAAAATTGAATGTTAGGAATTTGAAAACATCACAAGTCCTTTGCCCTAACACATCAAATGACTGCAGATCTGTGGGTATATCTCTCAACCTAGGTAAAATGTCCTTTACCAAAATAATTTGTATGAATATTCTTTGAATATAATTTGTATGAATATACTTTTTGCATGTCTGCATACATATAGATTTTTGACCTTCAGAGTGCTCATGGCTCATGTGTTAATTCAACTCCAGTCAGCATAATTTATTAGAAAAGATTAAAAGCATGAAGATTCAAAAGTATATTACAACTATTTGGCTTAATCCACTCACTGTGAACAAGTTTCAGGGGTTATAAAAACAAGGAGGTTATTTCATTACTCTGTTTCAGTGAAAAAACAAATTCAATAGTAGGAATTATTTAGCTAAGGAAAAATGAAACAGAAAACATCACCAGGCCACTCTATAATACTTTCACACAGCATGTCTTGAAAATTGACTATAATTCTAATGCAAGGTTTTCAGAAGGTTGCAGTAGAATCAAAGATAGCATTGAGAAGAATGATGAGGATGGTCACAGACACCGGACAGACTTTGCATGCAGATGGACTAATGAGACTTCTCTGACTGAAAAGAGGTACAGCGATGGTATGGCAGATGACTGTGAAATCACATGTGGGGTGAAGCAGGTAAACAGAAAATGAAGTTGTATGGTGCTTGAGTTGCCTTAGTGTTTCAGGATGTGTAATATTGCAGGTCAATATTTGCAGCTCTACAGCCTTTCACTTGAGCTGCCTGGAGCCACACAGGCAGTTTTCACTCGCATTCCTTTACTTTAATGCTGGTACCATTGGTCTCATGCTCCACACCTGCAGGCTTCAACAATGTTGTTGTGTGGGTTTTAATGAGAAGCAAGAGCCAGTGGTTAAAACCAATTAAATATTTAATAAACATTTCACTGAAACACATGTGCATGGAGACTCAAAAGCTGATCAAGAGGTATTTCTGATGCCTTGGTAGAGTTCTTCAACCAGTGCTAATAGCATGACAAACAGGAACATCAATAGGGAGTTCAGGCCAATCCCCATAGAAGGAACACAGTATTGGACAGTACTTGGGGAAGAGCCATCAGAACAACTGGAGATAAAGCAAAGGGAGACTCAAAAATGGGAAAGTTATTCAAAGTTATAAGGTGAGGAGGCAGATGGCTTATTTAAACTTTAAAGTCTTTAAAGACTACAAAGACTTTAAAGATAGAAGGATGGAAAGGAGTAGATATGGATGGGCATGACCCAAACAGCTGTGAGTGCCCACATGGTTTTTGTGATAAGTTAGAGTCATCTTAATGTCTTGTTAAATCGAGGTCTGAAAGAGAGAGAAGGTGCTGCAGTGTTGTGGCTGTGCTCCTTTATCTAACATGTCCATCCATGGTTCAAGAGGTGACATTCTTCACTTGCATCCTTAGTGATAAATGCATGTAAAAAGGACTATGGCAAATATTTTAACTCCAGAATTTTGAGTATCTTCAGGTTGAATGTGAGTTTTGTGACAGTTTATCATAACAGCCCAGGAAGATACCTGTTTTCCTGTGTTCTTGTGGGAACTAGACTATATTTGTGACAAGTCTCTAGCTTGTCAAAATCATCCAGATGAGCAAAACTGGGATAGAGCCAGCAGGGAATGTTCACTCAGTTTATTTTCCTCTTCAGATCATGTGAAATCTTAGCATGCAGCTAACACTTTATGGTGTAAGGAAGCAGAAGTAAATTTAAAACCTGTTCTTCTGATAAACTCACAAATTTGCAAAGGCATTTAGAAGTTAACAACTTAATTTATAAACTAAAGCAGCTGTTACTGCTAAAATGAGTTGGACATCTATAATGAGAGGTTAAATTGCTTCCCTGGTTTCCTAGAATACATTCAGCATTTAAGTAGTAGAGAGCTCGTACACCTCAGACAGCCTGATCATTACTAGGCTTATCAGGAGGACCTCAGTTATATGCCCATATTAGCACAGCATTAGCAGTCTTTATGTGCTCAGCAGTTTCTTTGGAAAGATAGAGAGTAGGACTTGCAGATGGATGTGAGAGGCTTAAGAGCAAAAGCTCAATTACTTTTGATGAGTTTCTCCCATTCTCTCAGTGGTTGACTGGATGATTACTGAGCAGAACCATCTGCAATTGTATAAATCAGTTTTTACTGATACAGCAGGAGCCATACATCCCAATGAGAGGGGGACAGACCATGCACGTCTGTCTGGCATGTGCCTTCCTTACATTTGGCCAGTTTCTGGCAGGGCCAGTGCTTGGCAGCAGTAGCACCTGCTGGGCCAGCAGGTTGGCAGAGAAAAACCCATGTGAGAGCCAGGCAGGGGAAAAAGCTGGAGATCTTTCCCTGGCTGTCACTCTGTGCGAAATTGCCATTTAAATTGTGAGATACCCAGGGCAGTCACCATGAAACTGTCTCACAAGAATCCTGAACTCTAATTGTTTTGAGAAAAGATTGGAAAAATGAGTTGGAAAACTAGGCAATTTACTGAAATGGGCAGCCTAGGGTGATTCAGATAGCAGGATGTTGGAGCATGGTTAACGGGATGTCCCCTCTGAACCTCAAAGGATCTCCCATGTTGTCTGCTCCATTGAGTATTGGTGTTTCCAGACAGACTCTGGCAGTCTGGGCAGACTCTCTCTGGTATGGACAGTGTATGGATTTTCTTAGGCACTGGTGGCTTTGGGTCTTTTCTTACACCAGGCAACATGCTCTGATTTGAAGGTCCTACTAGTCCCTTACAAAACTCTTGAACACATTAAAAACAATAGGACAAGACCTTCGACATGCTAAATTTTTCTGAAAGCTGTTCCACTATAAAGCAGTTTCGTTTTTATTTAAGACGTATACAAATGTTTATACTTGTATATTAAGGATATGCTTTAAAGCTTTTTTCCCCCAGAACTTGTGAAATGCAGATATAGTGACGGGAAGAGCAGGACTCTGAATGTGCAGAGAGCAAAAGAAAAGAAAATGGAATGAGAAGGCACACTTCACGCCTTGGAGGCAACAGGGAAAAGGTTTATGTGGTACCAATGGGAAAGACTTTCTTTTATTTTCAGGACACAAGCACTGTTGAAAGGCCAAATGGAATAGGAGCCAAGGAGTCAAATGTAACAAAGAACTTTCTTGACATGTCTTACAGCAATGCTAAAAGGAAATATGTTAGAAACACATTGTTTAGTAGAAACAATGAACTGTAGCAGAAGGATGTGAGATGAAATTAATGGAAACAGAAGTAATTTCGAAGTCTTCATGGAGAACAAGCATAAATGGTCACAGAGCAGGTGATCTGGAAAACATTGCATTTAAAGTCTGGGGCTTCTGCAATAACTAACTCAAACAAATTAATCTCATGAATATAAAAAATCAAATAGTAAATGACATGGGAAGTGCACCAGACAATAATGGCAATAAAGGATTCTCAGGACGTTTAAGAGGCACACACTTACATTGTTTTGCTGCTGTAGGATGTAGCTAGCTCAAAGGTCATTCTCCAATGTCAATTGCTGTTTTATTTTCCTTGATTCCAAGGCAAAAACCCAATACTAATAAAAGCAGCCAATATGAAGACAAAGATGAGAGATCAAGAGGCTGTTTTACCTTTGTAAAAATGGGTTGCAGTAAAACCACAGTGTCATTTTGATAAAGTAAGGGAACATCTCAGGGATAAAACCTTTAAATGTAGTATTTTGTCCCTGAAATGAGGCAGAGCACATGCTTGCCCACTAAGGCAACACTCAAAGTTCAGTCAAGACAAAACATCAGCAGAATCCCAGAGCAAAGCTGCTCAGAGAGCACCAAGGATATGCATCTTAATTCTCCTCATTTCAGTACCCTTCTAAGCCAATCTTCATTATTACATGATGGGTACTTTCTAGTTTTTACCATTTCAGACAACATAAGGGATGAGATGTCTCAAGTAAAAACAGTTTTCATGTTTGTTTACTTCTTTTGGTTCAACTGCAAGAATAAGGTCATTTTTGTCAAGAAACTGAGTTATGAGATTTCCTGTAGATGTCAGGAGTTCATATCATAAACAGTGGCAATCCTTCTCAGAGAATGGGAGATGCAATATCTCTCATGGCCAAAACAAAACCTGTTGTCACTTCATTTGCAGAATTTGCCCTGTAACCACTGTGGTTTAGTAAAGCACCCTCTGCTCTTGAGATCATGGCAGAATTGAAGACTATATCCATTTGTCACTTAGGCATCCAAAGTTGTTGTCTACTGTACAACAGCTGGCATCCTCCACCCCTCTCAGACCCTTTGACAGCTTCTGCTTTTTCCTCTGGCCCACCTATCCAGAAACCAGACCCATCTGAACACTTTCTGGACCTGAATGTCCCATGTACTATTTTTAAAAACCCAATGACCCCTATGCTGAGTACCTTTGGCAGTGGTTGCTGCCTTGTGGCATCATCCTACCAGGGACAAATGCTCTGAAATCTACTTGCAGTACAGATCAGGTAGAGAGAGAAAAAATTAGGTGTAGAGGCCTCATTTTGTTGGTAGTGATTACCTATATTCAGAAAGGCTCTATTTATCCTCTGGTTTTATTATGTGATTTTTTTTCTCTCATTGTTTCCCAAAGCAAGCATATGAGACTTCTTCCAAGAGTCTGAGAAAGGGCATTTGATTCTCTGTGAAATTCCCACAGACAAAGACTTATGAACAGGCAGACAGGTGGAAAAGGGTGAAAAACCTTAAAGGAAGGGATTTTGTAAGTACATACACACATTGTTTACAGTCAGAATTTTCTTATTTCTTTTTCTCTTGGTGCATTAAAACTGTTTCAAAAAAATCAATGAAATAAGATTCCCAGATAGGTAAGTATTGTTAACTTGTATTAGAAATAATATTTCTCTTTTGTTTATGTTAAGGATCATCAAATTAAGGTTTTAAGACCTGTCTTTAACTGGTTTATGGTTTTAACTTTTGCACATGGTTATAACTCTCTGAAAATCAGTGATAAACTGATTCATGATAAACCTAAAAAATTGTCTCCTTCTGCCATGGATATTTGACTTTCTTGAGGTTGCTATGCCAAGATACTCTTGAGCAAAACATTTTGGCTAATGTAGCAAATAAATGTTACTTGATATTATGGCTCAACATCTATCCAAATTAAATAAAAATACTTTTTTACATCCTACTAGAGAGAGAATTGAATTGACAAAGCCATATTAAACCAATATATCCCTGAATTTGACAAGGAAGTGCAAAAATAAGGTCAATATTTTATAACAGCTAAACTATTTTAGAAGCTCCTGAAACAGTGATACTTTTACTTCTAAACCTCACTACTAAAATTTCCAAACTCCTTGTAATTGTGTATTTGCATCACCTTTTGTCAGTATGATGGCAATTGAGACATTATCAGTAGCAAAACCTGGAATCAAAAAATAACAGTTTTCTGTGGAATTCTATTTTTCTTCAGGTAACAGAAATCCAGTGCTAATACTCCTTGATCAGAAAACAAAACTTTTATTAATGGTAGGCGACAGTATACCAGGTGATAGGTTTACAACCCTGCATGAAGGTTGATCAATTTATGGGGTTAGAACTCTACAAAAACATGTTTAACTGCTGTCTTATCAAGTAAATGACAGCGTTTGCACAGGTACATGATTTGGAGAATATTTTTCTTGCAGTTTGAGGGCAGATGAAAATGTCAGCTCACCTAGAGGACTAGAAGGGGTGTTCTCTTCTCAAACTGTCAAAGTCAGAGATCCTTTCATTTATAGCCATCAGAGATCCTTTCATTTACTAAATGCATTGTTTTGTGAGGTTGAAGAGTCTACAGTCTGTGCATGAAGAGAGATTTGATATATTACTGCAAATTATGGAGTCAGTGAATTTATTCACATGGTGAAAGACCATTCAACTTAGAAAAAATAAAAACACTTGGCCTGGATTTCTTGATAATTTTATCCTTAAATGGCTTAAAAAAATTAATCAGTATTTATCTCACTTTTAATTCTTGTCACAGAATGTTGAATTTTATTTTATTATTACATAATCATAATTTTGGAATAAAATGAAGTAAAGAACAATTTTGAGCCTGAAATACCAGAATATCAGGGTTGAAATAACTACAGCACAAGTTCAATGAATCTCTGAATCTCACTTTTCTGCTTCATTCCTTTATGTAGGATATGCCACTAGATTCTAGATAGCTCAAATTAAGATACAGAAGTCTCATCATGAACTTCTACTTCATGCCATTCCTCGCCATTCCTCTGGAGTTTCCCTAATAACAAGTGAGATGCACTACATAATGCACAAAATTAAGTTTAATAAACAGTTTGTTAGAAAGGACTCAGGGAATACTTGTCTATATCATTATTTAAGTCAGAAATGTGCTAAGTTGGAGTCGTTTGTTTAAAAATCTTTAAGAAAAGAACAGCACAGAGGCCTTCATAAGGAATAAGATTTACTAACTGGCTTTGCTTAAAATTAGTTTATATTATTTCAGACATTGAGTCTACTACTTTGTCCTTGTGTTAGCTGTATTCTGTGAATATGTTCTTTATTTTTAGAGCTGATACAGAATTTCTAAAACCTATTTGTTCTCATTTTAAAAATAGGTTAGGATTGGGTGGTATCTTCTCAAACAGCCCCTGAAATCTGTGCTTTGGGCCCAAAAGTTAAGCTGGCTTGTGGAAAGAAATACAGAGTGATGGCTGAAACCCATTACATACAATGAAGTGTTAAACAATAGAATATTCTTAATGAAGTGTTAAGGAATAATTTAAGAAAAGTTAGCAATCAGGCTGTAGAAACACAGTATTTTTAATTATTTGAAAAAATGAATGAAAATTTCTATTGGGTTTGCTTCACTGAAAGAGCATTCATTATTAAAATTTACATTTCAACAGGCTACTACATCCTCTTCCTTCCCCATTTCCTTGTCAGACTTTGAGATTAAACACATTAGCATACTCTATCTCTGGAAAGGAAAAGCAGCAGCTGTATTTTGCAATAATTTCTTACTCTCATTGAATTGCTTATTCAAAATACTGCAACTGCTTTGTAAATTTCATGTGTTAGCTGAGCATTAGTGAGAGATAGGGGCAAATTCAACCAGAATTTTAGTAGCAGAGTTTCTTTCTAGCATAAAACAAGGTCCTGGGTATGAATACTTCTGGGTACAAGAGTCCATCCAATTCCTGCAATTCCATTTCAAGGCAGCTAGCACAATGATCTGTTTCAAAATGATGCTTCTTAGCTATCTAAGCTCTGGTAACTTTTCAGCAGCAGAGGCACCTTAGTCACAAAGACGCTTGAGGAAAACATTCCTGTCATCATTCACCTGGCACAACTGGTTGTTCTTCTGTTGCAGCAGCCTCCACTGTGGTTTAGGGCTGTGTGCAACCTCTGTCACCTGGAGAGTGGCCAGCCTGTCCATGTGCTGTGTGAGAGGGTGCCGCCAAGGCTGCAGGAGGTGCTGCTGAGAGTGGTCAGGAAGGCTGAATGGTACTCGATGTCCTCTAGCGGGAATGAGAGATTGGTCATGGGGGTCACATGGAAAACTCCAGGGAAACAATTCACACTGCCACAGGAGTCTTGAAGGAAGAGCTGAGGTTGTTGTCCAGGGCAGTAGCACAGGAGCACTGTTCCACGCTGCTTAGGCCTGACTCTACTGAAAAGGACAATTTCTGCCAGCTGAGTGCGCGGCAGGCTGTACTGCCATTGGAATGCTTCCTTTGACAGACAGAACCTGTGTTTCCCATGGGTGTTGGGGCAATCTGGCAAATGCAAAAAACGTGTTTAATCTTCTGAAGCTGGAAATTTCCAGCCCTGAAATCGGACAATATCTCATACCTGCACTGCATTATGAGAAGTTTTTCATTATTCTGTTGGCATACATCAAAAAAATTCTTCATGCTCTCTCTCTACTGATATTGCTAGGGATGATGAACCTCAGGAAACTATTCTTCAAAGTATTGTTGCACATGGAAATATAAAAAAATCATCAAATATTTGGTATGATGATTTCCTTGCCTAGATAGTTAGTTTTATTACATTATTAATGTGATCAGAAGCTATTCTCATGATATCCACACTACAAAGACTTGGAATTTGCACATTATGTTAATGTGCACATTATATTTTGAGCTCCTGGACCGAAGCTCATTCCTGGTTGGTGCTACTGAGGTGCTCTCCCAGAACAGGTTTTCTGGCTTAGCTCACCCGACTGGAATCCAGGTCTGCCCTCTGAAATTACTCAAATGAAAATGTGTTAGCTGTGAGAATTCGGGGAGATGTGCACCCTTTCTGAACTAAAGCACCAGTGGAGATACACCAATGAGAAGCCTGCAGATCTGCTGTTCAGGGAAAATCCTGAGGTTATTTTGCAACCAACTAAATTAGAAACATTCAGCATCTCCTTTTTTGTATCACCACTTTCTTGAATATTTCTTCTACATATAAACTTCTAAGTCAAATATATCTTGGGATGTAACTCTTTCTAATCAGTCAAGTAGCAGGTGCTTAACTTAAGCAAATAAGCAGAATTTCATTTAATTGGTCCAAAAATGTAAAGGTTTATGGCATATAAGCACCCACTTCTAAAACAGTAAAGGTACTTGCAAATTAGGAATAAAACATATTTGAAAAATTGCAGCTTTATGCTGTACCACATACAACAAGAGCTAAACATTATCCTGACCTCAACTCCATTAATCTAGACTCATTCTCTTACAGTGCTGCTGAGTTGAGCTGACTTATTCTGAGGGCGAATTCAGACTGATGACTTCGACAAAATACAATGATATCTAGAGGCATGTCAAAGACATTTGGCTTTATTTTCAGAACTCAGGTTTAAAAATCTGCTTGTCAGTTTCTGATAGAACAATACAGAACTATTCAGTATTGCATCACCAAACAGCAACTTGCCCTATTACTTACAGGACTACGGCTTAGAACAGAATTTTTGTGATATCAAACTCATAGCAGAATGAAGCTGCTATGCCCCAGAATTGTAAAAGATAAAAAGAATTAATTTTTTAATACATATATTTCTACTTACAGTCCTATTTTCATTTTTGTGGGCAGTTATTGTAGCTTCTTGAGCTTTTGTTTCCAAACTTCAAAAACTCTACAATTTGCTTCAGATATCTTAACTTCTATTCAAATACCCCAATCTGCAGTCCTTCCCAAATAAACCTCTCCTAACACCTGTGGATACATAAAATGTCCAGAGACACACACACAGCACACATCCCTCCAAGAGTTTTTTGAAAAATTTTCCACCATTAAATGTTGAGAGACACAAAGGGTAAGAAAATATTGATAAAAAACTGTTGGCTTTGATAATTGTGCATATAGCAAATGCCTTTTGACATCTTCCACAAATCATAATTTTATTTGAATGCATGCTCTATAATATTAATAATCTATATACTTAAAGGTAGAATCTGCTGATAGTAGTTTATATTAATTTGTAAACGACAACAGGCCCTGTTTAAGGAAAATGGAGTCAAATTTCCTATGGGAAAATTTGACACTTTCTTCTATAGAATAAAAATGGAGAAAAAAATCATACTAATGTTAAGTAGGGTTTTCTTCCCAGTAGCCAAACTCCGAATGAATTCCTTTTTTCCTTTGTTGTGCTTTTCTACTATTTCTAGCAAATCTGCTCAGTTGGCATTTGGATCCCTTCAGAAATGAGCTCCTGACAGCTGTGAGGAGATAGCAATGCAACTTATGTTGTTGTCATTTGTTCCCGCAGCACATGGAGGTATCATCATAAAACAGGATGGCAGTTTGTTTATAGAGAAGCAAACTTGTGTTTGCATTTGATAGGTTGCATTACGAAGGTTGAAAGCTGTTTTAATCCATCTAACATTCTTGAGGATAATGTCTAATTAATATGAGACCAACCAACATTTTGTTTCTGGAGACAAACATTGGAAAATGTTTATAAGGATGTTTCAATGTGTATTGTCATTAATACTGGCTCTGTGCAGATTGAATAAAAGTCGGTCAAATAACATTGGCTACAGTGATCTGTAATAGCACAGGAAGCAGTAATGTGCAGAGAAAGAGCTGCTGTGCTCATCCTCAGGGGAACATTTTAGATTTCTGTCAATTATACTAGGTAAAAACCTGTCCCATGATGTATGGGTGTTACAGAGATATGAAAATTCTGCCCCTGGGCACAAAAGGCAGCATAGCTGCAGAAGCAATTTCCCCCTTACCTCCAGCTGTAAGATGAAATTTGTTTTTGAAAGACTTTCAATAAAACAGAAAATTGAAAAATGGATTTTCTGTACTAATTTCAGATCAGACCAGATCAGTACTTCTGCTAAAAACCAAGCTACTACCATCATTCCTATTTTTCCATACCATATTTTATCCTTTTCAGAGTAACACTAGACCCACGTATAGCTCCAAACAAGTGGTCCAGGACTGATCTACCCATTGTTATCAGTTTTGTACTGTAGTGCGTGGCTATCAGTCCTTATGGAAAGGTTCTTGACAGATTCTGTTGACTGACAATGAGATGTGTGGTTGTCCAGCTGAGAAAGGTTTTTAAATGGATGCTCATTTACACTAAAAATCTCTTGATCCTGCCCTGGCAAGGAAAATTTGCCTTTCACGCTCAACCTAAAGGACCAGGTCATTCAGCATGACTCTAAATATCATTTATGTGTTTAAGTTTGCTCTAGAAAGAAATGTGAGACAGTCATCAGCTTTAATTGACCTTTAAAGCTTTGCTTAATTCTGATTTTTACATTAAATCCTATTAAGTTAAAGAAAATATGTACTGTGGTATAGTTGTGCACTGCTATTGAGAAGGAAATTATTCACAGAAAATTCTGAAAAGATTTGTGCCACAAAGCATCAGATCCAAGCCTTATAAGCTGCAGAGACTATACATATTAATTTGAAGAACATTTTCCCTCCTACCTGGAAACTGCAGATTTTCAGAGAAGCTTCAGAGAAGTGCCTGATTTCAGACAATATTGGACCTGATATTGACAACACAAAATTATAAAGATTATTAATACAATTGCATTCACTGCTTTTATTTTTTTTTTTTTCCTAAGGTTAATTTTCTCACTGAAGATCTATATATTTTCAAATGTCTCCTCAAATTGAGAAGATATCCTATCTGGTTTGATCTGCTTTATTTGTTTATTTTTATAATGATATCTTCTTGACAATAATTTTAATGAAAGTTGAAAATATGAAAACATAGAAACCATATTTAATATTTCTAAAGGGAAAATATCTCAAACCCAGGAACCTGCATTAGTTTGCATTTTGCTGCATATTCCAGCTAAATCAATACAATTATTAATCTTTACTCAATTAAATAGATTTTTTCAGTGGATAAAACTATATGTTTATTTTGTGTGGAAATGCAGTAAGCAATAAAAATTGGGCAGAAGTATTTCATCTATCCCTTGATATGTGCTCACCTAAATTTCTTCCTGTATGCTCTAAAAAAAGAGCAGCTTTCCATTTGTTCCAGTGAATTGAGCATGTGGCTCAGCCACTCCAGGGTAAAAGAGTGTAAGGTCGTGGACTTACTGTGGGGGACATGAGAAGGGAGATCATTATGGAATCCCCCTGCTAGAAGATTTGAACCAAGCCAAGAAGGGAAATGCTCTCTGCTACCTGGCATGTTTTGGAACTGGTGATTTTTCATGTAATCTTAAAATAGCTGCCCTTTCCGTGTTTTGGTCCAGTTACAAGCATTTAAAAAGCTGCTCAGAAGACTCACAGTGCAAGCATTTAAATAAAATACTCAGGAAGAAAATAGTGACCTGAAATGTAATAGGAAAAATGAGAGTGGATGGGTGTTATTTAAGCATATAGTTTTAGTGCATCTCATGCATAGTTAACTTCCATTCTTCTTTAATGTTTCATACAAAGGACACAAGGGGTAATGCTGGGATAATTCTACAGCCACACATCACCTGCTGACAAGTTTATAACACTAATTTCTGGTGTCTGTGAGTCTCCAGAAGTCACACTGATGAAATGAAATTTCCTTTTTCTCTGCAGGCTCTGTTGCAATGTATTGGTCTAGGCATGTTTGGGCTTGCACATTACAGAATGAAGTCCATTCAGACCTGTGCTTACATAGGCAATCAGTTGCAAAGTTTGGGAGGGGGCTACAAGCTCTTTGAGATCTTAAGGAGGGTGCCTGCTAGAGGGATCTGAAACAGTTTTAAACAAGAGAAAAGTGCAATTATCTGCAGTTTGGGGTATGGAGAGGGGGTGATCTGGGGAATGTCTGCAGAATGAGGTTTTTCAGCCTATCCAGGCAGCTTAAAATGTCATATTAAAAAAAAAAAAAGAAAAAAAAGCTGAGCAAGTCCCCATTCTGCAGCCTGGCTGGAGATAGGGAACTGAACAATCCATCCACTTTCAGGGAGGCTCAGGCCACACCTCTCCCTTGGGAAAACTGCATTTAAAGATCATGCAAATAATATAGCCTGTCCTGGAGGGTGCACGCTCCTCCCTAGGGCACTATGCTGCATCTGCCAGCCTCAGCTTTGGAGTGGGCTGCATTCAACAAGCCCCTGGGCCACACTCCCCACCATCCCCTCCCAGAAGGAGACAGACCGGGACCAGCTAAGGATGACAGGACAACTGCAGAAAGCAAAGCTAAAATGCTTGCAAATAAACAAAGGAAAGGAAATATGGCACTTTTATTGCAGATCCTGGGTCAGGTGTCCAGCAAGTTTTAAGTGAGTTGGTCTTATTAACTTCCCCATTGATTTTCACAAACTTTAGATCTGGTCCATTGACTTCTGCCTGGTTGCCATGGCATATAAATATCCTAAAGGGCTGGAATGTAAAAAAGGAGTTACCTTAATTGCTTTTGCTCATACCTTCAAGTACAAATATTACCTCCAGGGTTATATCTAAATCTTTTAAAATAGTAAACTATTCAGCACACTTATTATTCTCTGCATGAAATTTTTTTATCTGCTATGAATATGCTGCTCTATAATTCACTATTTTGCAATCTTAAACAGGAAGAGAATGGAAAGGAAATTAACTCATGTCAAGTCATGTTTTCTTCTAAGTCTCATACATAAACTGAGAGAGAAAACAGATTAGCCGTTCCAGAACCCTGCATATTCTTTTTAAATTCATTTCCATTTTTCTTTTAAAAACCTGCATCCATGAATGTGAAGGACAAATCCATTAAGCTGAGTGAGGCACAATTCTTAAAGATGCTTAACATGGAGAATTAGATTTTCTGCTGAACCATGTCTATGGCTTGTTGTCCTTGTTCGTCTCCAGAGATCATTTTTAGCAAGAGCTTTCAATCCATATAAGCCAGGACTTTTGCATGTGCAGGGTCACTGTCCAGGGAGAGGAAGCAAAAGGTCCATGCAGAGGATTAGAACTAAATGCACAGTTTTGCATGGAGCTCTGACTGAAGAGCTGATTGTGTAGTGAGAGATGTCTCTCCTTTTCATGGCCTCATCTCCTTTTCTTAATGTTTGTCTCTTGGGATTCTCAGAGGGCTGGCTTATTTGATAAGAAATATCTGGTATATTGTGGTACTGAGAGGAGACATAGAAAGAAGAGGTGAGTGCGGCTGATCAGCACAAGGAATGTTAAAAACCAACCATGTCATATACCTTACTGGGATTTGTGAGCTTTTGCATTAGCAGCATAAAAATCCATCATGGCTCAGCAGTTAGGGGAGTTACTTAAAAATTCAGGGTCCTGGATTCAAACATCTGCTCTGCAAGAGGTTGCTGGCATCATTGCAGGCCTAAATCACTAGTTGTAGACCTAAAACACCTGAAAACTCAACAGGAAATTTTGCTATGTTGTACTTAAAAAATGAAAAGAGAAATAGTACTTTCATGTCTCAAGCATAGGGATATTATAAGGCTAACTATATCAAAGGCATGGTCCGTAATTTCCATGAATGGAAGTGGCAATGGGCTCTGTATAAGATTTGGTCCTTATATTTGGTCCTTACATCTGAGGAAATAGTAGCTCTTCCAAGATCCATAAGCAAAGATATAAATAAGTTAGTACCTTAAGATGGTAAATGCTAATGATGTGGTAATTCTGAGAATACCAGAATGCCATTATTTTCTGAAGAGTGATAAAAGCTACAGTCTCTGTCCTTCTTTGGCCCCTCTGTTCTCCCTGCTGGTTGCATGACCTAATTTTTCTTTTTCCTCTCACTCAAATCTTTTAGCAAATTTCCATGTGAATCTTTGAGCTCATTTTCCACTGTATTTCATTCTTTTGAGGTTCCTGGTTTTGTAACCCAGAGAAGGAATCCTGCAGCAATTCTGCTGACAGCAACTGTTGATGTCTGCGCATCAACACGAGCCCAGATTTGTTCCTTTGCAGGCAATGGCTGAGATCAAAACTGGTGCCACTGTGATGTTTCAGAGGTGGCTCAGCACATTTCTATTTCCCTCATTTATCCTCACCCTTCTCTTGTTACATCTACCTAAACATTTAAAAACAGCAACTGTTAAAGCATATGGGGATGTTGTGGAGATAAAAGAGTTAGTGATCTCTGATAATTTACCATGTTTCAGAAATGCTGGCTTGTTTTTGTTCTCCAAGAGCTCAGTGTTTTAGTGAGATCTATCTGGAAAATCAACTCCAGAGAGAGGATATGTTTGAAACAAATGTGGTGGGATCATTTATGCAAAGCTATCACATAAGAAAAGAATTGAAACTAAGCACAAAAAAGAAGGTGGAGCACTGCAGCACTCAACAAATGAAGTTGGTCTGGCACAACAGCTAGGTTTCTACAACAGGAATGAAAGCTGACATCATAGTTGGCTCATGGAACATGTAAAAATTTTATTCTAAACCTTTGTTTTATTCATTCTGTTTTCATGAAACTTTCCTTTTTAAAAGTAAATTTGTCCATGGTGGCTGTGAGCTAGGAGGGTTTAAAAATATTGTGGAGAAGCTATCAAGAGATTTTGGTTCATGCCATCTATGCAGGATTATATAGTCCAGAAAGCACAAAAAGACAGGGTAATATTTTTAAAGAGAAAAACACAAAGTGAACTCATGCTGGCAGGCCACTGATATACCTAAGAAGGACTGGACAGACAGGTTCTGGGAGGCAGAGTTACCATTCCCTCCACCCACCCTACTGCTTTTCCACAAGCTACCTTAGGAGACACATCTTCCTCTCCTTGGGAAGCCAAACTGCTAATCAAGAGCCCCAGAGATGAGAGAGACATTACCCTTTGTCTGGGTTCCTACTAGAACTGGCCTGCCTTGTGAGCTATTCTTCAAACACAAACTCATACAGCTACTTGAAGGATGTTACCTCCTGTACATTTTCTTAATGCCCCAAAGCAGAAGGAAGGGTTCAGTAGCCCACATAACTTTTTCAGCAAAGCAAAAAGACTAGAAGTCAGACCAAGCAATTTTAGAGCTACAAGAGCCCCCTTTTTCTATTCCTAAAAGAAATAGTGTGAATAGTCAAGAATTTGGGCCAATCTAGGCTTTCCATATGTATAGATATCCTTTTATCTGGTATGCTTTAAATTTCAACCAAAATCTTCAGCTTTCACTTGACAGTGCTCCTGTGAAACATCAAATATATTTGCTTGACTTGGAGGAGGTTGGTAGCATAGTATTCATCTGGTTTGTATTTAAAGGCTAGCTTAAAACTTCTGGAGGCACTTTCATCTCACCATGTATTCGTATGTGAATAGACAATTTTCATAATTCATTTTGAGCTTTTCCTGCAAAGGTATTACTGCAGTTCAGAGTCTGTCCTCTTAATTACCTTCTCAGTCTTCACATCGTGATATTCAGTTGATGATAATTCTCTTGATCCGTGTGAAAGTAATAAGAATTCTTCTACCAGGAAAGTGGACACAGTTCTGGCCTAGGAGAGTCTGCATTTTGCTGATAATATTTTAACTTATTATAGTTCCTGGTACAGAGGTAAAGTGCCAGGGAAAAATGTACTTATTAAAATGCTAACTGAGTGTCTCCTCTGAAGTAATGATAACATCATCAAATTTCAGAACCATTGGGGCAGCTAAAGCTAGAGAATTGATTGACTCTCTTGCAAAGTTCCTCTAATTCAACTAATTAGATGTTGAATGGGTGTTAAAGTTCAGCCAGAGTGATTAATTTCTTTTTCAACAACTGTACCTTTCTCAGTTAAAGTTTCTGAAAGTTAAAATATACCGTATTCACAGATAAAAACATGAAATAGCTTTGTGTTTGAATACCTATTTGTAAAATACTGCACCTGGCCTTTCACAATGAATACAAACTCTGGTCATGCTGTTCCATATAGAAGTCCCATGAAATAGGTGAATTTACCAAAACAATTTCCCTAAGGTTTCCAAGACACTTGAATACAAACTCTGGTCATGCTGTTCCATATAGAAGTCCCATGAAATAGGTGAATTTACCAAAACAATTTCCCTAAGGTTTCCAAGACACTAGGTAAGAGCTATATGCCCCATGCTGGGAACGAGACCTTTAAATTGTGTGGTCCTAAGGATCTGCTAGCAAGCTTAACTGCAGCCGCAAAAATCTTGGCAGGTGTGCTCCAGTGGATGCCCGCAGTTCTGCCTCCTTCTCAGATTCAAGGCAATATTTAAGTCATGGTCCATTAGAGCACCCACTGTGGCCGTAGTAGAAAGCAGTACAATGGCAGCTGTCTCTAGCACTTTATTGTGGCTCAGGCCAGGCAGAATCCAGCCCTCAGGTTGCAGTCCTATGAGAGTTTCTTTGGAGGAAATCCTTTTTAAAGCAGGTTTCTCCCATGGTTGCTCGTCACTTTGCTGTACTGGCACTTTGCTAGCACAGATGTTAGAGGGCTATGGAGGAAAAAAAACCCCCAACAAAATCCAAATTTAAAAAAAAAAAAAAACACCTAAAAAACCAAACAAGTGCAGGGTACTAATTCAGCTGGAAATTAACTATTTTCCCTGGCAAGGTTGCTTCTCAACTAGGTCTGTTCCCCAGTCCAGGTAATTGTGTGTCTGCATGAGCTGCTGTGCTGGCACTGTGGAAGGGGCAGTGTGGGGCTCCATGGGCTCCTGCAGCTGGCATGGGCAGGCCTGCCAGGGACTGCCACTGCTCCAGACACCTAATGAGGCTGAACGCTGTCAGCCCTCCTTTCCTAACGGTTACTGAATTACACCTGGTACTAGCCATAAAGCAAACTATGGAAATAGCTTGAGCAAAAAGATAGAACAACTGAAACAATCAGCAGTGCTTAAACCACTGCAGAAATGTGGTTTAATCAGAGCTTCATACTGTATCTGCAAGCTGTGGCTGCCAGTGGAGTGGAAAAAATTCAGTGTCCTTATTCCTGAAAATGGCCAGCCCTAAAGGACATGACAGCTTTCAATTAACTCTGGAAGAACAGGCAAACTATGAACCTGCAACAACGCAGTCTGAGAAACACAGCAATGTTTGCAGAGGATGTGTGTACTTACAATTCATTACTAGGCAAATTGTGAAATAAATGAAATCCTAGGAAGACACTAATTTTGCTGTCAGAAGGAGAATTGCAGTCTTGCTGTTATGGGGAGAAACAGCAAGAAAAAAAGGTAAAAGCGCTCCTAAATTGCGAGGGGCATAATCCCTTGGGTTCAGCACCCATGGAGCTCTGGAATTAAGCCAGTAGCATATTCTGAGCAGAGGGATGGACCCTGAAGATAGGCAGACAGGATGACAGAGAATGTAGAACACTGCAGAGGGAGACCTGTGGGAGGAAGGCACACAGGTCAGTGCTGGAGCCTGCAGGAAGCAGTGAGGGGAGCAGTACAGTCGAGACACTCGAAGCACTTGGGAAGAGACACACGAGTGAAGACAGGGGGCATTGCTTGACATGTGGGCAATGCCTGCACAGTAGGTGGTGAAGGAGAGCATTAAAGCTCGTGGAGAATTTCCCCCCCAGAGAAGCAGCTCACCTGATAATATTTGTCTTGAAAAGAAGAGAAGCGCTGTTTATGTCCAAATAAGTATGTTGGACAAAAATGCATTAGTCAAGCAGCTGCTGGAAACAGTGGAAGTCACAGTAAGAAAAACAGAAGCACTTGAAGGTAGAAAGGATTTAGCTAAAGTGACAGAGGGAAGGCTGTCACCCATCAGTGGGTGTTTGAACTGTAAGTATGTGAGCAAAGAGTATGGAAAAATTTATAATGGGATCAAGATAAAACTGTGTCAGTCCCTCTTCTACTCTAGACCAACTGATTAGAAACCACACCAAGTATGAAGAAATCTTTTAGGAAGAAGCAAGTTCATCTGGGTGCAGAATTGAGCTGAGAGTACACAGAGACTCCAGTCACACTTGTGGGGTGTTAGCACAGACAATAGTGAAGTGGCATCATTTTCCACAAGATGAGGATGTGACCTCCATTATCTCACAGATATCTGGTGAGGACT
Source organism: Ammospiza caudacuta (assembly GCF_027887145.1). NCBI lineage: Eukaryota > Metazoa > Chordata > Aves > Passeriformes > Passerellidae > Ammospiza > Ammospiza caudacuta. The sequence continues at coordinate 38,084,418 of NC_080595.1, forward strand.
GGAAGAAAGTGGAATGAAGAAAATTAATGGTCATATTGTGGAAAAACAGAAAGCAATTATGTAATTTTTTTTCCTCAAAAGATAAAGTACCAGAATAGCACAGAGGGAGTGTTTTAAGGCATTACCGTAATGCCACACAAAGTGTTCTAGAGCACACACTGTATTATTTTTTATATTTACTCTGATGAGTGAGCCCCAGCAGAGTATTTAATATATCTTTTTTTGGCTGACCTGTTGTAGGAACTAATTCTTGTCCAATGATCATCATAGTGTCAGGAATCTTTTTATATTAATTATATAAAATCCACAATGTTATGCAGAGTCTGTTTGCTTTCTTAAATATCCAACCACATGCTCAGTCACACTTGATTGCTCTTTTAAACTCAAATTCTGCCTCTTACCAATTTGAATCACTGACTCTGCTTCACTGCTTTGTGAGCCTCTTCTCCATGTCTGTGTTTTAAAATATAAAGAGACTGTGTAAAAATAATATTGATTTTGATCGTACTTCATTAAACACAAGCACAAAGATCTTTTCATGCAAATATTTATATTGTTAATAATGTTCTCAGTTGATTCAGTAATATGTGAAAGTTTTCATTCAAATGTGTGCAATTTGTAAGCATAAAAAGACTTAGTTGAGGCAAGCAGGGCTGAATCTGACAGTCTTGTGACAGAGGTGAGGTTGCTGCAGGTCCATGGCTGAGGTCCAGCCAGTGGCAAGACTGATCCAGTAGGAGCAAGCACTCTGGTGCAGGTGTGCAACACACACACACACACACACACACATGCACAGACACAGACACACACACAGACACCCACACTCACACACACACACAGACACAGACACACACACAGACACACAGACACACACACTCAGATTGACACAGGCAGACAGAGCACACACAGCAACACAGACAACACCAATGTCCTCCTCTCCCTCCCATCTTTGCCAGCTTTGGATGAAGCTCTGCAAGTGGGAATATATACACATACCTGCATTGTGTGTTCCTCCAACAGATACTTGCCAGACACTAAGCTGTATTTCCCCTTGACAGTAATATCATTTTGGTGTCTTATAAGAAATATGAGATGGCAGAAACATCAATATTTGGGGTAGGATCTGACACTACATTAGAGGACTGGACAATGGCAAGAGTAAGCATACACATTATGATGAAGTGGAGGAAAAACTAGGGACATGTTAAAGGCTACATTTTAAAATAGGAAATTATTTCCCTTGGCAAAAGATATTGGTCATTTACTGTAGACTTAAAGCTGACCATTTTTTCCTCAGGTACTTGATATCTTCATTACAGAAAATTCTCAATGTCAGCAGAAATAAGTAATTACATGGTGGTTTCAGGAAAGAATGTATTCCACTCTGCTTTAAGCTTTCTGCCTGTCACCATCTATTTCTAATCGGAGCCTTTGTGACACACCTATGCCCCACACCTCTTCCAGTTTCCTGCCACAACAGATTGGGAAATCTGAAGTAAATAGTCAGACACACAGATGCAATTTTAAACACCGGTGTGTGCCTGGGGGCACTGGTTCATTGCTATTGTTCAGATGTCAGGCCTCAGGCTCCCTGAAAAATAAAGTGGCCTTGAAAATATAATTTTTTTAAATAATCTCTTTAGGGTTCTCTCAGTTACAAGTCACTAAAACTGAGATAGCCAAGATTTTCTAAGGCTGGATGAGTTCTGCTGCTTTATTTCCCTTTCTCTCCCTGCCTCCTGCCTAGTTGAACTGAGTTTCTTAGCTTTATCTGCAGATAGGGAATTTGAGTAGAATAGAAGCCATTATTCAAACAAGCCTGAGCATGGCTAGTGTGGAATTGTTAGAGCTGATAACGCACAAGAGAGTTCTGAGGAGCAGGAAAATGAAAGGTAATTATGTAGTAAACAAGGTCTGGTTTTGTCTGGGCCTGTGGGTTGGTATATTTTCAGGCCACCATTTTGCCTGACTGAAGTTCTCTGGTCTTTTCTCTGCTGCTGGAAAGGACCATACCTACCCTTGGAGGGTTATGCCTTTCCCCAAGTGGCCATCAAGCAAGGGTGGAACAGGAGCCAAGGTAAAGAGCTCTAATAAAGAGCTGCTGCTTCCTAATAAAGAGCTCCTGACATCTGACAGAGATGCCCTGCAGTTCTGCCCAAAAATCACTGGATTATAATTCTTTTAAAATTTACTTTTAAATTGCAGCACCACTTTTAAAATGCACAAAGTGTAGGAAGAGGTTTCATCTTTCCTGAAGTGGGCGTCCTTTGTATTCCTCACTGGAGGCCCTGTGGATGCAGACAGATGGCTTTCTCATCTGGAAGCACAAGGCATAGCTAACCTTATCCTCTCAAGTTTATCAGTGACATTTTCCTGATGAAAACTTAGGATTTCCCTGAATAATTGATTTGCCTAAAATTTAGTTTCCCTTCCATCCAGTTGTTTTTATAGTCACCCAGCAAAGGATGTTTGTAAATGCTTTGATTTCCTTCTCTGGAAAGCCTTAATCTTGTTTTCCCTTGCTGGCCTGGCACAAAGACAATGGTGGCATTGACCCAGGAATGATCATGAGGAAGAAAGTCTGTCTCCAAGATGCCACATCAAGGTAACCAAACATTTGGAAGCAAACTCTTGCCCTTGCAGCAACCAAAGCCAGCCCTGCTCTCGTGCCCCAGAACAACTATGCAACTATAGCTGCCACACTCTGCTCCCTCCTCTCCCGGACAAATAAACAAAGGTGTCACATTCACATTTTCTGAAAAATCCCTTCACCCAGGATTTTTCTCCTGGGAAGCTGAGAAGCCTCAGAGGAAAAGGAAGACAATAATTATCTCATTTGCTTCTCCTCTGTTTGGCTCATGTGGAATGTGTTTGGAGATTGTTTATCCAACAGGTGATATTGTGTCATCGGTTTGTGGTGTGAGTGTTTTCACTCATTGGCCAATCAGGGCCAAGCTGTGTTGGGAATCTAGAGAGAGTCACTAGTTTTCATTATTATCTTTTTAGCATTTTGTAAGTATCCTTTCTGTATTCTTTAATATAGTATAGTTTAGTATTCTTTAATATTATAATAATTTGTTAATAATTCTTTAACACAATACAAAGGATTGTTATTTTGCTCTTTTCAGATGTGAGTTGCGGACCTCTCAGTCCTGCAGGGGGGTAATGAAAAAGGTACCCTGTCTCTTCTAAATTGTTGTGCAAAAGCATATCACTTGTTGTGCAAAAGCATATTAGAACTGAATGCTTTTCTCACAGCCTATCCTGGTTTTGAAGATATTTACTCTTTTCTTCACACAAAACACAAGGGAACCCCAAAGATAAACATGTTTTCAAGAATTCCAGTTTGACTCAGTTTAAAAAAGCAAGGTAACATCTTGTTACTCATAACAATTCAAAATCTGAGATGCACCACACCAAGAAACAAGAAAATAGAGCTTTAAATATATATGTTAACTCTGGGCATAAAAAACCCCAGAATGGACCCAATTTAGCCATAAAATGAAACTGTATATCTAAAAGTTTTATACATTTTAATTATATCAGGACCAAATTGTGAGGAAAAATTTTATAGCTATTAGGATCAATTGGGAAATTGGATAAGGCATAAAAGAAGAAGATAATGAATGCTGCTGCATAGAGAAATGAGCAAAGCTGTAATACTCAGGGAGTAATGAGGAAGATTACGCTTATATTATAGATGAAGGTACTGTTCAGTAGTGATACAAGCCAGTTGTAATGTCATCTAGGAAAGAAAAGACATTTCCATTTAGAAACCACACTCTAATGATTATTTCTTTAGATGTGAAAGAAAAATTTTGCTTCTGGGGCAACTTTATTGGAATTCTTGCTCATACCTAGTCTCTAAACTTTCTTGTGACATGACAGAGGTATTTTTTCACCTATCCTATCATGATGGAACAAGTGTAAATAAAATTTCTGTGATAGCTCTACACACAAAGACCTACTAGATTTGTTTAGCTGGAGATTCTTTTATCAATACTGAAAACACTTACTTGGTTTGAAAAGGCAGATAATGTTGGAGAAGAAAAGAAACTACATATTTATATCTTGTAAATGCAAACCATAAATACAAAAAAATGTCCATAATTGCACTGATGAAACTGCAAAATCTATAGTGTTCTTGAACTGCTGATATTCTTGTGACCATGTTAATAGGATATAAGTACTTCTTAGAGCTCTGTTATTCGCTTTTTTTTGTTGACATGGTTTCAAAATCGCTTAAGAGTTATGTTTATCACTCTTTGTATATGTATTTATATTTATTAAATATTTCTTTGCATTGAAGCTAATTGCATAGGTAAAAAAAGTATACAAAGAATATAGCAAAATGGCTGAGCAGATATTAACAAAAATGAGCTGGAAAGATAGATAGCAAGAATGATGCTGGGAAATCCCCTTTTTAAAGAGGAAAAAGCTGAAAACTGGTCTGCCATATGGAGAAATGGCTTCAGGTGTCAAAATCCAGCTAAGACATAGAGTTATTAATCAGTAGAAAGTTTAGCAAAATTAAGTACTTTTCATTTGATTGCTTGGTACCAGCTTTCACATGAAAAGTTTGGCTTTTTGGCTTAAGATACTTTTACTCTTCAGAATGTGGAACGAGAGGGAGGGGATATTTATAAGGATGAGAAAAATGAGAAAAAATATGAAAGAAAAGAAAATCAGGTGATTAGCATAATCATATGGGAAAATGCCAAATTGCTTTCAGTTTACTGATGAGTTGTGCCACAGCATTTTATTTTTTTTTCTTTTGTCTTTGTAAACATTAAATGACAACAATTAATTTTTCGCATCACCCTACATTAACACAAGCAAAGTAGAAAAATGCCGTACTTGGGATATATATATCTCCATAAAAATCCAGCAAAAAATGTATGGTAACAACTCCCAGGAGGTTTTGTTGAATTTTGGTAATTAGTATGGCCCTATTTGAAGCTTCATTTTAGAAGAGAGTAATGCAGCTGTAAGTGGGACCAGACATGAATAAATGCATCTTTTTGGTAGGTAAATCCAGTGAAACATATGGCACAACTCCAAACTTGTATAAAATTTAGGCAGCGCAGTGCTGTAAGGAATGAAGGCTGATAGGACAACAAAACAGGAGATAAAAAGACAAAGCTTAAAGTAGCAACATAGAATAAATTCCTTGCTGTGGTATTTTTTCTACAGGTTTATATGGAACTCAGTAACTTACTTCTGTGGCTTTGACCTTGGAATCTCCACAGATTTTCAGAGCTTCTAATCATACATGATGGTGCTCACACAAGAGCGTTAGATCTGGTAGCCTGGGTTTTCATCTGCATGGAGGCAATTTCACATCACAACAGATACAGAAAGGGAGGAGAAGGCCTATAAGAAAGTGGCTGCATATCTAAATTTTCACACTGATTGATAGTCTCAAGAACAGTGCCCTAAGAGCAGATTATTACTGAAGGATTCCAGAGTGGAAACTATGAATATGGCATGGAAATTGATCTTTGGGCTGCCAGACTGGGTGGCGTGAATATAAAAGTATAATACAATAGGTATACATATTACACAAAAATGTAATACAATAATATAATACAAAAAGTATAATACAATAACTATAATAAAATACAGTATAATACAATAGGTATTTGGTTTTTTAATTTCCTCTCTGCAAATCTGTAGACAAGTAGTCCTCTAAGTACTTATTTTTGTTTTTACTTTTTTATTGTCACTACAAAACACTGGGAAGTTTTTGATCATTCATTCAATCAAGGTGTTGTACATCTTTTCCCTAACCAAATTATATTTGTGGAGAGGTCAGAATATAGCTAATTGAACTTCAAAAGAATAATTGGCTTAAAAGACTTAGTGACATGAATGGCTTTGGAATTTATCCAAACAGAACAAGCAATTTTTATTTTGCTTATGCTAAGGAACAGTATCCTGCCATGGCTAAATCCTATAGAACATCTTGTTCAGATGTGCCATTCCTATACTTTTTGGTGAGTAAAGAAAGATGTTGAAGTCCAGTGTTGGGTCAAGAAAAATATCAGTGGTAATGCAGAGGAAAAGTAGCATTGCAGGCACTGCCAAAGGAGTCTTGCTTCAGGGCAGTGATACACAAGGTTCCTGTGCCAGGACAGCCCCAGGAGAGTAAAGGCTTACAGTACAGAGGGGTCAGAAGGGATGGATGCATTCAAGTAGTTAGGGGTAAAGGCCAGAAGCAGAAAACAGCTTTCTGCCTCCTCTGTATCTGAAAACTCCTTGCAACGTGGTGCACATGGTGCACATCCACATGGTGATGTGGGACAGGCAGTGCTGGGACTGCAGGAATGCTCAGAGTTAATTGGACAGCAGCAGCAGCTATGCAAGAGGCACTGAGGAAGAAAAGTAAAAATTCCAAAGCAGACACTTGAATGAAATGCACTTCTTCCAGCAGTATTTTGCGGCATGTTGAGTGCCACAGAGGGGGAAATTAATCTAACAAACTGGTATCCTCAAAACCAGACTCTCCCATGGCTGTTTCTTGTCAGAGCAGCTGGTGCCTGTGTGCCAAAGGGAATGTTTTCTCAGCAGGAGCTGCTTAAATGTAAAGAAATCAAGCATTTCTGCAGTTTTAACCTCATTAGTCAGTTATTAAGAATCTGGAATATTTGTAGACTCAATCAATGAAGTGAGATAGATAATTTTCCACTGTTCAGGAAGGACACTACAGCTACCCAGTACCTCTGGGCTAGATCCCTTATAGGTAGCAGAAATGTTTTGAGAAGGATTCTTGCCCTCCTGGCATTTTCTGATTTACAGGACAGTGAGGACCATCCATCCCACTGCCAAAAGCTCACCCCTGCTTGCCCAAGTCTGCCAAATCTCAGAAGGATGCAGACCTTTGGTTCCTGCACCATACTCCCTTGCAGCCATGCCAGGCTTCTTTTGTGCATTCAAGGCATCACAGCACAGCCCCTTCGCAGTCCCAGAGGGCTGCACACAAACACTATCCACCCTGCCAGCCAACATCTTTCCCTCAGGTATGCAGGAGCTGGGTCATGGGGAAAGATGGGCTGTGTCAGTGCACTGAGCTGGGAGCAGATGCAGCATTCAGCTGCTCAGCTGAGAGTGAGCTGTGAGAACACCTGAACAAAGACTGACACTGCATAGCAAGCAGCATTTGGCAGCTGCCTTTTCTCTGACATAAAGCATCTTTTCTCAATATTTTCAAAATAATCCATACTTCCAGTGAACAGGGACCATTGCCGTTCCTTCTGGCACAGGACTTCTCATATTTTCCCATTTCTATTGCCTGTTTCTCTGGGAGCTTTTAGCAAGTTGAGAAATCATTCTCATGTAATTCATATCTGTGGAAAGGTCACATTCTGGGATTACCATGTTGTGAACTACAAACTACAAAAAGGATATTTTGCTGGGAGAATGGGCTCCAACCTGAGGTGGAGCCTGCAGTGGCTGTGTTGAAAAGTGTGTGCACACTCCTCATGTCTGCTGCTATTCCTGCACGACCTCTTCATGCACATGGGCTACACCAATAAAGTTTCATCTTTGGCAGAAAAATGCCCCAAGCAGTGTTGGCACAGGCGAAAAATATGGATTTCTGGGCTATTTTATGAGCAGACCAGAAATGCTCCCCAAAGGGGAATGTAAGAAGAAATTCTTTACTGTGGGGTGGTGAGGCACTGGAAGAGGTCGAAGAACAGCTGGATGGGGCTCTGAGCAATCTGGTCCTGTGGAAGCCATCTCTCCATGGCAAGGGGGTTGGAACTAGCCAACTTTAAGTCCCTTCCAGCCCAAAGCATTTCACAACTCTGTGATAGGTCTATCAAAGCTGGCTCAGCTGATGACTGATGGTGACATTGAGGGGCTCTCTGAAACCCAGGTAGTGTGAGCTTTTTCCTCAGGTACTGTCACTGGGGCAAGCTCAGAGCGCCCAGTAGAATTTGACATTAACAATCCTGCCAGGGATGCTATTGCAAGACAGTCTAGAAATGGCCACTGTGAACTTGGCCTTGTGCTCTTTTTCACTGTATCTCATGAACAAGACAACTAAAGCACAACAAAAAGTTAAAGCTGTAACAGAGGCTATCCAAGCTGAGTATATTTTAACATGACCTGAAATCCACAAGCCAACTGCAGGCTATTCTGCTTCTGGCCCTAAATACAGCATCTGCTGTTAGTTGCTCCCCTAAAACAGTTTCAATTTGTCCCAGCTGTCTTGGACTGTTGACACAGTTCCTGTTATCAGGAAGTAACTGTCTGATTTGAAGGTCCAGTCTTTTCCTGGAACAAAAGGAAGAAATAGAAGCTGCTATTTCTACTTTAGGGCGGATTAAGCCCATAAGAGATATTGAAAAGGAGGAATAATTTTTCTGTTCTGGGAAAGAAGTTCCTATAAGAACCATGTACTAGATAAATAATTGGGTTGATTTTCTGCAATTTTTGATTGTTGTATCAATAATTTTTTTAAACACATTTAATTTTAAAGCAAATAGTGGAAAAGAATGGAAGGAAAGTGAACAGAATAAAGAAAAAAATAATATAAAGGAAAACATCATATCTTGTGGCAAGTTTGAAAGGTAATTTTACCACTGTATTGGCCTGATCTCACCGTGTCTCTGTTCCTGATTTCTGTAGTGCTCGGCCTCACTTTTAATACCCTGCATAATGCCTTCCTTTGCTTCTTACTCCTTTTGCTGGACTGATCTTTGCCTAACACAATTTGTGACACTAACACCTTCCACCATTTCTGAGTTTTTCCAGCAAATGTGAGTACCTTTCTTACACCTGGGCAGATCTGTCTCACCAGATCTCCCACTGCCACAAGACACTACTACGTGCTGGTATGCCAATGCCACTGTGGCTTATGGTGACAACTTTTGTGTCATTGCTTGTCGTCTTCCCTTTGAAGAAGAGTATTTTTCTTTTCCATATAAAGATCCCTGAAGTTCATGTCCATAGGAATAAACTGTTGGAAGCGACTATTAACACAGAAAAGGATATTGATTTTTCCAAGACAGATAAGAGGAAAAATTACAGGTACAAGAGAGGGCTAGCCTGAGGAACTGCAGGGAACAGTAATACTACAGCCTGAAAATGAGGAGTGCAGACATCAAGCTTTCTGATTCACTACTGAGTAATTAAACATAAGTATGGTCTATCTTTAAGGGGTTTCATCTCTTTAAAGCACTTAAAGTGAAGTAACATATTTAAATTACTAAGATTTGTTTCATGTTGACTATATTGTCTTGAAACTTCTTGTTTTATCTTGAAAAAGTTGATTCTTTAACCTATAATTCAGTTTTAATGCTTAAGAGTGTTTATTTGAGCTAAAGAGAAGATACTAAGTACTCCTGTGTTTTAATAATGAGAACTGTGAAGGCAGCCTGAATGGATCTTGACTGGGTAAGGCCTTCTTGTCTACCCATGGCCCAGAGAACCTGTGAGAGCTGCTCTGACTTGGCTCTAACTTGAAAGTCAGCTAACTGACCTCTCTGCATCTCCCAGAAGCTAAATTACTCTGAGATCCCAGAAGAAATCTGGACAAGAAGCTCATGAAATAGCTTGGAGCACCCCAAATTTCACCACTGATATTTTGGGTTTCCTACATAGTAATTCTGCTGAATTTTATAGCAGTATTTTTAAAGTAACACCAGGCATGTAGACAGTAATGAAAACATGTCTATTCTTTCTGATTAGATGTTTTTATTTTAAAAATCGTTTGCATGGGTTCAACCAAGAAGAAACCAATGAGTTTACGAGATCGTGCAATGACTCACTTCAACACATTAAAAACTTCTCTAGTAAGTAAATCTTCTGGGTAAGCAACAGAGAGACACTTGAAATTTATATGTACATAAGTTTAATATGTTCCTAACATCTGTATCTGTCTATCTATGCAAACACATATATTTACAGAGAGAGTAAAAAAGCAGCTATATACAGTGAAAATAAATCTAAAATCCATGTGCCAATACTTACTCCACAGTAGGCTTCCAGTACTTTCCTTTTAAATAATTCTGTCAGGCACTTGCTAGCATCTAGTGATTGGGAATACATCAGAATGGAAGACTCTCAAATTCAGTGTACTGAATATTACAGCCTGGGCAGAAGTGCTTATAATTTAGGTTGGAAATTTCCAAGAAGGCTATAAAGGATTTCCAAACACAATAAATATTTATTGTGGCAAAATTATTTATATGCTTTTTAAAATCCCATCCCTGTCCTCTCTTAATTTATAGTCTAAACATGCTGATTTTAGGTTTATCAGTTTAATAGAAGACATTGTATTTACAAGATGGATAAAATCATGCATGAGCTTTCTAGACAATTTTTAACTGATGTATCTCTCCTAATCTGTCTGTTTTCTGCTGAGGAGATAGTGTAATTAGTTTGTCCCTCTCAACTGCTTTCACAATATCCCACAGGATATATGGGCTAATTTCTTCCCTGTTGCTATAGAAAAAGTATTATCTTACAATATTGCCAGCTGAGATATTATGCCACAAATCCTTTTCAGAAGCTGAATTTCACAAGCATTCCCAGAGAGCTGCAGATAAAGAGAGCCGTATTTGCAGGCATTAGCAAGAAGGAAATGAAACAGCAGATACACACTGCAGTAGGAAATCATGTAAAATTAGTCACCACTACATGTCCCTCTGGAAAAAGGCTGATTGAATGCAGGTTCCCAGAAACTGAGTGCAGAAAAAGAACTAACAGGTATAATACAATATTCTCTTCATTCACAGACCACAGAATTCAACCTCTGCAGAGGTTGAATCATTAAAGAGCAACTTATGCTTTAATTTGTCAATTTAAGGGCAGGATAGACAGGGGACAGAAAAAAATCTATCTATTTAGAGATTTAAAAGCTCTGCAGAACAAATGAAAATGTGAAAAAAGTTCCTCTTATGAAATTTTTGGTAGCTTTGCGGAAAAGTTTCTTTGGAAAAACCCATGGAATCACAGAATTCTTATCTTCATAGAAATACTATTTCAGATAAGACTCAGGGTTTGGCCAGGCAGCCTAAGATAGACACTTTGAAGAACAAAAAATGATATGCTGGAAGGCTGGATTTGGTATGGCTTTCAGTGAAAAGGTGTCTGAAAAAAAGGATTGTCTAAAATTTGAGAAAAGTTTTCATGATGATTCGAATATTGAAACTAAGGTAACACTGCAAATAATTACCTAATTCAAATGTTGAACATAAAATACACTCTAGTAGTCTTTCTGACCCCTTTTATTTGCACCTTCCACATGTTCCTGGAGGAAAATTTTTTCTTTGGGACTTTTCTCCAAGGAATGGCAATGTATACACTGCAGAAAAAAGGGTATTTTTGCATGCAGAATCCCTCTGAGAATGTTCACACAACTATCTTCAAAGCTGTTTGTGGTCCAGTGCCCATCCACACAGAGATGAAAACAATTTTGTATGACTGTGGTGATGGATAGCTCAACGTGAAGAACAGAGCAGCTACAAAGGAGAAACTGCAAGCAGGAATTGGAAGGGAGTGTTTGCAAGTGTCTCATAGTTTGAAACAGGCTTCCAATGAATCTTCATTCAATTACTCCAAATAACAAACAGATTTTTAAATTCAGGCTGTAAGGGTAGTGTCATGGGTATGCATTTGGCAATGCTGCAAATAGATTTTTCCCTAATGATAACCATCTGTTGCTTATACAGAAATGGTACCAGGGTCCCTCCCCTTCCATGGGGTTACTCTGCACCAGACTGAAGGCATGGGCACTGCAAAGTCCCACAGCTGACTATCTGAGAGAAACAACAGCACACACTCTCCTCAAATTACCAAAATAAAGACCCAGAAATCAATTTGGGTGAGCAGCGTACACATATGAGCACCATGGTTTACAAAAATGTGCTCACAGGCAGCCCTCAGCACAGCCCCTGCATGTGCAGGAGCTGCTCACAGACCCACAGGGGCTGAAATTGTGCTGCTTCACACAGTGTGTGAGAAGGGATGCATTGGTTTGTGGCACAATGCCTGGGCCCTCAGCCTCTGCCACCAGTGCCCTGGCAGACAGCAGTGCAGGGAAGCTCCTCAGCTTCCAGACTGCAGCCACAGGTCAAGCCTTTCCCTTGGGAAAATATTTAAACAAAGTGTGCTCTGGCAGATATCCCAGAAGTGTGCCCAGTGTCCTGCAAAAGAGCAGCACATTCCTGAGCAGGGGTCACTGTATGCGTGCATGTGTATTTATATGTGTGCATATATTTAGATACACACACAAATATTTTACACATTTTCTTGTAGTTAATTCACTATCTGATAGGGAACTGTGATAAGAGTAGTTTTTCACTTTTTTTTTTTTTTTCTGCTAAGCATAACCTTCTCTTTCCTTCATAGGCTGTAAAAATGTCAGAGATTGAACTATCTCCAGCATGCTGTCCATTCCAGATATCTGGGCTGCATAATTTCAGGCGAGCACCTGTTGCACCTGGGAAGAAAAAATTAAAATGTCTTTGTGGGCTGGTTTTCAAAATTTTTTATTTTTCATTATTTAATATATTATGATGCTACAGCTGTGCAAAGCTGCTCTGAGATTTGGAACATCAAGACAATCCATGGAGAGGTGGGTTAGGTGGAGTTGTGGTCAAAGATTAGTTAATTTTATCATACAGCTTCTCAATTCAGTGCATGGGTATCACCAGTTACACGCAGTCTTGAATTTTAATGGTGTCTTTCAATTTCTTGGACAAACAGGAATTATTGAAAGCAACAAGCAGGAGGGAAACGTTTCCATAAAATTTATGGTTCTCCATGGTGGTTGGATCTCATTTTCTTCCCCTATTGGTGTTTGGGAGGGTCTTGTCCTGAGGCAATGCAAACTAAAGGGTTGGAGCTGGGCCTGCTGCTATTGACATCTGGGGGGATCTCAGTGGACTCAGCAGACCTGTTGTGCTCTGCCTGTTGGTGTCAATGAGATCCCTGCAGTCTCGGTGATGAAGACATGGACTCATGTTTATCACAACCAGATAAAGGCAAGGAGATGCATGGTGATAGTTGTTTAGTCAAGTTCCTGTGACTTTTGGTCTTCTCAAATGGGCTATATATAAAATATTGCACCAGTGAAAAATATCTACAATATCAAAGAAATTATTTATTAAGTGACCAAACTGCTATGAATTGAGTTCTAAAGTGTATTTCAATTTAGCTTTCTCCTGGGTGAAGTGCCAGCAAGACAAGTATTTCTAAAATAGTATTTGTTGTGTACTAAGATTTCTAGCCTGAGGGTTAAACATTTTTTTTTCTTTTTTTTTCTTTTTTTCTTTTTTTCTAGCAGAGCTACTGAAAAATGACTAAACTGAGAAGGAATTTAAAGCAAGTCCCTCTCCATTTGATCTGCCTTGATCAAGCATTATTGCATTTCCTGCGTTACTACCAAGACCCAAATCTGAACTGTTATCCCTGCTGAACTCCTCTGTTGCACTGGGAGGGTCCAAATTATTCCTTTTTTGTTGTGCACCCCATTGAGGCCTTTCTTGGAGAAATAGCCTGAGTGACTATACACACACAGAAGTGGAGCAGAGTGCATGGATGTGCGACTAGTAGGTTTTGGGGTGGGGTGGAAGCTCTCAGGAAGCATGGCTCTCAGGGAGCATGGAAAGGCCTGCGGAAGAACTTGGAATCTACACCAAGGAATTCAAGATATATTTATGCACCCAAAGCACAACCGTTTTGGAAATTTTACCTGACATGCAGAAGGTCCATAGTTCTGCTCATGTAGGATTAAACCAATTGTGATATACAGTACTTCTAACCAAAGGGATGTTTGCTTGTGTGTGTGTGTGTGTGTGTGTGTGTGTGTGTGTGTGTGTGTGAATGAAGGGGCTCAGAATCATCAGTGAGGTTTTGACAAAAGCAAAGGAGATGTTGATTTCTTCCAGGAAAAATCTTCAGTATGCTCTCTACATTGAAGATAAAATTTACATAAATATTTTCCAAAGATTGTGTTGTTGTTTCACTGCTGGGTCAATATTTTGACCTTTGAACACAATAGATACTGGCAGTATCACTAAACACATTTAAACATTTAATCTATGTTATTCTGTGTAAATGCAGAGCCACTCTTAGTTGCCTAGATCACTGCTGTCTACCTGGAGTCTAGATGTAGACTTTTGCACAGAGATGACAGTTTGAGAGTGTCATCATCAAGAATAGATTTTGTGCCTAAGTTCATATTGTAAGAAAGGGTATGTCTAAAAATATTTGATCACTAATCCAGCTGAAAGTCCTCCTTTTATATGGAAGTTCTCAAGTGAAAAGGATGCAAAGACTATAATAGTCAGGGGAAAAATAAAAGCATAAGAAAATCATTTTAATACTGGAATGAATTGTTACCTGAACTGGCAGACATGACAACACACAATTCATAAAAGTGCAAAAATTCAGGTTGGGAGTATTGAAGCTTTGCAGAAATGCCAAATATTCTCAGACCAAATTCAGCCAGCAGCCAATTTCAATTTCCAAGATGAAAAGGTCTTTTAGAAAACTGTGCTCATTTTGTTTGTTAACAGAGATAATCAAACAGAATTTCAGGCCTTGTTGTTGTGCCAGGCTGCAGTTTACAGGCATAAAGAATTAAGCCATTCTTGCTAGAGAAAAAAGTAAATTAATGAGCTCTTAATAAATGGTTTAACGGGCAATGTCAAAATATTGTGAGCTTACAGTAAATGACACGGCAGTGGCTTATGCTGGCTTCTTCTCTGAAACCAAGTTCTAGGGATTGCCAAAGGAGGCCCACAGATTAACACACAGTGGAAAGCCGGAGTCTGAGGCTTGAGCTCAGCTGTATTCCATCCCCTTTTCAAATATTATCACAGTCCTTCTGCCAGGTGTGTACACAATGTGTGGGGGTGGCTGTGCCCGACCTTGCCGGGAGGTGCCTCGGCGGTGCAGAGCTGGAGAAGCCGTGACAGGGCTGCCGCCCCAGCTGGATGCGTCCCAGGGTCACAGTGACCTTGGTGCAAGCAGTGTCTGGCCCCTGTTGTGCTCCCAGGCACTGCATGAGGGTGGGAATCTGTGTTCACTCAATGCAGGTTTGGGCAGAGAGAAGGGGGTGGAGGAGCAGATAAATGTGACTGCAACTATTACTGCTCTTTCTTCAGATCCGGTGAGGTTTTCCTTTGCTGTCACCTGTACATTTAAAGAGCTCTGTGTGATAATTAGCAGAAACCCTCAGATCAGATCTAGCACTCTTCACAGTGCTGCTCCCATGGGCAATGATGCAAGGGGCAGTCAGTTCTGTTTAACATCTTTATAAACAAAATGGAGCATTCACAGACAGCTCAGGCTGCTCATTACTGTTCCGTGTTTAGTGCCTTGATCAATTCATAATCAATTTGCTACCCTTGTGGTCAGTACAATACTTTCCTGCTCACTGTTGATAGAAAATATAGGAATTTAAGAGAGGAAAGATTGTGATGCTTAGTTCAAAACAGGAAAACAGAGCAGTTACTATAAACAACAATTAAAGTGCCCCCATCATCTTAACTGTTGCATGCATTTGGACTAGAGTACCCTAAAGTGTGTAACAAAGATCTATTTCAAATACATTATTGAGGCCACAGCACGCACCACTCTAGGTAGATCTTAAATTTAAAAATGTTCTGTCAACACTCGAGCAACAAATTTTCTATTAAAGTACAAAGCACATAATGTCCATGTGTGGAAATGGTAGTTTTATTTTGTCTTGGGCGTTTGTGTCCAAAAAAAACTTTAATAAATCTTCCAAAGAATATTTATTGAGATTCTATATTTTTTGCCAAAATTCATCTAAACTGTGCAGGTATTTTTCTCCTCCATGTTTCATTTCTATTGAGATAGCAATGAAATGAGATTGCTTTATTTATAAAAATAATTATTTTTTGGTTGACTGTTACCCAGCCCAATTACATCCTCTTTATTGAGTCTGCAGATTTTGCAACTTAACTATGGTCATGGCTGATGTAATTTGTGTTCAGACTTTCATTGGGCGAGATGCTCACAGGTTTCTTCCTCTTCGTGCTTTCACTCATCGTTTCATTGTTGATTGTAGTTGAATTAACCAGATGGCAACTGCCAAGTTCACATTTGTTACTTACTCCAGACAACAAAACTCAAAATGCCCTCACACTATCATATTTGTTGAGACACTAATTTTTTCAGTAGAGCTTGTGCTAAAGGCAGGATTATTGCCTATTCTTAAAATGTTTGCTGAATAGTAGCAAAGCAATCCTTTGGAAATGGTGAAAGGCTGAGGTTTTCACTGAATTTTATGAAGAAGCCTCACTGTTGGGGCATTTCAGGTATTTCCTTGTGGAGAATGAAGGTGTGCTGGCAAACCTGTGTGAGAGGCATGTGTGACCCCACATGAGCCAAGGGATGGTCTGTCTCTTTGGAAATAGCTCTGGGGTAGGAAAGTAGTTCTTAGACATTTTAGAACACAGGAATGTAATTGTCAGTGTAGCTGACATTGTCTTAAATGGCATTAAAGTTTTACTCCTAATCGTGGTGGACCTGGTGAAACAACAAAAGATTGACATAATAATTTTTTCCTCACTCCTCCATCATCCTTGTTGAAAGTAGTAGGTTTTTTGCAATACGCCATAATCATCAAAAAGCAAAGGTGTTACTAAAATTTTCATATTTTTATTCACTTTTTGGAAAACATGTTTAAGGGTTTGTCTGTAATTTGTTTTTCATGAAATATAACATTTCATTCCCCTCTCCTTGTTTTTTGTTTTTTTTTTTGGCAAGAGTAAAATGGAAACAAAAAAAGATAATAAAATGAATATACAATGTTGACATAGTTTTAGTAGATTGTATTAAACCATAAAAAAATTAAAATAGACAACAAAAGTTTTCCATAAAAAATAATGATCATGAAATTTACCATTTTTAACCAGAGATTTGTATCTGTCTATAAGACTCTTATGAGGAAAGAAAATCAAAATTTTAAATGTGTTTCAACTTTTGTCAGGCTGAAAAAATAAAAACGAAAAACAAACAAACCAAAAACCCCCAACAAAAAAAGAAAACAAAAAAACCACCAAAAAACCAAAATACCAAACACCCCCCCAAAAAAAAACCAAACCTACACAAAAAAAGCCTAATGTAAGCAACAATGGCATGTAATTTTACACTTGTTAAGTTTTCTGCCAATGATATACAGGGTCATAGGATACTAGAAGGGCTGCATACATGCTTGGGTGCAGACATTTCCATTTTTCTAAATGACAATCATGCTTTTTTATTCTTTCAAAACAAAACGTTTCCTTAGGAAACTTGCTTGTTTGTAAGAGCATTATTTCATCAGAAAGCCATTCTCATGGAAGGTTCTCAAATCATACTGATTGCTTGCTTTCTGCCAATAAGGTTTTATTTAAAGTATTGTTATTAAAAAGTTTTCTGCTATGCCTATTAGTTGTAACAGCTTGATGTAGTGTTTGACAATTTAAAAATTTTTATTCTTCTCAGCTTGAATTCAAGGAAGATGTTGAAAAAGCCAAGGGACATTAAAAAAAAACCTTTTTGAGAGTCCCAGCTTGATTTTTCCTCCTCACATTACAGAAATGACTGTACTCTTAAGTAGCACAGAAGACCTCATGCCTTGTAAGCTCACTGAAGCTCTGTCATGGCATTCTCTTTCCCATGGCAATCTTCAGTTTTGCTTTAAAGAGCAGCATACCAGTGATAGTCTTTGCACCCAGAAGCTTTCAATGCCCAGAAGATCAGGATCCATACCGGTGTCCTCGGCACAGGCTCGAGGTGCCAAGCTGGGTGCTGAAGGCGGCCTGGGAGCTTCACCTGCAGCAGCATTCATCTGATAGGAAATAAATGAGAGGGCATTTCCATGCCAAGGGCATTTCTGATAGGCACTTCAGGTCCTTTCTGGGACAAGTGTGTGTGCAGTTCTTCTCCCCAAGGCTGCTGATGGCTCTTGGCAAACCAAAGTGCACCTCCCGTGGTGCCATCCTGCAGGGAACAGCAGCTGTGGGGTCATGAAACAGAGGACTTCCATACAGAGGTTTTTGTGGCCCAAACACTGCAGAGATGCCATATAATAAATTTTGTGTAGTCAGGATTTGCAAATATAAAGAAGATTTGCATAAAAATAAATATTTAGCAGGGATTTAGCTAACTGGATAATCTCCCAGAAGCGAAAGCTACACCGTAATAAATACACCGCAATAGCTTTATATGCAAAACTTAGACCATCATGTTTTTTCCAGTCACTGATATTCAAACATTCTGAACTGCATTTTCACAGAGCATCCTGTGTCTGAAACAAATGTAAAGATTCATATAAAGATTAATGAAGGTTAGAGCGAAACAAACAAAATAAACTCTCTCTTGTCACAGCTTACAAAGTCACCCTCTATTTCCTTGATTTTTTACGGAGTATATGAAGCTTAAAAATTTCAAAATATATGTATAGCAACAGGCTATAGGGTGGACAGAGACAACTATAAGAGAATTTCTGAAACTATGTTTGCAAAAAATTTATTTGCTGAAACATAATGTGACATTTATTGATCTGACTGGATTAATGTGTAAGTTAAACCCAAAATCTTTCACAAAGAAATATTTCCATTTTTACAGCAAGTAATAGCTTGTGCTTAACACAAATAAGCAACATTGTTTTGCAATTTTATGATATTATTTGAAAGTAGGCATGTTTTCTATCCTTCCAGAATAAATTTAAAAATACCATAGCAGGCCCTTTGGGATGATAGTGGAATTTATTAATGCACTTTATTGAGACCATCCTTTGTATGTGAATTAATCCACCAAAATTTTCATTACGGATTTCAATTCCTTTTCTATTAGATAAAAATGTTTTCTCATGGTTCCATCAATATGGAAATGCTGTATCAGTCAAATGGCAACTTAGCAAAAAATTTCTTTTCAATTATTCATTTTTGAGAAATGCAGTTGAAAGGTTCAGGACGAAAGGAATATAATTATCTCGATGGATAGTTTTTACCACATGGGCTTACTCTGAAATGCAGATTCAATGAGATTTCTTACTTTTGTAAGAGTCTTACAGGATTGAAGCCCAACCTAGTTCAAATTGAAGAGTCTTCATATTTCTGTCATTAAATTGTCATTTGTAAGGAACTGTACCATTGTTTGTTGAAGTTTATATCCTACCATATATCTCAAATTTAAAAAACACACTGTTGACCATGGGCAGCCACAATTTTTGTAAGAGTTTTCAATCACTAATTTGATTATATGTGTTAACACAACAGCTTTAAATGTCTAAAAATAGAATCTGCTCTATTTATTTGTAATGGGGATTAGTCTGGAAGCTAAGATCTGCAGATAGATTTCCTGTTGCTAGTTCCTTCTGATCATGTAGGATATGACTGACTTTGAAACCAGTTAATGTTTTCTACCCCAAGATCAGGTGTTTCAGGCGATTAAACTTGTTCATTCTCTTCTCTTCTCTACCCTTAAAGAATTAAACTCAGTCTAGCATAACAGCAACATTTGCCCCCCAGATATCAGGTTTTAAAAAGAGTAATTCATCTCAGATTTGGAAGATTTTTTAATTCCCAAACTGGCAAACTGTAAGCATGTACACGAGAAGACAGTGCAAGTGATGCAGAAAATTTCATAATAAATACACTCGTGGCACAATATGATTTAAAAGTTAAAAGTAACATAAATTAGATCAATCCTTTCTCATGATACTGATCACATGATTCATCTGTGACTGTAGACATTAGCCCTCTAGAGATTTAAGAATAAATACAGTTTAATAGTATTTTTAAATAATCACTTCTGTTGCTGCTCTAAACATACATAGCACGTAGAGAACTTGTTCAAAATGAACTTCTATAAAATCGCAATTCAAAGAATTTCTCACTTGAGCATTAACTTTGAAATCATAACCATACACAAAAAAATTATCAGATGTCAGGTATAGGGACTACAAAAGGTATAATCTTTGAAAGCAACATGAAAAAAAAGTCCCTGGTTGAAGTTCTGAAGGGAACAAAAATTCTTTTATTATAATTGTTAGAAAATTTGGTATGAAGCTTCACTTTTGTTGTTGAACCATTTTATTTTTGACTGTAACCATCATTGTTCCTACTATAGTATGTTTTATAGAGTTTATAATGTTTTAACATTCATTTTACCAGCTTTTCTTTATTAGACATTCATAATGACACTGGATGAGTGCTATGTTTTTACCATTTGTTCCCTGTTCTCAGAGACGATGAGAAAACATTTGCCATATTCTTCATCCCACTACCAAAAAAATCCCAGTTTTTATAGGCTGGTATAACAGTTTGCCTTCACAGTACAACAATAACTTTGTTTTTGCGAAGACCTGCAAGAAATATATAAAAAGTTGCTGCAGCCGTTTACTTTCCCTTCTGTTGCCTCCTACTGGCCATGGGCCTTTCTGCTGGAGGCAGAGGTGGTAAGGGGAGTGCTTCCCAGGACCTCCTTGGGATCTAGACTCATATTTAAGCTCTTTAAACTCCCCTGCTGTGTAATCCTGAATTACTTACCTGCCTGATTCTCCACCCTGTAAGCCTCAGAAACCTGCAGTCATTACATAACCACACAATGTAGTTATGCCTGCATGAAGGTACTGAGCAGGTGCTCCAAACTTCCAGAAACATCCAACTAAAAAATTTCTACATGAATCTCATTGCTAGGTACACATCCAGTAAATATTTTCCAGTCATTGAATGGGCCTCACACAAGGCATAAAGAATGGGCTGGTCCCCATCTTGAAGCTGTTCATTTCAGTATATAAGGGAGTTACATTAAATAACTCCCATAGCAGAGGCTGTTGACAGGCAGCGCAATTGTTGACAGAGATCCTGCTACAAAGTCCTGGGAAGGTTTTCTCCTTGAATTTTAAAATGTTGTAATCTTTACCTGAGACCTGGAGTAGCTACCTCAAATCAAGCCCCTGAGACAGTCAACTGTCTGACACCATACATTGCTCTGCCCTGGAATTTTGCACTGTTTCTGAGTCTAATTCTTTGACAAGGAACAGAAAAGCCCTCAGGGTATGGCCACCTGGGACACTGTGCTTCCCTGTGCTCACACAAGTTGTTGTTGGCTCTAGGGCTCTGGTAAGGATTAAAGTGCAGTCTGTATATGTATGGTGCATTTGAATGTGAGAGGCTGTGGATTCCATATCATTACCTTTATTTATGCTGAAAAATACCTCTCAGTGAAAAAAGATGTTATACCATGTTGCTAAACTGAAACTAGAGTAACTACTTAGTGGGTGGATTTCCACAGGACCTCCAGAGAGTTAAGTGCATATCTATCAAAATCATAGATAATAGCAAATTAGATTTCTTAATGCTGGAAAATCTTCGGAGATATGTAATGTATTGTGGCTCCTTATCATTTTAGTCTTTCTTCTTCTCATCTGTCTTTATGTGAAGCTGAGGTCATATACTGTGAGAATGTGAAAGGATGCCATTATAGCAGAGGGTGCTGCTGCAATCCTGCATGAACCCCTGCAATAACAGGGACTGGGGCCTCTGCTGGCTTGTGTCAAAGCCATTGCAGCACTGATGATGGCTACACTGCCTTGTGCTACTTGAACATCTACTTTAGGGAAATTTTTTGCTGTTACCATGGTTTTTGGAAGTTGCTTTTTTTTTTTTTTTTTTTTTTTTCTTTAAGACACATTTGTGATACAGAAAAGAATGTAAACTTTTTGGGGCAACTGCTAGCTTTGGGGCACATATTTGAACATAATATATGGTGATACTATTTTAGCCTGTTAAAAACTGTCTTAATTCAAATTATAGCTTTAGACAGGGTGAAACACCAGTCTAAATAACTGGAGGCCAGACTTACTGGGAACAAAGTCTCAAGTTCTTGCACAGACTGCATCCATACTGAATTTGCCATTTCTTAGTCTTCTCTTTGGGATTAACTAAGAAACAGAAATGTGATCTAGACTAAAGGAGCAAACCATTAATCTCTTAGATATAATTTGTGCAGAAAAATCTGTAACAGAACAGTTTACTAGATAGCATCTTGGAGCCAAAGGGATTGAGCTGCTCTCTTTCATCAGGAAAAAAGATTTGACTACAAACAACCATAAATAGAGATTACTTGCCCAGTGGCAATTTGAGAGATATATTTCAACACTTTCAGATGATTTTAACAAAAATTTGTAGACAAGCAGTGTATGGGCAAGTAGCAGTCACCTTTTAAAGCAAGAGAGAGGAAAATCAGAAAAAGTTTATATACAGCCTTCAGTACTTGCATGATACAAATTGATGTCAACCAGTCATTTGCTAAAACAGCTATAGCTCGATTTCAAAACATTTCCTTTCCAATTTTATTGTTCAGACATGATGTGTGCCATATCTTATCAAATCATTCTGGATAATAGCTCAAAAATATTACATCACTGCTGACATAACATGATATGATGTGATAGGCCTGAGATAACCTCTTGTGATTCCATGTTTAACACAAGTATGATTTTGTATAGGGAAATCTGTTTTAAGTCATTTAAGGCTAGTATTTTTTTTTCTAATTGCAAAGAAGTCTGCACATGCCAAGAGCAGTGAATTTGTAAGCTGAAAGAGATTACACCTATAGGGGTGTCACCGCTAGTATGGGGAAAAGAGTGGGATTTTTCCCGTTAAAAGTGGGATTCCAAACCAAGTAATTCCAGCTCTGCTCAGCACAGCTGATGCTGCCTTGCACATACACCATGAGCTGTTGACTATGTGGAGCAGAGGGATTCCCAGCCCAGCTGCTATGCAGGTGCTGTGAGGTAGCTGCTCTCTAGGCAGTGCTTGCACAGCAGCCCCAGGAGCTCAGTGCCATGTTTGAGTCCCCACTACAACACAGTAAACCAGCTATAATTACTGCTGACACTTCTAGTACTCACTGCTGTCACATACAGGGCTTATGAAGTCTAACACTGTAGTCTTTAGATGAATCCTTGCCCTCTGTAGCTTGAGAAAGGCAGTAAGAGGAGCCAGCAACCAAAGTGTTTACTGTTCAATAGGCTAAATAGGTTTTTACCTTCTTTTTTCTGAGGGATTTCGGTTTTAAACTGTGACCTGCTATTATAAAAAATCTGCCCCTGGAGGAGAAGATTTAACTGACCAAACTATAATGCCTAGTCTGTCTCTGAAACAGAGGTCTCCATTATTTTATGATGACTGATAATAAAAAAACATATTATGTGTGATGGATGTTATCTAATTCAGGTTCTACCCGAAGATGATTTGTATCTTAAAATTGCCTACATTTTCTGCCAAAATTCCAGAGTCTAGACAACTGGCTCTGATGCTGATATCCGCATTTAGAGCTTGAAAATAAGGTCAACTGAGTCCCTTCCTTGTGTTCTGAAAGGATTCAAGTCTATATACACAAACTGTAATGTACTGAATTATACAAGTCTAAAGCAGAAAGTAGGTAACTCTAAGATACCTATAGCCACCAGTTCGGCAGGGTTTCCTTTCTCTTCTGCAGACATAATTTGAGTTTGAAAACAGGAGTTATCATAGGCCAGGGTAGTGCTTTCCCAGCTCCTCTCCAAGCAAACAGCTCTTATGAATTCAGTGGATCTTTTTTCTGAGCAGAGATCGTGGAACTGTGCTGTATTTTTGTCCGCCTCGGGGTTTTATCCTTTGCGTGTAGTAAGTGACAAACTCAAAGAGATTTGCACCTGTTATTTTATAGTATCATTCTAGTAAAAATAAAACAGACCCCAGAAACTCTAAATTCTGCAATTCCTTCAAATATGAACTTAAATGGTATTGTTATGGATTTAAATTTTTATTTTTAATTTTTCATATGATTTCTTGCTTTTTCTGGAACTCATGAGCTGTATATTACATACAGACATATGTGCTATATATTACATATTACTATATTTCCTTCATATCCCAGAAATCTCACAAAAGTGAAAACCAGTCTCATGATGCTAGAACAGAGACTTTAAAACAAAATACAAGAATCTTTCAAGCATCATTAAACAGCAATTTTGATTACAGTTGCCATGAATTGCTCATATCCTGCTCTAGGCAAGGAAAGAATGGATCATTTTTTCCACCTGCAAATATAACTGACAGCAGCGAGGACATAAAACAGTCCAGTTTTACTCAGATTTACTTGAATAACTTGTATCATTTAGTCACTGTATAAAATGGATCCTTCCTTTTCCAATCTATGTGTAAGAATATCAGTAGCAATTTCACAGGAATATTAAATGAAACTATGGCAACTGGTCTGAAAGAAGTAATGGTGAGCACAGTAATGGTAGATATGATAATGGTAATAATGAGCAAAAAACTCCGACCTGCAGAAATTCATCAGAATTTTGTTACTGACCTAAGCAGAGAAGTGGAGGGTTGTTTCACATTTTTACTTCAGACATTAAGAAAGCAACATTTATAAAAAGATTCTGAGGGTTTTTCTACTTAAGTTATAATTAATTGGACTTTCCAAAGAATTTGAAATATTTTTTCCTGAAAGTATTGTGTGTTCTCATTTTGTATAAGGTTACCATCTGCTTTAAGATAGTGCTCTGTATTGACAGATCAGATTAATATTTTATAGGGTTTTATAGGGAGATTTCATTTATGAGGACAAAAAATCCACAACCCTATTATTTTCATGGGAGAAAGAATACTCAGACCTATTTCAAACAGGCATTACCTGTGTAACTCTTAGCTAAGGTCTTTAACACTAAAATGTCTTCTATGATTTCAATATCCTGTGAGATAGGGAAGCTTGTTTTGTTTTCTAATATCTATGTTCAGATGACAAAGATAAAAGAGCTAAAGACACAAACTATGAAACTTGTCTATATTCATTCAGAATGTCTGTGAAACCCCAAACCTTACTTCTGGACAACCTTGTGTTCTGGATAATCGTAGATATGAAATAATGTATTCACATCTTCCTTCTAACTCTTGCCATAATATAAGCAAGGTGGTATTTGAAATAGCAGGAGCAATATGCACAGCTCATTTCATTAACCTCTTCATATTAGTTTATGAAAAGTAAAGGTAACTTTTCTTCATATACCCTTTTGTCATGGATTTGTCTGAATCTTAGGTTTTGCTTCTTATTTTAGGAAATTTGCCTAGTTTTGAAAGTGAGTGTTTCTTCATCTGAAACCCTCTAAATTAATATTTGCCACTTCTAATTATTAGGTTACATAGCTGTTTTACAGTTAATTGGAGAGTGGCTCATACTGTGTGGGTAACACCCATCATGGTAAGAAGAGGATTTAGACAGCTCTAGAAATAAAAATATGCTGATACTTTCCTCATTAAACCATGGAGAGATCTGCAAAACTGAGACTTCCATAAACCAGCAGGTAGGTATTTAATCCATTAAGCAATCATTAAAATAATAATAAAAAAAAGAGTCCATCAATTTGAACACGCTGATTCCCACTGCAACAGAGCTGATAGCTTATGTGCAAAGTATATATATCCCAGCCAAGAAAGGGGACCAGAGAGGAAGAGCTGCTCTAAAAAAGAAGCAAGTCTGAAAGAGTGGTACAACAGTGGGTTTCCAAATCAAGAAAGACACACAGACCATTCCTGCAGTGCTATCACGACAAAGTGTATACTCCAGGGACTTAGACACTCAGGTAGATTATGACAGTGAGTTGTTAAATACTTACATATGCTAAGAACTCACATTAATGTAATTGAGTTTCACAAAGCTTCACCACAGGGATGTGGTCTCATGCAGTCAATTTCAGAAAAACTAATTTTTTTTAAACTTTTCAGTTTGGAAATTGATAGGGACAAAAAAAAATTATGTTAGATGCTAAAACCGAACCACATCTGTTTGCACGTATGCAAATGTTCTGCATATTGATGCTTTAAAGTTGTCATCTTGATTCACTGAGTGAGGGGTACCACAGGTTACAGTACAGCACCTGAAATGCAACTTAGTTAAGAACAAATTTAACCTCACCATCCCTTGTCTGAAGGTTGAAGTTGTTCTTTACTGAATGAGAAAAAAAACAATGTATGTGTGCCCTACAATTGCACATACACACATATAAAAAGTTGAAGAGGCTGCTTTTTTTAGGTTTACTTACTTTCAATTGGTCTTTCTGAATTGGTCAGATTTATTACTTGATAACAAGTGTCCTTAACACCCAGTTATGTTTTTCATAAATTGAAAATTACAGTAGAATTCATGTGTGGTGTCACTACTCTTAAATCAGTGCAGCTCCACTGTAAATGGATTAAAATTCTTATAATTAAAAACATGAGGTACAAGTAATGAAAACCCTGTTACTGATGTCCAGCTTCTATGTAAATAACTTTGTAGATAAGACTGGGTGAATACAATGCTGGTGGTGTTCCCAGATAGCAAGACTCCAGTGTTTTCCATGAATAATACTAAAGAGGGCTTTATAGGAAAAATGACATTGCAAGTTTAATATTTTTACTAAAGATGAGATGAATAACTATCCTCTTTTTGATTACTTACATGACTACAGAATTACTTATCATTAGGGTCTTGAAACTGAAGATGGACATACATTCAAATTACTGGGGAAATTGTGTCTTAGGATAGAAAAAAAAAAGTTTTCAAGTTAAAAAAGAAACAAAAATAGGGTCATTATTTGTCCTCTAGGGATTGATTAACTGTGTCAAAGGCAGTCAGCCAGTAATCTCTCAGTTCTCTTCAGTGGGAGGTAATGAAATTTAATTAGTGAGAAGAGACAGCTTTCACACTAAGGAAAGGAGTGGAGAGAAACAGGAACATTGATGTGCACAGAGAATAATGCTACATAACAATCCCCATTAAAACTGAGTTAATACCAAAGCTGTTTGGCCTCTGCTCTTTGTTGTGGGCATTCTCACTTTAAATAACCCCCTGAAAAAGCAGATAAAATTATATTTCTGTTATTAATGGTATGAGGCTTAGTTCTGCTAGGGCTGAAGACACAAGCACAACTCTGCTCCTTTGCAATTATATAAATCCTTTCAAGTTCATATTAAAGTGTTCACAGATATTTTTCCCCCATTAGAAGTAGTAGTTAGTTTGTTTAGGTTCTTTTTTTTTTTCCCTTTTTCTTCTTTGGTTTGCCCATATTATGGACTTATGTGCCCTGAAGTTCAAATAAATATGAGTTTAGATTAACCCAATTTACATGTTCTTGGATCTCATTGAGAACCTCCAGGCAAAGTTTGGTAAAATGTACATTGCTAATGCATCTACAGTGTACGCAGGGCAGCACTGCATAAGAAGAGCTATAAGCCTATGCCTAGGGTCTCAAATTCCTTGCAATATTTGCTTCACCCAGGAGTGAAATTCTCATTAAAATGAGTTCCTGGAATTGCTGTTTGCATGCAAGAGTTTGAAAGTGCGACCAAAACATCCTTGAAGGGGTAGCACATGCCAGCTGAAACAGGTTCCTTAGTGACACCCACGTATAACCCTGGGGAGGGGGGGTGTTTCCTCCTGGCCAAGTCAGCCAAGTCATCCAGCTCAGCCAGCTCGCCCACTGTGGATGGGCCAGAGGTCATAAAAAGGGGGTAGGTGTCATCTGCTGGTGCCCACCAGGCAGCTGGGACCCCTCTCAGTGCCCTCTCCAGGGTGCAGAGCAGCCCCACTGCTGATCCCTGGTTACAAGGTGAACGAGTGAAGTCTGTGACCCTTCAGATGTATGTGCTTCCTAAAAAAAACCAAATCTCAAAGTATCCTTCGTGCACTGATAGCCTTTTCTTTCTCTATTGTTCTGAAGATAATCTACCAAGTTAGTTCTCCATCATCTGGAAATACAGACACTTTATAGATATGTATGTATGGTGTTTTAGAAGCACAATCAATTTGTTCCAAATGTCACAGTGTGTTAAGCAACCATTGAGCTTTTTTTTTTTTTTTTTTTTTTAATACATAGGGTAGAAATAACCATCTTTTATTTCCTTACTCTTCTCCAGGGGAAAGGAGCCTTTAGGGATTTAACTATCTAACTCTCCTTCAAATTTCTGAGCCATCTTCCCCAGGATGAAGCACTGCCAGTCTCTGGTGATGCTGTTTGAGAAAGGGCAGCCCCTGTGTCCCGATATCCCGGCTACTGCAGAGGCAGATCCAGTGGCAGGCATCTCAGGGAGGCTTAGATCTTGGTCTCCTCAGGCAGAGCCGGGAGTCTGGCTCAGCAAGGCCAGAGCTCCTTATGGCTTGGGAGTCTAGAAGCAATTCTAACCTAACTTTGTTCTTAGTTTTACTGTGGAACAGTAATTCTTGTATTGAATAGAGCTATTTTACAAAAAAAAAAAGCCCTTTTGTTTACTCTGATAAACATCAGAGGTTTGTTTGTTTGGGGTTTGGTTTTGTTGTTGGTTTTGTTTTTTTGGGGTTTTTTGGGGGGAGGGTTGAGGTTTTTTTGGTGGTTTTGTTTTTGATTTTTTTTTCTTGTTTTAAATAAACTTGGAAACGCATATCATTAAATAACCCAAACAAAACAAAACTCCAGTGACCGTTAATTTTGAGTAGTGATTAATTTATCATTCAAGGCATTTAGAACTATGACTTCCATGTCATACATATGTTTCTGAGGTACTGCAAGGAAAAAATAACCATAGAAGATAAAAATTCTGAAGCTCATGCTTGCAATATATGCACTAAAGGCCCATTGATTGTTTTATTATTTTTTTCCTTTCTCATAGTAGATAATAACCTGCCTTTTATTCTCATTTTTATGCATATTTTAAATAGGGCTTTAAACCATTCTAAAGAAATCTATTATGGAAACATAACCACATAAAACTTAAGGGAAAATACTTATCTCAGGAAAACTACAGTGAGTATAAAGTTTACTTACTATGTTCAAAATAGCTTTTTAGTAACACCATCTTTCTGATCACATGTAAGCTAAAGAAATCTGGAGCGCAGGGAGACACTATTTTACCTCTATGTACATTTTAAATGGAGGAGAAACATTTTTTCTAATAATGAGGTTATGAGTATTCACCTATGTACTTTTACAGAAGTAAAAGCCAAAAGGTTTCTAGCTATCCATCGGAAAAAATTCCTGGCCACGAGCATACCACAGGTAGACAAAATTCAGCTTGTCTCTCATTAAACACAGGCCTCATTTTACATGTATTTGATGATCAAACCTCAAAATTCTGTCAAACTTTGCAGATGACTACAAATAAGTTCCTATTACATTTTTTCTCTATTCATTACTGTTCCGGATTCTAAGACTTTCAAACCCATCAGATTTAATTTCGTTGTTAGTGCATAACAACACACAGAAAAAAGTATTTCCTTCTGTCCAGGGAGCACTTAGATCTGACAATTTCTCTCAATACATATCTAAAATTTCTTATTTTTTATTAAATTGACTCATGTTGGCCTAATGAGTGCCCTATTGAAATCCCACATCTGGTTACTTACAGGGAGCAGAAATTTTTCAAAATAACCCAGCCATTAATCATTACTACTAATTTCTCCTGAGACACAAATTTTAAAAATGCACATGAAAATGAGTAAAGAACAAAAAGGTATAAGGTTCAAGTCCATAAAATATCAGAGTAAAGGCTAAGGGTTATCAGAGCTGCAAGAAATATGGGAGATAAACTCAACAAATGAGAAGTGTTATTTGGATTAGGCAGAATTTTTACACCTACACTAAATGCTACATTGTATACTTCTGCATTAGGCTTAATGAACAGTGGAGTGGTGGAAAGGCTTGCTCAGGGGCCATGAGTCTAACAGGGTCAGGCATAGTGCTAGAAAAATGGAAAATTTCTACCTGCAATAACTACTAAAGATTTCAGAAATGTGTAACAGTTGCCATGCTAGACAGGGAATGAAGGCAGGAAATGTAAGTTAATTGTTCCTCAAAGAAAGAAGTTTCAACTTAAAAAAAGCTTTAATTTAATATTATATATCTTGATCTTGTAATAAATCTCATATTTCATACTTCTTTGAAGATATTCTTGGATGCTTCAGTTCTGATATCTCCAAAGTGTATTGGCTGAGTTGCAAACCATCATTATAAATGCAAGTGAGAATGCCTCATCTGGGACTGTTTCATCAATCTGAAAGAAAACTGTGGAGGGAATCAGGAAGGAAATGAGCCTTTCAATTTACAATAAATAACTAATGCTTTTTTATACGGTCTAGAGGCTTAGATATGCCATCTATGAATGAAATGAGGCCATTTCTTACTTCAGCCCTTTCCCAGGTGCTTTCTAGAGAGGGACTAGTTTGGGTGCCAAAGCCCTTAAATGTCTCATCCAGCAGCTTTCAGTGCTGTAAGGTTGAATATATGTTTGAGCTTCATAATACTTCAGCAAACATCTCAGAAAGCATCATCATTTGGTGAGAAACCAAGATAAGATGCTTTAATGCACACTGGTCACCCCTTGGAGAGAGTATGTGGGTATAGACAGCACAGTACTGATGCCAGTTATGTTGCTGCATGTGCAGCTGAGAAACATTTGGATATTCCAGTGAGGGATATGACATAAGAACAAAACCAGAACAATTCTACTAAATTTAGAAACCTGCTGTCTGAATAATAATTTTTAAACTTCAAGTATATATGTATAGTCATGTTGAAATGTTGCCTATGCACTATCACATGCTAACTTACTCAGGATAGTAAAATCCTATCAGAAATATTTAATTGTCAATGAAGAAAAACTTCCTCTTTTGTTGTTGTTGTTTTTAAGTGCAGAGATTTTATGCTAGAATGTTTCTAATTTTATTTCCATACACTTAAACCTAAAGCTGCATTATTTAAAATTTATTTACATATTTTCTCATCTCTCTACTATGTTTTAGAAAAACTGCAGAGTGTCATACTCAGTAACAGAGAGTGTTTGTGAATTTTAATATTCCAGTTTATAGTTACATCCTCAGCTGATACAGCTGAGCAGAGCTCCACTGATTTCAATTGCATTATGCTCACACTGGCTGCTAAGACTTATAAAGAAACTACACTGTGACAATTATTCCTGGGCAGCTGACACTCTGCAGGAAGGAGTATAAAATTCTTGGGGTTTTTTTGTTTGATTTCTTTCAGGACGGAATTTACTTAGAATTTTATAGGCCTTTTTCCTGTGAAGTTGTGTTTGTTGTACTTGGACAACAGATGTTCACTTAGATGTCATGCTTCATAGCCTTAGAAAAACACAGTAAAATTGAATTTAATATTTTTGCTGGATTGTGGTAAAGCTTATATTCACTTCAGGAAGTAACTTTGCTTAAAGGTGTCATCTTTCAGTGGAAGGTGAAAGAAGGTGAAAGCAAAAGGCAAACAGAAGGTGCAGTCAATATTCAATTGAGAAAATGTCACAAAATTCTAGACATGTGAAGAGAGCTGGCTTTATATGAAAACTCAGGTCTATGTCAGAAGTTCACCAACAAGGCAAATTCTTTCAGGAAACTAGTAACAACATAGTGCAGGGTAAGGTGTGCATCTGGAAAGTTTGAGAGGGCTAGACATTACAGAAGAGGTCTGGACAATGAGGTACATCCTACTTTCTGAATTTTCTGGTGGTGTAAAAAGCTGTAGAAGTACAAATCAGTTACATGTCATTTTATTTTGTTAAGATTGTCTGTGCATCATGCCCTCACTTAAAGCCATTAATTCAGACCTTTTAGGCACAGAATGGTTTCTAGGTCTCCTAGTCTTGTTCTGTAAATGAAGTTCATTTCAATATATATCCACACAAATATGCCAGTATTGCATTTAGTAGCTAGATCAAATTTTCTAGGGAGCTTTCCTACCAGATTACCTCCTGCAATAGTTATCTGTGAGAGTATGGTAATGTAAAGACAATGATTACTCCTGTCAACCAGCTTGTTCCACTTGTTCCTTGCAGTTCTACAAGGCTGCAACTCCATTTGGGGTGGCTTGAAATCTCATGGAGAAACAGTGAAGATTTTACAGTGAAAAAAGTGGGTCTACTTGCCCTACTGCATTCTCACATGCCAGCTGGCGCTGTCTAGAGTAATGGGATTTGAAGTGAGCATTGAGGACAAAAGTGAGAACTAGTAACTTCAGATCAATTATTCAGGCCTGATGGTGTTTCCCTTGCAAAGAATATCAACATACATGTTGTGCTTGCAAGAAGCAGACTTAGCAGACTTGAATACACAGGAGAAAAAAAAGTTTATGTTAATTTTGTGCCATTGAGGGAACTGAGTTTTCTCCATAGGCTGTGTATGACAAGAGCTGTAGGGCCTGTAGTGTTAACAGAACGAACAGCTTGACAGATTTCACCTGCACTGGCAGGAAAGAGATAATCATTATTTCACTGTAAATATTTGAAAGGTAAGATTTCTAGCAGGAACAGCTTAGGAAAATGGCCACCAGGCCTCAAGCTGAAAGATTCCTATTTTGCTTCTATCTGTAATTTTCTCCCTGCACATCTCTCATGTGGAACAGTGTGGTGTCCAATGTTCTGCTGAATATCCTACCAAAGGCCAGAAGGACTTGGCATTTCACACTGGATTTTTCACACGCACCTGGGATGAGGAGACAAGGAAAGCTAGTAAAACACTGTAAAAGAGGGTTTTTTTGGAGG
Source organism: Ammospiza caudacuta (assembly GCF_027887145.1). NCBI lineage: Eukaryota > Metazoa > Chordata > Aves > Passeriformes > Passerellidae > Ammospiza > Ammospiza caudacuta. The sequence goes on from NC_080595.1 coordinate 38,116,952, forward strand.
CTGAGAACTATTACATTCCATGTAAATAGAACAATTAGAATACTAATTCAGCAGTACTGGTCATTATTTATGAGTATAAATGAACACTGTTGAAATTAAAGTAGCAATGTGTTCTTAGGCAACCAAGAAAGTCAGCAATTACCAAGTTATTAAGTCTTAGATGACATTATAGTGAGCAAATGGGTCAGACCAGTTGAAATAATGAAGGAAACCTGAAGAAGCTTCCTATCACTGTCTCATTAGCTAAAACAAGAACGACTTGTCTGATTTTTAAAAAAAGGAAAAAAGGTGCCAAACTCTTGAATATATTTGATCACAATGCTAAATGTTGCTACTTGTTTTATTTTTTATATTTTCTTAATATCAGTCTGTGTTTATCTGAGATGGAAGGCTTGTACCTATCTGCTTTTGTGCAATTTCAGCCTTCAGTCAAATAAATAAAATTCCTTTGCTGTCCATTTTTCATTTCTTTCCTCTTCATTTCAATGTCCACGATTACTTCTTGTCTTGAAATGCAGTAGCATGCATTTTACATAACAAAAAGCTCAATCTTAATAATAGTACATTTCAGAGCCTCAATCAGAGATTGTGCACTGTTTTTTTGTATCACTTTTAAAGAGATCACATAAGAAAATGCAATTGATGGCATATGAAATCAGCTCACCAGTCTTGATTTTGATTGTGTCTGTTAAATAGACTATAAAAATAAGTTAAACTTGAAAATAGGAAAAATGATCTAGTAGAACTTAATGTCTCCACAGACTAGGCAATAGCATTCAAGTAGGTAGGTAATCTGCTGATGTTCAGAAGTAACAATGAATTTTAGGCAGTGGTGCCAGTAATTTTTATTTTTCATCCATATATTTCTTTTATATTTGTATTTGGGATGCCTGGTTTTTAATACACTGGAATTTTCCTGTAGGTCCCACGCAGTCATTTCCCATCTGTATCTGCAATTTAGGGAAGTAAGAAGTTCAATATCAGAAATTAAGTCAGTATTGGAAATGCATGCAGATACATCTCAGTAAAATTCCTCAGCAATTCATTTCCTTAGACCCCAGAAGACTGAATGGAGAACTAAATATTCAGTTAATTCATAAATATGAATTTCATGAGAATATGAAAGAGCAAATGAATGGACAGAATGATATTGCTCTGACCCCCATTAATCACATCAATTTCTAGAGCCAATGATTCTTTGAAAATATGACATATGTGTGACCATTGTTTACAGTGGTGTGCTAAAATTTCCTACCTTGTTATGCCTCTATCTGTTTGGTACATCTGCCTGGTTTTTTCAATATGGTAAATTATTTCAGATAGGGAGACTTACTTCATTGTATTTTTACGTGGTGAAGCTTTGTAGTCTGAAATCTCAATCCTGGGATTCTACAGTAACACAAACAGTAAGAGCAATGTCATAGGAAGCATGATTCTCCTTGAAAGGGGAAATAAGACAATGTATCTCCTTGATTAGGAAATAAGAAAGAAATCTCAAAACACATTTTGTGGATATCAACTGCTTTTTAATCCTCATTATGGTAATATATGGGGGTTTATTTGTTTTGTTTTTTGTTTAATTATGGATGTTTCTGCCCTCCATTTGTAAAGACATAATTTTTACTGGGGGTTCATAAAGATGGGAACAGATGCCATGGTGTTTCATGTGGAGCTCAGAAATATTAACAAGTGTCTCCCCCTGAGTCACTGATGCTTACATATGTATTCACCTGGGCAATACACACACTATAGTGAATTTGATATCTCAGCAGTTCCAGAAACTTTAGGCTAGATTGTATGCTCTTAACTGACACTAGGACATGACCACTTACAGCAAAACCTTCAAAAACAATTTGCAATGCTACCTCAGCTATCCAAAGAATAAAGCCTTGAATAAAAATAAATAAAGAGAATAATTGCCAAAGCTATGAAAACCACACTGTCGGGAACATATCCATTAAAATCAATGCAGATCATAATCAATAGTTAAGATTTTAGTATTCTGAGTAAGTCTTTGAAAGCTATCTTTACATATGCAATCTAGGAAAGGCTTTGTGAGCAGAAAAATCTCAGAAATATTCAGTAATAGCTTATTAAAAAAAGGAAGTCTTGGTTATGTTCAGACAATGCTGATAAAATACTCTTTTATCTTGATTCGTGCAAAAGATCAATTAAACTAATGCTTGCAAAGTGCTTTGGAGGTGAAAGCAGCTGCTGCATGATGCTATCGTGCTAATGATGCTGCCAGTGAATTCCCTTGCACAGCACTTTTTCAAGGCAGAAGAAAAACAGGCAAGAAGAGAAAAGTCAAGTCCCTTTGTATGAACACTGGGAAGCAAGGCAGAGATTGACAGTCTAATAAATAAGTAAATAGAAGAGTGCAAGAGTAAATTAATCTCTTTTTGTCCCCTTTTTTTTAATATGACAGGGCAGTTTACTACATTTACATAAAGTTTGCTAAAATTATGTATTGTGAAACAAAGTAATTTTTTTGTATCTGAGGGACATGCTTTTAATATATGTCTTCTTTTTCTAAATTATCCCAATGATATTCTTATATTCTGCACTAAAATCTTGACTACAACTGCTGATCTAAGAAACTTCAGCCTATCCTGCATACATATCTAATAATGTATCAGTTCCTAGGTGGCACTTAGCTACCCTTCTCCACTAATTGCCAAATAGAATGAGAAACTCTGGAGGGGGAATTGATGTGCCATGCTTGACATACTACCTACAATGCAGGAAAATGATTGCTGTCAGTTTTCTTTTTCAAGCAGACTACAGGTATCAAAACACACAAACAAATGTGTGTCAAGGAGGTTTTGTGCCTTTTATTTCTATAAAGAAGAAAAGTTTTCTAAAAAGAAGGAGACAGAACAGATCCTGGAGGATGTGTGTTTGCATGCACTATGCCCTACCACTCCATGAAAAAATTACTAAGAATGTTTGGTATAATTAAAATTTATGTTAGTATTTTTTACTTCAATTAAAACATTGGAAAACCAGTCTCTATCATGCAGTTATTTATTAGATTACTTACAGTAGTACACTCAGCTAAGATATCAATTTAATGATTTGAGAGAGTGGTTTTGCTGTTCTGTCTTTATGACAGAACATATGTCAGCAGCTACAGTATTGTTTTCACTTTAAGGGACAAGTATAACCTTACCTATGAATTATTAAGTAATTAGCAATTTTTAGAAGAACTGAGAAAAAATAGAAACAATCTTCCCTGGTACCTCTCAGGGTGTCCATTGGGTCCATTGAGAAGCCATCACCTCACTCATAAAATGGAACCACCTGTAAACCGAAATTGCTGTGTACAGTGTCATGAGCAATATAATTTATTAGTGTCACAATTACTACATAATTAGAACAAGATTTTCATCACCTACAGTACATTGTTCTGACTTACTGGACGACTCTAATAGCTCTCTTTGGACTTGTGCAAGGCATCTGACACTGTCCCACAGTGTTCTATGACATAGAATAGCAGAATCAATAAAGTTGGAAAAAATCTTTAGGATCATCAAGTTCAGCCACCAACCCAACACCACCATCCTGTTTACACCTAAACCATGTCCTCAAGTGTCACATCCACAAATGTTTTTTAACACATCCAGGGTACTTGGCAGGCTTGAGAAGAGGGCCTTTGTGAAACTCATGAAGCTTAAAAAGGCCAAGCGTAAGGTCCCTGCATTTGGGCTGGGGCAATCCCATGCACAAACACAGGCTTGGAAGAGAAGGAGCTGTGAGCAGGCTTGTCCAGAAGAACTTGAGGGTCTTGGCAGACAAGAACCTCAGCATCACTGGACAATGTGCACTTACAGCACAGAAAGCCAACCATATCCTGGGCTGCATCAAAAGCAGCATGGCCAGCAGACCAAAGGAGGTGATTCCACCTTATTACTGTGCCTGAGTGGGTCGCTGCTGGTGAGAGAGAGATGGTGAATCTTGTTTCTTGAATCAGAAGGCTGATTTATTATATATTATATAGAATACATTATAACTATGCTAAATAGAATAAAGAGAGAGGTTTGCAGAGCAGCTAGGCTAGGCTAGGAATTGATAGAAAGAATTCCATAACAAAGTTTTGCCCAAGGACTCAGTCCCCTGGCTTGCACTGGTGATTGGCCCTTAATTATAAACATAGAAAATGAGCCAATCAAGAAACCCCTGTTACATTCCACAGCATCTGATAATAATTGTTTACCTTGTCTTCTGAGGCCTCTGGCCTCCAGAAGACACAGAAATCTGAAAGAAAGGATTTCTGTGAAGAAATGTCTGCGACACCACCTCTCTGCTCTGCTCTTTCAGTCACCATCAGCAGTGACATATTTAGTTCTTGAGCTCCCAGTGTAGGAAGGTCATGGAGTTGGTGGAGCAAGTATAGAGGAGAGCCAAGAAATCATCAGAGGGCTGAACAACTTCTGTGTGAAGACAGGCTGAGACAGTTGGGGTTGCTCAGCCTGGAGAAGAGAAGGCTTTGGGGAGACCCCATGGCAGCCTTCCAGCACTAAAAGGAGCCAGCTAGAGAGCTGCAGAGGGAATTCTGATAAGAATAGATAGTAATAGGACAAGGGGGAATGTCTTTAAACCAGAAGAGAGTAGGCTTATATTAAATATTAGGAATAAATTCTTTACTATGGGGATGGTGAGATAACTGGCATTGTTTGCCCAGAGAAACTCTGAATGCTTCATTCCTGGAAGTGTCCAACACCATGCTGGATGAGACTTTGGTGGTCTGGTGGAAGGTATCTCAGCCCATGGCAGGGGTGTTGGAACTAGAGGATCTTTAAGGTTCCTTCTAAAAAAAACTAATCTATGATTCTAAAATATTGCTGTATTTAAGCAGTCTGTCTAATATCATCATCACATCTTAAGTAATTTTTCTTGAGCTAGTAGTGTAGGGTTGTATATGCAAATAATTACAATTTCAACAAATAAAAGTAACCATATCTTGCCATTATGTTGAAAGAATTACTCACTTGACATTCTTACTCTAATGGATACTTGAAAAAGAAGTTTGATATGATATTATTTCTGGGATAATAGCAGAAAGTGAACATAATTTAAAACAAGACATTTTAAGACTGTTACCTGCTCCTTAGAGCAAAAATTTCATGATAACTAAAGTTAAAATAGGTGATACATTTTCCTGTGTGTAACTATACTACAATAAAATGGAATGTGTAGGAGTTAATTTTTCCAAATAAAGCCAAGGTAAAAGTACGTTAAAGAAGGTTTTCTTTGGTAATTTTTACTTGAATTTGTTTTTGGAAATATTTCTATAGAGAAAGCGAGTTTTTCTTTTCTGAAGGAGTCTGTAATAATGTGTTTCAGGCACTGCATGTGAATTACGTCCTTCATTTTATATGTTGAAATTGGTTAACTAACAATATAAGCACAACAATTTTACCTACTTAAATAGATCTTTTATGAAATAAACTTTATGGCTAGATGGAACTTTATTATTTAAATAGGATAACTGAGAAGTAATGATTTTATTTAATGAAAGCGCAGTTTTCATTAATTCCAGCATGCACACAGTTCATTGATATTTATTCTAATTATGCCAAGGTATGTGGTGGCTAAATCTTCCCAGATGTACTTTATTATTGGTTCCTAATGTAAGCTTCTCTATTAGGAGGACACGTGGGAATGTGTTGATTCATTCTGCATAGGACAGAAGGGAATTTAGGTATTAAGTGAACATGTACTTCAGTTTGGATCTGTCTGTGGTGAAGAAACCACTGCTTCTAGTCAGGGGTTCTAACAGCAAGTGTGTGACAGAGTAAGAGTATGCCATGATCCAAGGCACAAGACAGCCCAAAATCTACAACTTGTGTTCTTCAAAACAAGGTTTGATTTTCAGTCTTTTTCAAAAGAAAAATAAGTTCACAGCTTTCTTTTAATAAAATTGTGGGCACACATGCTTAGGATATGAAGACGCTTGTACGGCTCAAACCCACTTCTCCAGGTCCTCTGTGCTTGCCCAGCTATGGCACTGCCAAAAAGGACAACCTTCTCCTTCCATGCTCTGTCAGGGCTGGGAAAGATAAACATCACAAAACTGAGGGGAGAGCAAGGAAGATGAAGGGCAACTGTAGAAGACACACAGAAACAGCAGCTGGAACTCTAGGACTCTACCACCTGTGACTAGGAAAATTAGGACATAATTGTCAGCTTAATGCATAAAAATTATGTATTAAAGCATTGATTTCAACAGAACAATTGATACAACATATGACTGTGATTATAAAAAGGACCTCAGTGCTGCTTTGGTTTAACCCCTTTCTTGAGCATCTCTAAACCAGGAAAAACTCTCCACTGGTACCCTTGGAATATTAATGTATTGTGTGTTTGGAGCTCTGTCTTCACTATTTGTGTGTAATTGTTCTTTTTGACTAGTTTCAATTCCCTCAAGATACTACAGGAAAAGGAAAACAAAATTCAGATTACATTAGCAAAATTTTATTTCATTTTTGTAATAGGTTATATAATATCCTTTAGTTTGCTCTAGCACAAGGTGTATCAGGCACCAGTTGGAAATAGGGGCTTTCTTTGACCTAAGGTAAGAAAAAATGCATTTAATGGAAGTGCTGAGTAAGCTGTTAGTCTGCAGCACTCCACCACTTGAGAACATTAATACTGTTAATAAAGTCACAGTACCTCTATACACACACACACTCCCACACACTCACACCCCTTTCCTGCACCTTTCCCCCAGTTAATTGTCTATTTGAATTCTTTGCTCAGTATTTGGACCTTAACACAACTATTGACTGTGCTCTTCTTTTTCCCATCACTGGAATGGGTCAGAGGAAGCTTTCTTTCTCCAAAAGCTCTTGGCTGGATATTCACATAACTCTGCTTCTGAAAGAGCTGACTGCTTGGCTTTGTGAGAAACACTCCAGGGGAGAGACTTGGACTGCAAAGAGAGCAGGGAAAACCCCTGATGGACACAGTGTCAGAGCACACCAGGAGACCTGCCTTAGGTCAAGAACTTCAAGTGAAGATAGAAACTTTTCAATTTAAAAAGATGAACAAACCAAACCAACTAACCAATAAAAGTAAACCCCGCAAAACAAATCAAGGAGGTTTGGGAGCCTTTGAAGAACGAGTAAAAGGCACATGAGAGTCAGGTAGGATGAGTCTATGAACAGTGAAATGTGAAGACAAAGAAAAAAGTTTGGCATATCATAAATTGATAAATTAAATCTTAGGATAGCCATTTAGACTATGCATTTCCCATTGAATGCCCATTTCCTAGAAGTTTTCTGGAAAATCTGGTAAATCTGCAATACTATATGCCATAGAAAGTAGACTTTTCACTCTTCTTCTAAATCTCAGTGTGCTGGTTTACCAGTCCTCTCTGGGTTTTTACATGTATGTCTAAAACTGCTAGTCCTGACTACCTAGGCACATGTAGAAAATATATAGCAAATGACAAAGCTTACACCAGAAGAAAAACACATCACCGAGTGTGCCCTCAAATAACATAAATAGCTAAAACCAGATTATAACAGAAATGGTACCATAAAGTTTTTCTTTTTTTTAATTATTCACAGTGTGTTTTCATGTGTAACATGCTGCTGCAGAACTGGTAATGACAGCAGTTGCACCATGACAAAGAAAAGGGATTCCAGTTCAGGCTGCTATAGGTACTGAGATTAACCCATCCATGCTGCACTCCCTTCTATGATGACAGTAGCTTTACCTGATCATATAACTCTTGACATGAGTAAAGTTTGCTCAGCAAGCCCTCTGTAAAATGCCAGAGTTGTGTTTGTTCAGTCATAATTGAAGAGCCGCAAAAGACCGCAAGAATTGTTTTTTAAATGTCCATTTTCAATCTTGTTGCCATAAACCTTTCTGCCAGGGTTATCTTTCCACTTCTCTAGTGATAATACTTGCCCTATTCCTTCAACTCAGTTTTGATGGTATTACTAGGGCAACTCAGTTTTGATGGTATTACTAGGGCAACCAGTTGTTTACTGCAAGCAGCAGGCATTCCTAATCATCTTTTCACCATCAGACTGACGAAGCAGTACTTTTAAAAGGTGTTTTTCTTTTATCTTTAAGAACTAAGTCCCTAGGGAGAGGTACCAATTTACACCAGTCAAATATTTGAATCAAAGAACCAAAAAAAAAAAAAAAGAAATTCCAACAAAGATCACAGTGAATGACTGATCCAGGTACTGAAGGAATCCCCAAAGTCTGAAAATACATCTGATCTTTAATTAGCACCATGGAGTCAGAGTGCCCTGCTGCTCCTGGCTGGGGAGAAGGGAACAAAGACTGCAATTTTCTTGCTTTCTGGGGAAGCAGTGGCATCTTCTCTGTCTGTTAGTAACTGCTCCTTTAAGGCATGCACAGTAGGATTTTTCATCCTGCCAGTTGAATCCACTGCAAAATGATAAATTGTGTTCTCTGTGTTCAAGTGGAGAATTCACTGTACTTCAGCACTATCCTTTCCTTAGAGATCCTGGGGTTGGTATTCTTGCCCTTGAGAGAACTGATGGACTTTATCACATTGCTGTGGCTGGGTGTGATGCTGCCTTGATCAAAGAACTCGTGCATTTAAGTGGCTGCATTAAGAATGTACAGGCTGCCTTTGCTAGGACTGCTTCTAAATTTTCAGAATTTGCCTTTGCAATCCCAAATTTTTATCCTCTTAGTTTTTATTTATGCATGATAAAGTCCCAGTCAGACCAACCATATGTAATTTCAGTATTGCATTCCTTAAAAAAAATTCCCCTAAATTCCAATGAAACCACACCTCTACTTTTAGGAGTGTACTCCCCTGATAGGCCTTCCCCAGGATAGCGGTGCTCAGCAGTCCTGCATGTTGAAAGGCTTGTCTGTGCCACATTCCAAGGCAAGCAAACTCAGGTCCTGCCAAAATGTGTGTGGGAAGGTGCTGCTTCTCCTCCTGCTCTGCACAAGCTGGAAGCTTTTTGATGTGCAGGGGCTCCCAGCTGGGAGAAGTGAGCCTCTGTCCAGGAGAAGTGGTTCCTGCTAGAGAAAACTTTTACCTTTATTCCATTCCTGCCACCCCACATACTGCTTGTAGGCCCAGTATGCTTCTCCTTGCCCATGTAATCCTTAAATCCAGCAAGAGACCTGAAGCTCTGACCTGACTTCTTCCTAGGCACCACTCTGGCAGAAAACACAGAGCTCACTGCGCCAGCCTCAGGCAGGGAAGCAGGGTGATGGACCTGCCTGGTCTGGCCTAACCTCTTCACCTACCAAGCAGCCTCCTGCTTCACATGTTGGGGTGTTTTCCTGGTTTCCAAGTCTAACTTCCCTGACAAGGCAGGGTCACCTCAAGCAAGTTACACAGGAACATGCCTCAGTGGGCTTAGAATGTCTCCAGAGATGGAGACTCCATGATCTGGGCAGACTTCTCCAGTACTCTGCCACCCTCAGTGTAAAGTTCTGCCTCATTTTGAGGCAAAACTTCTTGTGTTTTAGTTAAGGACATTGCTCCTTATCATGTCACTGGGCACCGCTCAAAAGATTCTGGTACCACCCTCTTGGAACCCATCTTTGAGATATTTATATGCATTGAGTTCCCCTTCTCCAGACTGAACAGGCCCAGCTCCCGCAGTCTCTCCTCACAGGAGATGCTCCAGACCCCACATTGTCTTTGTGGCATCCATTGGACCCTTTCCAGTAGCTCCTGGTCTTTCTTGCGCTGAGGAGCTCAGAACTGGACACAGCATTCCAGAGGTGGCCTCACCAGGGCTGAATCATCTCCCTCAACCTGCTGGCCACTCTTTCTGATGCTCCCCAGGACACCATTGGCCCTGCTGGCCACAAGGGCACTGCTGGCTCATGGACAGCTTGTCATCCACAGGAACCCCAGGTCCTTCTCCACAGAGCTCTCTCTCTGCAGTAGGTCAGTCCCCAGTCTGGGGATGCTGGCATTTGGGGTTTTCCTCCCCATGTGCAGGACCCTACACTTGCCTTTGTTGGACCACATCACATTTGTTTGCACTCCCCTCTCCAGTCTATCCAGGTCCCGCTGAATGTCAGCACAGCCTTAGGGTGCATCAGGTGCCTGTTTTTTTTTGGTATATTGTTGTTTTGAATGTGTTGCTTAGGATTTCGTTTTTGGTTTCGTTCTTGGTTTTTTTTTTCATTCTGTATGGACAGAATAATGTGTGTTTTTTCCTTAAATATACTCTTTGAAACAAAAACTCAATTTTGGCTAAAATAATTTAAAAAGAAAGCAAAACAAAAACACAGCATAAGACACATACCAGGAATGGAAAGTTCAGCATAAAATCATAATGTTTATGAAGTTTGAGCAGCAGAAAACAGCGTCATAGGAAGTAGAAAGTGTTGAGCAGCTCCTGTAATAGATGCCAGCGCTTGTGTCTTCAAAATTTAAATCAAGGCATGCAGGATTGAAGGCAGAGACCCAAAGTGCACTTCAAAGATGATATAGCGGTCTCAAGAAAGAAACATCAAGCAAACGTCAAGAAGGATCTGTTCTTACTTGCAACTAGATGACTCAATTGAATCAGTCTATATTTTTCTCCCCAGTAATCAGACACTGAGTGGAATTTGGAAGATGGAGCAAAACAAGGAGGTTGATGGTGTTGTTGGGGTCAATGTCAGCAAAACTGCTGGAGTAGCCTTGCTCTGATCTGGGCTCTTGCAAGCCAAAGACCACTGAGATTCCACTTTTGTTTCTCATCTGTACAAACAAGCAGGAATGCCTTGCTTCCCTCTGTTCCTGGGCTAACCCCAGGACAAAGAGCCCAAACCAAATTCTATAGTCAGTGCGTGTACAAAGAAGTGAGGGGGAGGCCAGCATCATGAGATGCCTGAAAGGGAGACTTCTCCCTGTGTTTCCCATTCCTTCTGGGCTGCCCAGGGCTGACATTTCCCTGGGGCTCTGGGGACTGTTTCTGCAGCGTAAACCTTGTCCTAGGCACAAGGTATTAGCAAGAGATTGAAAATATTTTGAGTTTTGGTTCTCAAAATCAGCTTTGAATCTTATCCCTTTCAAAAGAAGCTTTACATGTTGAGTGAGAAATCTTTTTAAGCTTCAGTATTTTAGCTTGTCAAATTACCAAAGAGGATCCAAGGTAATTTTTTCTTTTATTTTTACTGTTAAAAAAATTGTCTTTTAGGACTGTTTTGGTTTTTTTGTTTTGAAGAATTTTGAAAGTGGACATCATGTAAAAATTTAAAATACTGACAAAAACTTTATTTTTCAGACACCATCTATGCTCTCTTTTACACTACTCTTCTCTCAACCAATTGACAGAATAGAATGAAAATTTGATCTCCCTCTTCTTAGAGAAGAAGACATTCAGCCTTTTCTATTTTTTTCCATTTTCACCTTGGATGAAGTAACTTCAAAACGATCCACTAATTCTTTTCTTAACATTAAAAAAATTAATAACAAGAAAACTCATAAATACATGAGGTAAGAGAAATTCCATTCAGTTACTGTTTTCAAACTGTCAAAATTAAGAATTCAATTAGAAAAAGAAGAAAAATATATTTTTGCATATTTTTCAGTTCTGAAAACATTACAGGATAATTTTACTGAAGTTAGAAATCTCTAATCGAAGTCTTTTTTATTTTTTTTTAATCCCAGGTATAATGGGAGTATATAATTGGAGTATTCTAAAATGAAGCCCTCAGTTAAAGCCCAGTTGGAGGCATTTTTTATAGTAAGACTATGAAAGTGTCAGAATCAGCGTAACCCTTTAACAATTGCTAATCATAAAATAACTGTTTTTAAGAAGAGATTTCAAGAGATGTTTTGCTTTTAAAAGAATTGTGTGTATGTTCAAGTATTAAAGGTTATCTAAAATAAAGAAGTTGGTGGAAAGCTTAACCAAGGAGACAAAGATTTATGTCCACAATATCTCTATTCTTATTTGATTCTATAAAAGACTAGGACAATATTTGTTCAGATAAATGAAAATCTTTTGATCCTACTATAATTTTATTATTGCCTTCAGTTTTTGATTTATGTGAGGAGAAAATGTGTGGTTAAACCTATTTTATTAATTCTGTTGAAATTTTCTCTTTCTATATTGTGCTCTATTTAATCCTATATTATTAAATATGTATTTTTCCCCTTTTCCTTTCCTTCTAGGAACATATTATCTACCCTATTCTTTTGCTCTCTGCAGTCAGTGCTGATCTATTGCAAAGTAGAAATTAATTATTTTCATGTGATCAACTATAACTTCTTTTATTTATACTTTTCACTTGACTTATATAGCTGTCATTTCCAAGTAGTTTCTTTAACTAGCTTGAAATCTCTCTTTGTTAAGAGGACATGAAATTCATGGTGGGTTTTTGTGTTCACCTGGGAAAATCATGGTAAGTACTGAAGGGCCCTGTCAGGCTGTGTCAAAAAAGCACTTCCCAGAAATTCTTCTGCTTTGAATTCTGTTTTGAATTTTCTAGGGAAAAAATGAAACATTCAGTATGGCACTATTTCTCCTATTCACACTCCTGAAATCCCATAACATGAAGTGATATAACTGGAAGATTAGCTGATCTATAGCTCTGCCTCTTAGTGGCCCCTAGGACTACTACTCCATGTATTCTGGATCAAGAGTTAAAGTCTCAGGGATGCTCCTGAGAGTCCCTCCCCAGGTCCAAGTGTGTCTGCAGGTCGAGAAAGCAAACTCCAGCTCAGTGCCTTTTGATCAGGAAGTCAGCTGGAGATGTAATTGGTCAGATGGAAAACCTCTGTGCAGATGTTAAATGCAGGATGATGAAACTTTAGAATCCTTTTAAATCACATTTGGTACAAAACACCAATTAACACATCAAAGGCTCACAGGAGGCAGTATCACAAAGGCTGTGGAGATGAAAAAAGATAGCTACTGGTGAACTTTGAATGTCACAAAGCAGGACTTTTCTCTGCAGTAAGTTCCCCAATGCTTTATCATGGTTGTGCTTTTTTCAGCTAAGACATTATTACTCAGTCTAATCAATATGCTTTAATAAACGAGATTTCAAAAAAATCTAGTTTTAAATAATAATTTACTGGATTTCATTGTGCAGCTTACGGTAGTATCCTGAGCAATTGTTATGTTTTCTTTGCTTTTCCAGTAATTTTGCATTTGTCAGCTACTACAAATTTCTTTAAGCAAGTCTGCCTATTTCGTGCCTTAATTTTCCCTCATAAATCACCTTTATTTACGGGAGGCTGAACCTTCATATTATAATTCTTCTGGTAGACATAACTTATGCACTAGCAAAAATAATAAGAATACAACTGACAAAAATACCATAGAGAAAAATCCTACTATAGAAAATGCCTTCTAATTGACAAAATTTTTGTAGCATTTGTGTGTTGCTTTTTGAAAATCAGGGTCTACATTTAAAAGGCAACATAACAGTTACCGGTTGCTTTTGAAAATGTATCTATTATTTTATAATCAGTAGACCTCTAAATGATATAGCAGTGTTGATGTTGCTAAAGGTGGTAAGAGTTTTAAGTTGAGGTTCATGGTAAGAGAAAAGAGATAGTATTGCAAATATCTATTTTTCATTATTATTTTGTCAGATTCATCTACTTTAGCTCTTTCATTTAATCTTTCCCATCTCTGCATCTTTTTTTCTTGAGCAAGGGAAAGAGCAAGTTGCTATCTTAATTCATTTCTGTAATGAACCACATACACACACAAATTTTGAGCTCTGTTCAAAAAAATCCCCAAAGACAGAAGAGCAAGACAAAAAGTAAATTTTGTTGACTGAATTACAAAGAAGAGTGACCTTGAGAGCATGAACTTTGCTTGAGCTATAATGGGTGCAGTAGTGTATAAAATTTAAACTTTTCTCTGTGGATGAATGTCAACAGTGGTTTGCTCTTTTCACAAATGATCAGTAAGTACAATGCTGAATATACAGAAAACCTTTAAAAAGCACCCTTTTTTTCCCCCAGAATATCCATCAAGCACATCAACAGTGATGACAGTTTTCCACTTGTCTGTATTTGTATTGCATAATATTGTGATACTTAGAGAACACCTTTCTGGCTGAATTCACTCAGTTGCATCTAAGTTGCAAGGAGTTAGGTCATCCAGGCTCTCTTTGGGAAGCTATTTTTTTTGAGGTTTTCCAGCTGACTTATCCTTCAAAAACAGTGCCACAAAGTAGAACAAATTGAAGAAAAAAAATCACCTAGGAAAATTTAATTATGGGGGCAAGTTGTAAAAAACCATCTTTATCAGTTTTGATGAATCAAAACCAAACTCTATCAGTTTTGATGAATCTTCTGATCAAACAAGGTTTTAGGTCTTGTATGTTTTCCCTTGAGCCACTCCCCTTCCCTCTTGGACAGTCAGTTGTTGCCTACAGATATGGGACCCCAATGGCGATGGAGATGTAAGACAGCCTCTTTGTGCTGCCTTCTTGGATTTGAGGTGCACCAGGTTGCCAGGACCATCCTGTGGGAACAAGATGCTGGGAGTCAGGGCAGCAGAGGAAGAGGGGATGAAGGGGGGAAAGGGGATTGTGAATTTTTAGGCGTTTTCTCATAGAGATGTGAGCTGAAAACTCTGGGCTCTTCATCCGTCTCATGAGGGAATCACAGCGCTGTAAAGAGGCTGCCTCTAGTGAGATATTGTCAGCTTTGTCAAAGCTGGATTGAATTTATCCAGATCACAAACACATACAGTTGGTCAAGTCAGCTCCACATTTCCCAGAGCTTGGACATGACAGCCAGAAAAACTTGTATCCTGCTCTCTTGGGAACTCATCTTCTGTCTAAATTTGAGATTACTCTTTCCAGTAACAAAGAAAGAGGATGAGGCCTTTTCAACTAGACTAGACTCTTTTTGTTTTTTGTTAGTTTTTTTGTTGTTGTTGTTGGTTTTGTTTTTGGGGTTTTTTTTTTGTTTGTTTGGTTTTTTTTTTGTTTTTGGGGGTTTTTGGGGGATTTTTTGGTTTTTTTGTTTTTTGGGGGGGGGTTTGAGTGAACAAAAAGGCATTTTGAGAGTTTCCCTCTTTAACTGCTTCTTTTGTATGTGAATTCCTCATTCCCTCTCTGGACCAAAACACGTGATTTTCAGTCTGGGACACAGTGCCCAGGGAGCAAAGGCAGAAGGGGCAGAGACCAGACATCAGGGCAGTAGGATGGCAGAAGGATTTGGGCTGGTACCTTACTGGCTAGATTTGAAATACCTGCTGTTATCCTTCTCACATCCCATGGTCTTTCAAAGACAAGATTACATATTTTGTCAAGGTTGCTTACTTAATGCTTCTGATTGTGCTCCCACCTTCCTGTAAATATATTCATGAGAGCAAGTTTCTACCCATAACAAAAGCAGGCTACAAAGTAATGCAAGATGATGCATCTAAAAGCTTTACACAGAATCATACCAGAGTAAAATTCTAGGGCACATTTGGTTTTGCTACAATATTGATTCTATGTTTGTTTTCCAGTAGGAGCAGAAACCTCCCTATTTTTAAATAATTTTGATCTGTGGCCTGGAAACATTTTATGAACATATATGTGTAAACATATTATTTAAAATTAAGAGCAAATAATTACGTTATTTGCAGTGACATTAAAATTCCATTCAGTTAAAAATTAGAATTTAATTTACTATATGCTTCATGATTCTGAACACAAAATTTTCATTTATTTTTCTTTAAAAAGAAAGAATAGCCAGTGGGAGAAAAATTGGTATTTGGAAACAAATTTATCTGTCCCCTACACGTATGAATTTTGAGAAAGAGAAAGGCATAGCCAGATACTTTAAAAGATTGAGGACTATTCCATGAACAGTTATCTAGAAATATATTCATAGGGGTAAAGAACTTTGAAACAATTTAAGCTCTCACCATTTCACAAGAAAAAAATCAATCAGAAGTAAGTGCACATTAAATGCTTTTCAAAAATTTGTTTATCTAAAAAAATACATCTGGCTCTAATTAGCACTGTTATATAGAGACGCTTGATCTCCTTCAATGGAAAGAGGCTGAACTTTTTATTTTCACTTAAATCAGATAGGTGATGCAACTTACAGCTTCATATCCTAATGCTGAAATTGGAAACACTCTTATTAAACCTTTCAGCTGGGTGTTTGGATGGCAAGTTTTATCTTTCTGTGACAGAAACAGAAAATAGGAAGGAAGATCTTGTTGATCAAACATTTATTTATTCATTGCAGATAAAGAACTTCCTAAAAAGCAATCAACTCAGCTTTCCTTATGGTGCTTTAAATCCTTGATGACTGTACAAGATACATACATATTGTCCCTTGTATGTGCTGTGTTTATTGCCAATGTTAAAACATCTAAACTTGAGGGAAAGTGGTGACATAAGACAGAATAATGTTAGAAAGACAAACTGTTAATTGCAACAGCTATTTTGCAACTAACTAGAAGTGAGCTAAAACAGTTTTCTTCAAGCAGAAGTTCATAGAGGAAAACTTTGGATCTTTTCAGTAGATAATCTCATTAATTAATATTTTCACCTCAAACATAGCTGCGACAATTTTTCAGAAAGACTATAATAACTGAAAAGATGAATACTATTATAGAACAAAACTATATTGCTGTAGTGAAAGTAATTTAAAATCTTCACAAACATATATTGAGAATATCAGTGTTTTGGTGAAAAATACAGAATAAAATTGAAAATGTGAACCATCTCCATTTTCATCCTAGACTTAAAAAACAAAGACTAATAAGACGGCAGCCAAAGAAATATGAAGACAGTGGTTCTAATGAAAGATGTGTGATATGCATTGAGGTGAGTGGTAACACAAACTGGAGTGAAGTAGATCCTCATTCTTGTTCTGTAGAAAGCAGGAGGTTGTGGGAGGTGAGGGAAGTCTGAAGCCCCTGGCTGGGCTGAGTGAGGGTCTGTAAAGTCCAACAGAGCCTGTAGAGGGGAGTCAGGGAGAGAGCAGTGGAGAGGAGGGAGCAGAGACAGTTCCACCAAGGAACAGTGCCAGCACCAAATCCCCTTCAAAAACAGGTAGGGTGTCACCAAACTTGCTTCACCAACCCACAAAGCCATCCATTTCACCATCACTGCTCAATTACAGCAAATGCACAGTTAATTTGATGTATCCTGGAACTGGGTCAGCAATAAAGACACATCTTTGATAAGTGGCAACAGAGCTTTGATGTCTCACGGTTGCCAGAATAGCTGTCTGCCCTGCTGTACAGAATCTGTGTCCAAGTCCTTTAAAAAAAATTTTTGTGCTGGGGTCAGAAGAGCCCTTTTTCTTCTTGTCCAGCAAGCAGGGGCTGTGCAAAGCTAGGAGACCCTGCAGCTTTTGAGATATGAGACATGTTTCAAGAAGAAAAGAGTAGTGACATCCAAACACTACAAAGGACTGATGCTCCAAGTGAAAAGAAAGATGCAAGATGCAAGTGAAAAGAAATCGTGATAAAAACTCAGGCAACTGCTTTGTAGAGCATTTCAAGGCCCATGAAGCAGACTGAGGCTCTTCCAACTCCCAGAGGGTTAGAAAGTTAGAAAATGCTTCAGACATTTGCATTCATATATTACTTTGAAAAAGGTAAGCAGTATCCTGGAAATTCATCCCTGTGTTGGTTATTCAACTCTGTAGGATTGCTGTTGTGCTGAAAAATAAAGGTGTCTGACTTTTGTTGATCAGATCCACCTATGAACAACTTAGTGCAGGTGCAGACACCGTGTTTTTATCAGTGTTGCAATGACTTGCCTGAGAAAACTAGCATGAGGCAAACCCCAGTAGCTTTAAGCTAAAAACCTGTCATGTTTTACACAAATCTTATTCTCAAGAAATATCTTCCCTGAAAAAAAGAAAAAGGAAAAGAAATTTCATTAGACTTCAGGATTTTTATTACGATAGCTGTTTTTCAGCTCTTCCAGGAGTCCTGCAAGACATATGAGACTGAAAGTGTGCTCTGGCTGGAAAGGCCCCTGAGAGCACACTGTCAGCCCAATTAGGCTGTGTGAGAAATTTTGAAGCTCGGGCAGTGGATGAAGTTAAGTGACAAAAAGCCTGAAGTGACTTGTCCCATACAGAGCTCTGTGAATGGAAGGAATGATGTTCACTCACCCAGACAGGGAAAAATAGATGTGAAAAATGAGATCTCAGGGGTGGCCCTTAATGACATTCTGCGCTGGGGAAGGTGGGTGCACAGGTAGGTAGGAAACACGTGAAAATTGAAATTCAGTGGGTAAATGAGTCTGAAATTAACTTCTTTGATTTCTGGGCTTCTTCTGTAATTGCAAAAAGGGTCAATCTGAAGAAAAATGAATTGCCTGCTCTCAGATTAAACAGTTCAGATTATTAACCTGCTGTTGAATAAACAGTTCCATGCAAACACAAAGCTGACATATTGCAAATGTAGTGATGCAATACCTTGTGTAGTGACTCATCCACATTACATGCAGAATGCAAATAACAGATAGTAGTTTGGATTTGGCATACTGGTATGGATTTCTGCTTTGATTTCTACTGCTATGAATACATAAAGCAAAAGACTGTAGAGACAGCTCATGGTGGATGTCCCTCTTGGGAATACTTCATTAATAGTTTTTCAGCTTGATACATTTGAAAAAAATGTGTAGATTTTTTTTTATATGCAAATAAATATTAAATTGAGGTCACTTATTCCTAGCTGATTATATAATTGTCTTGTATCAGGTCTATAAAGTGCATATTTTCATTGGAAAACTGTGCCTGTAAAATAAATTGTTCCTCCTCCAAAGGTACAGGACATCTTCAAAAGGCCACAGTGTCATTGCTGAGAGGAGGGTTCATCAGTGCCTTTCAGCCACTGGCAAGAAGCAATATTCTGCTCTCAGGTACAGCTCTCTCAGAGATGGACTTTTTTTTCTTGAGTTCTCTGCCACTCAGTGGAGTGGTTTGACCAGTTGCAGGCTGCTCTGCACATGTGGGCACACACTGAAAGATGCCTGAGACTGCCGAGCACTCAGTGCCCCAGACAACACAGCAGCAGCAGCCGGTGGGGTTGTTTGGCCCATGATAACTTGGCCTCTTTGACCTGGGGATAACTTGGCCTCTGGACCTCCCAGGGTCCCCAAGACCCTGCACCACTCCCTCCTGTCATGCTCAGGCTGCTTTAGGAAGCAACTGCTCAAATGCAGAAAGCTGACAGTTAATCATCACAAGGTGTTTGATAAAGCCATTTTCACTTCTCTAAGTCACATGTCCCTCAGCAGCATCTTGTTGGACTGAGGCAAGAGGTCATGATCAGAGTTAACTTCTCTGCTGGCTCCCTGTGCTGTACACCTGGGGAGACAACTAAACTCAGGCAAGTCCTCAAGTAAATCTCTCTGAAATACTGCTTGAAGAGTTCCTTGCATCTTTTCTCACTCCTGCTTAGCCACGGGATTTAATTTAACACTGTGGGATTCAATTTTTCTCACACAGTTTTGAGATGGTGATACCTTAGCTCAAATGATTTTTCTTTCCTTTCAGTAGATTTCAACATTTCAGTAGTCAGCTCATAATATCTTTCATATTGGTCAAAGCAGTTTTCTAGATCTTCTGCAGATAATTTCAACCTTTTTCAAACTCCCCCTTGAAAGAAAAACATTCTAGTCATTTCTTATGAATGAAGTTACCTTCTCCACTACCTGCTTCCCTCCCTCTGCTGTGGGTCAGTACTTTGCCAGAGATATTCTTTCCAGATTACATTTCTGATTCCTTGTGTCTGCGCCACTTATCAGATACATCCTAATACTTCTCAGCAATCTGTGTTAAAAACCGAGACAAAAATAAATTCCTAACAATTTGTGTTACAAAGCAATTTCTAAACCTGAAGATTATGGCTTTCACTGATCATGTGACTAAAGTCATCAGAATTCTTGTCATAATAACACAGAATCCTATGATCTGTTTTAGGATGGCACTAATTTATGAAGAATTTATTAACTTATTTTAGATTTTTTAAAAAATATAGCATATTTCTGTATATATAGAAACCACAGTGGACTTTAACAGGGAAAAGTTTCCTTTTCCTTTTCCCTTTTTCCTTTTCCTTTTCCTTTTCCTTTTCCTTTTCCTTTTCCTTTTCCTTTTCCTTTTCCTTTTCCTTTTCCTTTTCCTTTTCCTTTTCCTTTTCCTTTTCCTTTTCCTTTTTCCTCTTTTTAAATTTTTTTTAACTTTTTGTTCTTTATGAAATAGATGCTTCAGTGCTGCAGTGCATTTCATCTTGCTCTAAATTGAAAATGTCTGACCAACAGCCTGGCAAGTCATTGGAATTGAGGGATACAAAGATGAGACTCAAGAAGACATACCTCAATACAGACAAGATCTTTTCATCACAGTGATTGTCCTGAAGGAGGCACAAGAAGAGTAAATTATCTCTTAATAAAACAATTAGATAGTCCAATCTCTATTACTTATATACTTTCAGGGACTTCATTAGGCAATTAAATGGGAACCCCTCCCCCCACCTTTCTTTCTCTTCCTCTAATTTTAGACTAAGCAAATTAGATATTATATGCAACAATATTATTATCTTAACTGGAAGTCATCTTCTTCTGCGCTTTGTATATAAACAATCATTGTTTTTCCAACAAGAAAGACTTTTCTTCCAGGCACTATTGATTTTATTATACACACGTGCACAGATAAAGAGTGTTACAGCATATTTTTTACTTATTATTTAGTTGACTTGGTGATTCTGGTAAGCCTGGTATATCTAAGACAGCAGGAGAACTGCTTGTCTGTATTTTGCCTGTAGCCTGTTGTGATGAGGAAGACATTACTGTGTTATCTCTTGTAGGGGGTTTACATTTTACCAGCTGACAGCAAAGAAGATCTGTTCAAAGGATCATGTAATGTAATTGCTTTGGTTTAAAAGACAGATCCACAAAAGAAAAAAAAAAAAAAGTATATTTAGACTCCAGGAAGTGTGTTGATAGAGGAAAGGAAAAAACAACTCCAAAACCAAAGAGTACTGTAGGTTATAAACTCCAGGGTAAAAATGAGTTTTTCTCGGAAGCCATTCTCTCAAACCCATGCTTTGTTTTCTTTAATTGTAATTTACCAAAGGCTTTTGGGCTTGACATCCTGTATACCCATTACTGTCCTCCTGGGCAAGGAGAATTGCACCAACCTCGCTGTGGTCAGCTCTGAGAACCTGACCCAGGAGACCCCCTCCCCAACCTTCTCTCTAATGTTGTTTAAATTACATGTGATTTTATGAATAAGATTATCCTAAGCAGAATTCATTTATTTCTGCACCCTTTTCAACAATTTTGTTGTGTAATCTGTGCATGACCACTCATTGTTTTTAAAATACAGAAGGTTATTTCTGAACCCAAATTCTGTTGCTTACACAGAGGCACATGGTTATAGCGGGTTCCCCTTTCCACCATGGATGTGATTGTTCACAATTTTTTGTGATTCTAAGACTTCTATGAAAGCCCACTTGCCCCTGGCTGAGGTCAGCTACTGGCAGACTGGCACAGTGCAGGAGGGCAGCCACCACAAATCATTGTGCTGTTACCACTATTTAGAGAAAAAGCAGAGAGTATACATGCAGAGGAAATTCCAGCAAAGACAGGAAGAGAGTATGCATATCCACCCTGGTGTTTCAAATATAGCATGAATACTTTGCTGACAAAAGATAAACTTAGTTCTAAAAGGGCTTAACTCATTATGGTTACTGAATTATTCAAGTATTAACTGTAGTAGTGGGGATTATAAAAAGGATGTTCCTAAATCATAGAATATTTATTGGTTAGGGTTGAAAAGGAACTTAAAGATCATCTAGTTCCAACCCACCTGCCATGGGCAGGGATACCATCCACTAGATCAGACCAGACTAAATTCTCAACGTTCCTCACAGACTTCCCTAATACTGGAAGAAATGCCAGTGTGCATGGCAGAGCAGAGGAATACCTAAGTCAGTAGTTTTTTCCTGGAAGTTGAACATTTTGAGTTTGGAAAACAAATGGGTTTTGTGTTATTTTATAAGATTACAGATTAGATACCGCTAGATGTGACATTAGCTACAGCATGCCATGATACCAGGGAATGTCTGGGAATCAGGTAAATAGTCTGGAGTAGAGAATTTATCTGTAAGAAATACAAGCATCATACTTACTCTTAAATAGTATTTTGAGAATAATGCTATCATCTTGCTGGGCATCCTTCAAATGAAGGGCCATTAAACAGAAAAAGAGAAAATGTACATTTTTTAATATAACGAGAGTCAAGTCAGGCTCAAAGTGGGTGCCTTTCAAGTATGTGGCATTTTTTCTTCATGTAATGAAGTGATTTTTGCATTTGTTTCCAAGAAAGAGTTTCTGTGCACAGGTTTTTTCAGCCATATTGGGGGAAAAAAACCCCTAAAAAACAAAATGCTGAAAAGCCCAGCCCTCAACTTTAAAGCTATCTGTTTAAATTTCTGTTGAGATACTTCTGTAAGATTTAACCTTTAATAACTTAGCTTCCTCCAATTTGGCAACTTTTGGACTACCTAATATCAATAAATAAATTATCTTTGGTCTGGGTGTGTTTAATGAGTGCTTTATGTAAGATGCATGAGGCACTGAAAAAAGGCAGGGAACTTGTAAATGTATTGCATCCATAATGAGACAACTTAGTATCTTTTGGCCATTTCCAGTCAAACAAAGAGTGCTTCTGGATATAAAAACAGGAGACAAACTGCAATTTGAAAACTATGGGACTCCCTACCCCTTAAGGGTGGGACACCACATGGATGAGTTTTATAGCTAGGGGAAGTGGAGAAGGAATGAAAGTCTTTGCACCTTGTTCTAAGCATATAAGGCATGACATTATAAAAGAAAAGTCTTCATAAAACCTAACTTTTCTATAATGCTCGGTCAGTGGTATATATGGACATGAAATTTTGTTTTCAGAGGCCATCCTGATACATTTACAAGTGCAGAAGTGCATGTTTTTTGTGGTGGTTGAAGCTTTTGTAGATGTGAATATCATAAGCTTTGCCTTTAGGCAAAAACTCTTAAATAGATTTGGCATTAAAAAATGACATTGTATTCTTTCCCCATGACCTGAATCCTTTTAAACATTTTCATAAATGGAAATTAAATGCAAAGCCATTTCAGCCATCATTAGGAGCAATTAAAAAGCATTTAGGACGTTTATGGCTGTAGTTCATTGGGTTGGTGCAGCTCTGCACTACATCAGCGTTGCAGCACTGGCTATTCCCCTCGGTGCAGTTATGCCAACAGCATGCTGGCACAGGAGTGCAGAGCCACAATCTTCCTCTTCAGAGCATAGATGGGTAGAGCTTTAGGCTTGTTCTCAAATGTATTTAGACCCCCTAGTCTATATTCTAAATCAAAGCTGTCTCTCCAACCTAGCTAACTGATTCAAATGGGAGTGAATGTTCTATAGGATGTATTAAGCAGGTGTGTGCCCAGACACATAACCTTTTCTCCACTGCTTCACATCATTATGCATTTTAGCCAGAGCATTTCTCTTAGCTATTCATCTCTCCGAATTATGCTATTTAAAGTTTTTCTGTTCTGTCCCACAGTATAATCCCCTTAAGTACTAACTCATGGCCATTTCACTTTTCTACTGTGTACAACTTTGCTATAATACATGGACAGAAATGCAAAAGTACTTAAGTGGTAAATCATGTCTGTCATGCACTAAATATCTTGCTTTAGGTAACCCATGAATGCCTCAAGCAGTGTGAATTCCATGGCTTTACTCTTTAATGTCCAGTGTATTAACACACCGGTATGGAAATCACATCTCATACTAATCACTGTTTATTTTACCCCAGGAAGAGAAAATTAGCATTAAACTTAATCTTCTATGCAGAATTTTGCTTTGCATAGAATTTTCACTTACCTTAATTCTTGGATAACTTCTCACCTTGGACTTTTAAAAAGTACAAAGCCTTTTTATTCTATGCTTGTGAATACAACTCAGCACTGCTGCAGCAGAGGGGTTTTCATCAGGTTGGATTTCCCATCTCAGTTCTTGATAACAGACCACCTCCTTTAAAGCCTCAGAGTGTCTTTCTGACTTCCATGTTACCATGCTTCAAACAAACAAACAAGCAAACCCAACTCTGGGTGCATTAGGATGAGCACACCCAGCAGGTTTCTCATTGAGAAGTGCAGAGGAGCCCTGATTTTGCAGCTGGATATGAAAATATTTTGATGAGAGAAAATTATAGTTTCAATTGTGACTCTTCAAAACTCTTGACAGAAGTCTTAATAAAGATAAAGAGAAAATAAAATATTAAGAGATGTTGAAAACTGAATTTTCCTGAAGGCTAAGCTGGGATCTGAATGGGCTGGAAGGGCAATATTTCACTTTCAGTATAAAAAAGTTTCACCTAAAGAAAAGTCTTGATCTGCCACTTCAGATAGTGGAGAAATTTAGAATTTCTTACAGAGCTTACTCTCATCTTTATTGTCTGCAGATTTTTTTTTCCAAGTGGGCTTTGTTATTTTTTAATCCCTGGTGATGGTGATAAGGATCACATTAAAATGAAATCAGGACATGTAAAGAAATTATTTTTTTATTTAGAGGGAAAAAATATGTTTCTCCAGATTTCACCAAGGCAAAACCATCCTAAACAAAGAAGCTTATGATTCTGAAAACTGGGTTTGCTTTCTTAAACATGATTTCTACAGAGTGGGGGGGAGTTTTTTACACTGCCTTTTTGGGGTCAATTTCTCTTCAGTTAGAATATGATTAATTGCTGAAAGGAAAGGAAAAAACCCTGTTTCTGTTTGATTAAAATGGTGTTGAGCATATTTAGTATCTTATTCTGAAAACCAGGAAACTTAACAAAGACATTTCTATGATTCTACTGATTTGTTATCTGAATGCTTTGTTCCTAGAACAGATAGCGAAACAAGCATTTCACCTTCCCTCCTTAGGGCTTTCACTTTCTACACATTTCTCTTTAATGCACAGATTTATCAGGATTTGCTAATGAAAATAAGTACAGAGGATTTCACTGTCTAATGGGCTAGAAAAACACCATGTCTCAGTTCTGTGAAGTGACATTTGCCATCATGCAGTGGCCTCTGCAGAGCCTGCAGTCAGATTCTGTTCTCTTGGCTGGGTATCAGTGGGGAATAAGCTATCCTGGGACTGGTGAATGTCACACATGTGACATGCCTGCCTAATAAGCTCTTTGCAGCCTACTCCCTGGGGTAGTTCTCCTTGCTGGGCTGTGAATTGGCTATTCTACAGCTTAAGCTGTTGCTAAAATGAATGCATCCTGAGGGACAGTGCAGCTCCCTCTCCCCCATGAGCAGTCTCTGACAAAGCTTTCCAAATGGATACTGGAGGTGCTGAATAGAATAGGGCAGAATAGTTTAATTTTTTTCAGTCAGAAGGGACCTGCAAAAATCACCTAGTCTAAATGTGGCCAATGGTACCTTACCTTCTCAAAGTCAAGGTCTTGGAAATGCTAAAGAAGTCACAGTGTGCACAGAGACCCAGCACAGCACCAAAGCAGTAAGATTTGAAGGAATATCAAGCCTAGTTTGGTCCTTTGAAAAAATGTGTAATTACCAGTGATGGAAAATTGCTCCTTCAAGTAGTAGGAAAGAACTTTTATGCTTTACTAGTAGTTCTTTGTCTGCTTACGTCTCATTTTTGCAGCATGGAGCGTTACTAATTAATATATTCATGTATTATTAAAATTTGAGAAAAGATGCACTTGTATATGGAAAGCACTTCTAGGCAATTTAAATTAAGCTGAATACACAGCTGTGTATTCAGTTAAGATGGCACAGTACGGACTTAAAATTCTGATCCCTTGTTTCATCTATCTTTCTGTCTCTGCTGATGCTTGTCCTCATTTTTAAGTTTCCGTGTAGATTTAAAACTTTGAGCTTCATGCTGTGGTTGTGTAATTTGACAGACTTCAAGACTGACTTTCAAAGCCATTTACTCAAATGATTTAAGCTACTGCTAAACTCTTATATTTTGAACACCTAGGAATGAACACTTAGTAATCAGATACAAGTCATGCACATTTTTTTGCTAACTGTTCTCTTTTCATGTCTGTAGGGGAGATTGTTATTTTTATGAGAAGTTAAACGTTAGTTAGCGAGTGCATCAGCATAACTTGATTTGCCATGTGGGTGTAATAAAAGCAGCACAAAGGCCAAGAAAATTTTCATTTTATGTACACATTAAAAGTTAACCTGCAGCCTTTTCCACTTTGCTAAAAGTCCAGCGAATACAGTACATAACTTTGTGCCCTGAGCTTAGCTTTTAGATGAAACTAATTTAATATTTATTAGTTGTTTTTCATGGTAGAGTTACCACTCAACACAGCTGAATGCACTCTTTAGGCCAGCTAATCATCTGACTTGATCCTTTATCATGAAAACCAGGTGAATATTTATTTTTAAGTTCTTTTTGGTAGTCAAAGAGTCTGAGGAGGGAGAGGAAAATTGCTTGGTCTAGAGTGTTTAGATGAAGGGAGTAGCTGTGTTTAACCAGGGCCAGATTTATGAAGGGGATGCCAGTGTAAAGATTCGTGTTGGAAATGATCCATGTGTAACACCATGGTTTGACCTCAGTTAAGTCCACAAGACGTCTCATCTAGATGGAAATTAGAAAAATTAAGGTAGTTACATTAAAGATGGAAAAAAGCTGACCTGTGAACACTTGTGAATCTGCTCCCTAACTCTAAAAACTGCCCACTGGGTTATTTTTTTCTTAAAGCTATTCAAGTATTCTCACATTTCTTCTGTTGTTTTATGTAAATAAAAATCTATGCTTTAAAAATCCCTCTCCTGCACTGACAGTTTGTGTTTACAAATTTCATGATGCCCTTCAATGTCTCATCATGAAATGCAGGAAGGAGACATACTTGGTTTAAATATTGTTTTTTTAGGCATTCAATCTTAATCCCATCAAGGTATTAAAAAAAAAAAAAAAGAAAAACAGAATCAAGGAAAAGATAATCTACTACTCAGGTGTTCATAATGCATGTGAAATAATTGTATTTTTCCTGCTTTTCCTTAGCTCCCTGTGATTTTGATTTTGTTTTGGCACAGTGCTTGTTGTAATAACCTATAGTCTTCTAGCCTTAGAGGGTGTTCTCATCTACATTTGTGGACTTGCTATAATACAAGTCCTTCAAGTTTTCTTTGTACTGCTTGCTGTGTATATTTATCTTCAAAGTTATAAGACAACTTGTTTGTCAAACTTGACCATTTAAAACTTTTAACCTGTTTCACGCTGGATTTAGAAAGTTATTTGATTTGTTGGTTTTTTTTCTAATCTGTAACAAATAATGTTTTCTTCAAAATATTGTATTCAAATTTGGTAAATAGATAATGAAAGAACTTTTGTCTTTAAAGGTGTGATCCTTGAGAAATCCAAGCCAATATTTTGCAGTCAAATTTCTTTTTTCATGTTGATTTTACTTTGTGGTTATAACTAGCAATATAAATTATGCAAGGGAATTCTGGTTGCATAAATACGTCTCTTACAAAACCTAATTAAGGCATCACTAAGGAAGCAGAAGACTTCCCATTTGACTTCAGAGGTCAAAGCCCCAGAAATGTTGTTAAACCCATGGGGAATCAGCAGTGTGAAGGAGAATTGGTAAATGAGCAAGAATGAGGAAGTATAGATTTTTTAAACATTTTTGTTTGCTGTGTTTTGCTTGCTTTTTTTTTTTGCTCAGGCTGCTGTTTTCTGACTGAGTTTTCTTTAAGCAAAACGAAACAAATAAGGAAGGTAAATATGTTGAATCTGCTGAAAATTTCAGATGCAATCATTTACACCATGCACCCATGTTCTTATCAAAAGTATGTAGTTCTTAGAATGAACACTGTTCAACTTGCATCATTTGTAAATTATTCAATATGAAAGCAAAAGGCCATGAGAAGGCATGCATATGTGGAATAGTGCAAGGCCAACTGATGCCATTTTTTAAATTAAATGGAGCACCATATATGAACACTCTGATTCATGTGTTTCATATGTTTACAAACATATAAATCATTTGGGAGAACAGAGGAATCGTGACTGTGTCCTACATGATTAAACACAGTCAGTTATTTTCTCACACTTGATATTTACCTTTTCAGAGCAGATTTTATTATATTATTTTTCATTATATAAGATTTCACTTGTGGAGACTGACAGGAGGGTCACAGGTTTTACTACAGCAAAATGACAGTTAAGATAAGAATTTGGAGTTCATTCTTCTGAGAACCTATTGTGACTTGTAGGTGTCTCTGAGCAAGACAACAGGTCTGTTACTTCTCTCTTCTTGCTCTATATGTAGTGACTCCTGCACTCACTTAATCGATAAAAAACAGAAAAAATGAAATTAGAAACAGGAAAATAAATACAGAAACGTTTCCCCAGTAAATTGCTTATATTATACACATATAGATATCTATATCTATATAATCTATGCACAGACACATATTTAAAGGACCATTTATTAGGTGATTTGTACAGTTCCCCTGTGAATAAGGTTCTCTGGCACTCTCATTGGCAAACTCAGCTCTGCCATCTCTGCCACTTAGAACCTCTCTTATGAAGATCCTTCATTTAATGTTTATTTTTCTACTAAGGTGTCACCCCTCCAGCTTTATGCAGCAACACCTTCCTGGCTATCTTATGAAACAAATGTGGAAATGTATGCAGAAAATTAGGTGCTATATTTCAAAACCATTTGACCAATGAGGAATTCTTTTCTGCTTGGAAAAAGAGGAGAGGGAGAGGAGGATTGTCACCTTTCTCAGAGACACCTGACGATCAGCAGAGCAAATTAGGATTTACCATGTTACCATCTTGACCTGGCTCTGTGTCTGCAAAGAATCTGGTGTGTGATGCCTCTCTTCTACCTCCTTCTTCACTCACTGTTAGAGATTTAATGAGTGTCTTTATATTCTGTGATAAAGCCTTCCTACTCTGCAAATTCTATTTGAAAGTGAAATAGTGTCAGAGAGTCTTTAATAAGTATGCTATATTTTTCAAGGTGTATCCAATGTATTTCAAAGCACCAAAATCATCTTTGATCGAGGTTTACATCAAATGTTAATCCAAAAGTTATTAGTTGTATTTGTTTAGTTGCTATACTCCCTTTAGTTCAAGAGCAGTGTCACTTTTCATTTCACAAGTCTTTGACATTTGCTTTTGATGTCAAAAATTAAAATGAATTTAAGAAAACTACCAGGGGAAAAAAAGGATTGGTCTACTGTTAAACTGAAACTTTCTAGAAGACACATTAAAATAAAGAGAAAGTCCTGCTGATTTCTTGACACAGACAGTAAGTTAAATTTTCTAGTAATTTAGGGAGTAGTAAGAGTAATAATAATAAGGTAATTTAGAAAATCTTTCAATATGGGATGCTAATTGTGTCTGATGCATTTCGGTTTTGAAAACATTAAGTTCATATGCAGCAAACAATTTAGATATTATTTTCTTGAATATATTTTCTTCTGTGTTTGTTCTTAAGACTTTTCTTAAAGAAAGCATAATGTGAACGTAGATGTGGAGGAAGATGTGAAGGACTGAAAAAGTATCTTCCTGTTGGATTTTAAAGTATTTAAAATCCACAGGGGCAAAGAACCTGCACCCCAATGGATCAGGGAGAATAGGTACCAGTGGACACATTTCAGGTAATGAATGCTTGCTATACAATAAAACTGTGCATGCTGTGAATACATAAAGAATAGGATCTGCACTTGGGCTCAACGCAAGATGGTGTGGGCTCACAGTCAAAAACAAGGAGTGAAACACTCTGCTTCTTCCTTCAAACTTGGTGCCTCCCTGGAAGCTCATACTGTGCTATGGCAAGATTGCCTCTCACTGACATCAGCAAAACATCTAGAAACAAATACCAAAAATTAATTAAAAATCCCACAAAACTCAAAAGTGTCTTGTATCTCATCTGCTCTATCTATTCTTAAACAGCCGTTGTAATTCAACATCAGATTCTGCCTTTTCAACTGTCTCAGAAGGAAAATAAAGAAGATGAATGATTGCTTTAATCCTTAGTTTTGCTTCTGCTGCCTGCAGTGACTTCCCTGGGGAGGTTAGCATGGATGGAGAAGTGATGTTCTCAGCGGAGGCTATTGTGAAAGTAAATTAAACCCCTAACTGTGCTTTCAGTCATTGTACTGTACTGTTCCCATCTATCCCATGATTAACATCCTTCAGCCCTAAACACAAATGTGGAAACATCATTTCTGTCCTTAGGCAATTATACAGAATATAATTAATCTAGCAAATTCTGAAGGAAATGTCCAGCCTGGTCAGGCAGAAATGTCGTGAAGGGGAATTTCCAATGGCTGCATGATCATTGGGCTTGCTAGAAATTAATAAGCTCTAAGTAGAATTTTTCCATTACCAAAAAATCCAACCAAAGTACTATTAAAATGTCGGAATGTTTTACAGGTGAATCTTTCTCTACTCATAACTACTCCCTACTCTAGAGAGGAGAGCAAGTAACTTTAGAAAGCTCCTGGAGGTCAGGGACATAAGGCCACATAGCCAGCCTACCTTTGTGGGTGGCAATTTCCAGAGGAAGAAAAATATGAAATGCCAGATCTACTTCTGCAGTAAGCATCTCACAGTGGCTGCTGAGAGCTTGTTTGTGTTATTTGGTGTGTGGTAGAACTCTCCTTTGTCTGGTACTGTTTTAACACATTGTTTAGTGCTTAGGTTTGTGTATTCGCTCATATCTTTTAACACTCAGGCTCCGGGGCTTTGGTCACTGTCTTCCAGAAAGGCAAAAAACATGAAAGTCTGTTGTACAGAGCAAAATAGCTGAAATACAGAATTCAACATTCAAATGAGAGTATGTTTCAAAGTATACAGAAAAATAAATTTTTACATGTGCAAGTGCCTTGCTTGTCCTGGTGAAAAATCATCCATCTATGCAAGTGTTAAGTCAAGTCTTAGCCCAGAATACCTTGCAAGGGAAACAAGATTTCTTCCTGCTCCATACCTGTCAGGTTTCTTGGTATCCATCCAGCAGGCAAGAAGTCCACAATCTAATTTTCCTTTCCTTTTACCACTTCCTTTGTTCTTCTGGACACTGTCTGTTAATGAAAATAGAAAGGCTCTGTTTTCAATAGCCAGTGAAGCTGATCACATCCAAGCCCGGCCCTGTGCAGCCTTGAGATGGTTCTCGTCCTTACAGGTATAAGTGAGAGTGAAGGAGAGAGAGCTCCCTTGTACTCCATCTCCATCAATAATTCCTGCCAGGGCTGCTTCAACTGCAGTTAGTAACCCCATCACATAATAGCTACACAGCAATTTCTTCTGATCTAATGTACATAAAGCCCTTGAGCACAGTAGTGCTGATTCCTCCTCTTTTCAGGGAAAACTATCATTGCCTATTTGCCTCTATGATCCCTATATGATTGCTGTGCTCCATTACTGATTTTGCAGTTGGAGTTGCAAAGAGAAAGCCTCTTAATAAATCTTAATCTAATGAATCATACAAGTCATCCAGCCACTTGGCTGTTGGCTGACCATTTCACACAGTAGTATTTTATACATTAAGATATTTTGGTCTTTCAATCATAAAAGGTTGCTAAGCAATGTACTGTATTTACCCCAGAGGAATGGGATACTGTTCTAAAATATTCCCTTAGTTTAAAATTTTCTTGTCTTTAAGAAAGAATAACAAATAACAAAAAAAACACCTCTCTTTCCATCTGCTAACAAAAATTATATTTGGTGGTCTGTGATTTATTCTTTCAGCAAATATTCTTTCCATTTCTTTGCTTATGTGCTATTTTTGATCTAATACTTACAAATGAATTATTTCCCCAGACTGGAATGTATTTGCAGGTTAGAAAAAAACCTCTAACTTCTTTATTTTCCTGTATTCTCTCTCCTTTTCTCTTAAGCATACATTGTGGAAAACAAAATTTCTCTGATATTATATTTTATCATTCCAAACCCAAGCAACATGATCCAGCTTTTCAAATACTTAAGTAACTAGCACTCAGTTATTTTTCAGATTGTTAGAACTGCAGTATATCCTCCCATATTGGTATTTGCATTTCGAAATCCTGAAGTACCTCTGGACATAGCTTTGTTAAGCAGTGGAGTCATTAACTCTTTAGGAGAATCAGACCCAGTAGTACATTGGAATGCATTTTTCCATGTTATTCTGTGGAATTTTTTTCTTCATTTTCGTTAGTTGTCTTTGGTCTCTCTCATCCTCTGAGATGCTGTATCCACTTAGGAGCCACAAGGACATTTCTTTTGAACAAATATTTTTGAAAATTTATAAGCAATGAGCAAGAAAGTGGTAAAGCATATATGGTTACTAACAAAAAAAAAAAAAGGGGAATTTATAAAGAATTTAGAAGAAAGAGCTCTCTACCTGCTTAGCCGGACACACTATGGATTTTGTAGAAATGCATTGTCTTTTGAAGAGCACTGGCATTAGGCCTCATTGCTGTCTCTACTTTTCATTTTTGTCAGACCTGAGAACTGCAAGAATGACAGTAAAATAAAACAAAGGACCCATTTGTCATTGTCTCCACTCATAACAGTACATCCCTGCCACCTTTGGGAAGCAGCAGGGGATGATATGGCGCAGGGAGCCATAGAGCTGGGAAAGCACACTTGTCAGGATTGGCAACAGTTGCATACAGGAGGTACATCTGCGGTGTCTCTGGTCTTGAGAAGATTCTTGCGGCATTTAAACCCATTTTAAGAAGTAATTTTGATTTCTTGAAAAAAAACAACGTAGCTTTCCTTATCAAGTGAGGGTATAGTAAGTAATGAAAGAGTGGTATTTGACATTTTTTCTACTGAACTTTTCTATATGGGAGGAGCTTTTTTTCCCAAAATCCCCAATTTTCTTAAACTAAAACATTTTATCCAGCTTCAATCTGATGATGCTACTATCAAGCCTAATACTATAGGTGAGCCTTAAATGCAGCATGTGTATCAAGGTCACAGGAATTAACATTTGGGGTGAATTCTAAAGCTTCGGGTAACCAGGACTTAATGACAGTGTTCCAATGGAGAAGGAATGTGCTTGAATCCCAGATATGGCATCCTGGCCAGTATCAGGAACGGTGTGGCCAGCAGGAGCAGGGAGGTCATTCTTCCCCTGTACTCAGCACTGGTGAGGCCTCACCTGGAGTATTGCGTCCAGTTCTGGGCCCCTCACTTTAGGAGGGATGTTGAGATGCTTGAGCGTGTCCAGAGGAGGGCAACGAGGCTGGTGAGGGGCTTGGAACACAAGCCATATGAAGAACGACTGAGGGAGCTGGGGTTGTTCAGCCTGGAGAAAAGGACACTCAGGGGTGACCTTATCACTCTCTTCAGCTTCCTGAAGGGTGGCTGTGGTGAGCTGGGGGTCGGTCTCTTTCTCTGGGCAACAACAGACAGAACAAGAGGACACAGTCTCAAGCTGCGCCAAGGGAGATACAGGCTAGAATTAAGGAGGAAGTTTTTCACAGAAAGAGTGGTCAAATACTGGAATCATCTACCCAGTGAGGTGGTAGAGTCACCATCCCTCGAAGAGTTTAAAAAGAGACTGGATGTGGCACTTGGTGCCATGATCTAGTTGAGGTGTTAGAACATGGGTTGGACTCGATGATCTTACAGGTCTCTTCCAGCCTAGAATTTCTGTGATTCTGTGATATGGTACACAGGTTATAACTGAGGTGTAAAATTTGGACTCAGATTGCCCTGTCATTACTAAACAGCCATCCTTATCCAGATAACTGTTTCTGTACTCATCCCAAGTTCTGCTCCAGAAGGTTCGACCATGGTATTTCTTTTAACCAAGGGTCTTTTCCTCCCCAGTTTTTAAACTGGTGTGTAGCTTGGAATGGAGGAGACAGTGAGCTTTATTCTTTGCAAAGAATATATATAACTGCAGCCCATGCACTCTGTGATTTCCTTTCCATTTCCTTTGTGGTCAGGAAGAGGTGAGGCCATGAAGCTGTGGAGCTGTTAATGTGCACAATCTCTGCATATCTCAGAAGCCTCAGAGGGATTATACCCCTCATTGTATCTCCAGGCAATGCACCAGCCTTGCTATTGATTGTATCCAGAAAATACAACCTTAAGGTAACAAAAGAAAAATGGAAAGACAGCCATAAAAACAAACACTTTCCTGATTCACTTTTTTTCAAAGTTGGGAATCACTTTCTATTCTGTTTCATCAGTAAAAATCTAATCCCCAGTGAATCCTTACCCCCCAAAAATGGTGCTGCTTTGTTTTATTCATGTGACTGAGAAAAGAAGCTGGACTTCTCTGACTGGAGCATACTTTATACTTCAGTGGAGTTGTTGATTCCCTTGGGGGCAGGGCAGTTTATTGTCTGAATTGAATTTACAGTGGCAAAAAGAATTTTAAAATTCATTATGACCTAGGCCTGTAATAGATTTTGATCTCTGTTGTTTCCTTGTCTATTTGCACAATTCTAAAATGATTAAAAGTGCTCAGATACAGTTCACAATATTTTCTATTTTCTAACCTGTAGTGAAATAATTCCATCTTGGTTTTCCTTTCATACATTTTGAAATGCATTTCTTTTTTATTAATTAGAATATATGGTTTACCTTTCTTGTCTGAATGGTTTCCTGAAGTTCCAGAGTTTTAACTAGATAATTGGAATTAAAATAAATGTTTTACAAGAGTTCAGCAACTTGGTTTCCCAAGGATCATACCTGGTAAGTTTTTCTATGTGTGTGGACTTGAAATTGAGATGGACAGAAAAAAAGCAAAAACGTAAATACAAAAAAAAAAAAAAAACAAAAAATCCCAAATAAATTTTTAAGCTTCTGTATTTGATATAGTAGTGAGATCCTAGAACTGTTCATGAGTTTATGGAAAGGTCTGTGTAAGGAAAGACACAAAGTAGAAGCTACATCTCTGGGAAGTCTATTCTGTTATCCTAAATATTTGTGCAGTCACAGTATCAATGACTACCAGGACATCCCAATGGTCTCTGTAATTTTTCTCTATTCACGGAGCTTTGAATTCCTCTCTTAGGTTTGCTTGCAAAATGTGTCTGCTTTTAGGTCTTTCCAATATGGAACTCATGCCCTAAAAAGTCAGATTGCGCCAGTTATCCTCACAGCTCAGTGCGATCCATTTCTAAAATTACTGATGAGACTTTACAGTAGTACTGTGAGTAGTTAAAATGAAGTTAGAAAGCCCTGCTCCACTGAACTCTGTGGCAAAATTCCCTCTTGCATTAATCGTGCCATAGTTTCGTCCCCTGAGACTGAAGGGTAGAATTTCAGTGAACATTTGCAGAAGATTAGCCTGTAATCCCCTCTGAGGGAATGGAACTGATTGCTGTTACAGTGCATGTTTTTAAATTAAGCTACTTGTTCTGAAGAGAAGGTAAGGCATAGGACCATCCCAGTGTGCAGCAAAAAAGCCAGATTTTGTTCCTAGCTTTAATAAGAAGAATGAATCTGGAGGAGCTGCTTTTCATTATGACTGGGACCAGCCACTGGATCACTCTGATCACTCTTACATTAATGTCACACTTAATGAGCAAGATGATTGTGCTGGATTGTGCAACACAGAAAAACCTGCCAGCCTCTTTTGGGGGAGCAAAACGGAATATGTGAAAATGACAGAATAATTAACAGTACTTTAATTACAAATGCAGGATATCTTCGGCAGCTGACTACAAATCCTGTTGTAAGTTATGTGCAAGTGCAAGCATTTTTGGGTAGCCTGGTAATGTGGAGAAGGAATGAAATGCATTAAGAATTGTGATTAATTCATTGTCGTTGAATGGGATGGACTACTCATTTAAAATTAAGTCCTCCTTTCAGGTGGAAGGGATAAATGGTCACTAGTGGTTTGCAATATTATCATCAGGTCACATGTAAACAACATTAGCAGAGTTCAAGAGAAAATCTGGGGATAGCTTCAGCCCCATTAGCCAGAGGATGGGTAGAGATAATTTAGATATAGAAAGAGAAATACCCTATTTTAATAATCCCCAGTAAAAAAGAATACATATGGACATGAAGGAATATAATGAATAAATTAAACTGCAAGTCTCTTAAAATCTCTGATTTACATGTGTGTATAAAATATACAGATATTTTGGGCATCTCATTAGGAACTTGCGGCTTAAGGGATGCTCTACCATCCAGACCAACATCTTGCTGCTGCATGCAACCGAACTAAATAATTTCTTTCACAATCTGCTCAAGTGTTATCTTAAAATTGCAAAGCTACTGTCTTGTCCCCCATGCACACAGAAAAGCTACTTGAAGGCAGCTGGGTTCAAGCAGGACTGTTCCAATATTCAGAAAGTTCCCAGACTCACTGTATTCACAGGCCTTTGGTGGCCATTTGTTGAACAGTAGCTTTAAGCTTAAATTATTCCTGTCCCCTTAATTTTTCCTACAATCTCCTCTCATCCTTAATTTTGGTAACAAAATAACTCAATTATTTCAACTTAGGTTTTATACATACCTTTTTCACTTCTCTCCTTACATCCTCTGCTGTTTTTGTTTCTTGTACTGCTTGGCTTTCTAAAGTTTTTACCTCTATCAGTCCCATTTTGATTAGAGACAGGAAATTTTTTCATACCTGAAGCTGTGGAGTTCCTGGGCTACTCAAAAACACAGGCTAAAGCAAATCTTGTAAACTATTGCCAAACCACACCTTCAAGCAACAAGCTTCTAAGCTAGACAAGCATCTGAGCAAAAGAAAACAAAGCCACTGACTTTTCCCCAGGAGTAAGGGCTGTTCCTTTCTAAGAAAATGTGCTATGCAAACTCTTCTGTTCAGTGTTTCCAGGGATTCAGTGAGATACAGTGTCTCTGAGCATTTGGTATGATTTGCACCACAGATAAAGTCTTTCAGAAATATTTTGGAAAGTCTGCCTTGGTAAACAGGCTTTACACTTTTGCAACATTTATTGATGGTTCTTTAAAGAATCATTGATGTGATTTTGTGCTTTGCTATTAATCAGGAGAGTTCACAGATCTGGTGCTGCAAAGTAATTTAAAATATTCCATTTCTATAATCAGAAATAATCTGATCTTTGACTCTATTCAAAATCTACATTAAAAAATTACAGTTAAAGCCCAATGAAAACCAAGAGAATCATTTGGACAAAAGGTTCTGATATTAGGACTTGAAATTCAAATATTTTGTCAGTCATTTCTCTGCCAAAAAAGGCCTTTTATTTTTTGATTGACTCTCTCTCTCTGTTCATGGTTTTTTTAAAATGAAACCACTGTAGGAAAATAGAGAAGAAAAAACAATTAAAATTTAAAGTTAATTAAATTTAATTTCTCAAACACCCTAGTTTAGGTATGTTGTACCTTACGTGATATTTAATTATCTCCCTGATTGATTGTTAAAAGTGAAGTTATTAACTTTGAATATTAAACCTATTACAGCAGTATACAAATTTGAGAAAGTAAAAAAGTCCAGGACATGATGTACACCAATAATTTTTTTGTCTAATTATGTTCTTACATTGACAAGACTGTGTTTGCTTCTTGTTTCAAGCTCTACTTACTTATATAATTTAATTTGAAAAGTGAATGTTCTCACTAGTATTTGTTCAGAAAGATAGTGTCTCCCATGGTAGTGTAAAAATTAAATTCAGTCACTTTAAATCTGTAGCGTAAATTCTGAAAAAATTAATCACAAAAATCAGGGGACTGACTATTACATTAGATACAGGAACCAGTTGAAAATAGTTTAGTTTAAAATGTGGTACTTAAAAATGTAAACTCCTCCTTCTATCTGTGCATCTCCACTCGTACCAGAATAGAGCTGATTTCACTTGAAGTGTTTTGAACCACGAAGTACAAGACTGAGCCCTTAACACTGATTAGGGATCTTCTATTAGACACCTTTTCTTAGGATTTTTCTAAAGGCAAAAGACAAAAGGACTACTTTAATGATAACTGTGTGTCTTAACTACCTTATAATTCTGTTGTAGCAATTTAATACTTATTGCTTCTATCTCCAGTTGGAAAATGTGCTGCCTGGGGCCCATGGTTCATCCTAAACAGTACCAGCCTAGCTTGCTGCCATTTCCCAATGTGCTCTGAATGACTTCATTAGCACTCAGAGCCCATCACCTTTCCTTATTAGCTGAGCCAGCTGATGACTCTGTTGGCTGAACAGTTTTAACTCCATCTGGTAAAACAGAGTTGACAACTTCTTTTTGAGTCAGTTGCTATGTATATTGAGGACGTAATTCTGTTCTACTTGCCTTCACTGGATGAAGAGGTATACAGAAGGACAGATTTTGGCCTTGAAAAGAAGTCCTTGGGGGAAACGCTGATGACTTGTTTAGCCACATATGAGGGGGTGGCGAGGTGCTGCTACAAAGTGCCTCTGCTCCTGTGACTCCTCAGCAGGCCAGCTCATTTGCAACCAAGGAGAGTACAACCCCTGGCACTGCTGTGAGGCTGAGATTAAATATTGAGCAAACACAGTTTCAGGTTTCTGGCTTCGAGGCAGCTGCAGAGGTGTAAATGACAATAAGGCTTGTTCTTCAAAATGCAGGAGGAGTCTCGTAAAGAGGTACTGTCAGAAAGATCTTGGCTCTAGTATTGGCAGAGTTGTCAAGATAATGTTCATCACCTGTTCTTTGCCTGTCATTGCTCAACTGCAGAGTTATTTCAAGTGCTTTGTTACCTCCACTGCTGCTCTGAGATCAGTATTTACATCTGAAGTAAACAGCACTTTGTGAGCCTCCACAGATTTCAACTGGGCATAACTAAGAGCCAAACACGGCTGGTAGCATGAAATGTCAGCATGAGCTCCTCAAGCCCACGTGCTCCTATGCAGAATCTCTAATTCTGCTTCAAAGAAGGTGAGGCAGCTGGAAGAGGTGCATGCAAGGTCTTTTTTTCAAGAGACTCCTTTTTCCTTTGTATTTCCACATCAAATGCTCTTGCGCCCATGGCGGACAAAGTAACATGCAGAAAGAAAAGTCATGGTTTTGTTACAATTTTGATATAAGGATAATTCTGCCCTCTTTGCTTATATTGTAAACCTACATAAATTATTGTTTTATTCCCTTAAAAGTATTAAAAATTGGTATAAGATAACAATGCATTTGATAGGGAAGGGAAACAGGAATTCATACCAGTTCATCTGGATTTTTTTTACTTTCACTCCCCAGAGAGATCTGGGAATAAAGCAGAAGTTTTATGAGTTCCTGAAATGGAAATTTTCTCAACACAGAAATATTTCTAGAAAACATGCCACCTGAAAGCCCTGAACTTATAAAATTCCTATGTCTTCCTCATTACTACGTGGAAAACTCTGTGATGAACATTAAAACGATGTAGTTTGGCAAATGAGCCAGGGGTTATGGATTAAGCTGCTCATATATTCTGCCCTTTTTCAGATTGTCTTCCTCTATATACCCTGTATTGCTCCAAGTTTTGGCAGTTGGCAATTTATACTGAATATGAAATTGTTTCAGGGCTCTTGTACAGGCAGAATCAAAGCTATATGTTTAAATTAACTAGTGGAGGACTGAATTTCATGATCAGCTGCATCTAGCCAGTGGGATAGTAAACATCATTAAAGTCATATCATTTTCCTTTCCTTGAAATTAAAAATAATAATAATTCTGGAATTTATTAAATGAGATTTTTATCAGGCAGTATAAGTTCTTGTCCTGGGCAAGCTGCTCAAACCTTTAGGAAAAACAGAGGTTCTTGAGTATTTGCCTGAAACCCAAATAAAAGTTTGAAACACTACCCATGGCCAAAGGAACTGAATAGCTGAAGTGAATTATGTAGTTTGACCTTTTTTCTTTTTATCATGAGTTTCATATTTTGAGCTGTTTAGGACCTTCTGGTTTTAGGGAACAGCGCTATGTTTTGTGCAGAGTGCAGGAGATACTGATTTAAATAAGTGACACATCCAGTATAATATATTGAACTGGGATTTTCCCCCATCATAAACAAGAGCACTAAAAGCACTGAGAAATGGGCTCTCAGTAAGGTCTGGTTCTTCCTAATGCATACACAAATATGAGGGAGACAGTGAAAATATGTTGCACTAAAAATCTACCTCTGCAGT
Source organism: Ammospiza caudacuta (assembly GCF_027887145.1). Taxonomy (NCBI): domain Eukaryota; kingdom Metazoa; phylum Chordata; class Aves; order Passeriformes; family Passerellidae; genus Ammospiza; species Ammospiza caudacuta. The sequence continues at coordinate 38,156,947 of NC_080595.1, forward strand.
TTATTTCCTGAGCTGCACTAGCAAGTAAGATATCTTTACTTTTTCAATCTAAAAAATATAATACAGATTGGACAAAAAAATGACAGGGTTTAGAACTGTAAATTAACATCAGTTTAAGAAGATGAATTAATTCTAACTTTTCATGCAATTTTTTAATGTCAACCAATGTTTCAGACATGGTTCTATAGGTGTACCAAAGTCTAAAATACAGACACCTGGTCTCAGTGGGTTAGTCTGGACTGCCAGAGCTGATCAGTTCAGCTCGCAATGAATTTAGCAGACAGAGCAGGATAGTCCTGAAAGGTAATCCAAAAGTTTGCACTGAGCAGACTGCCATCTAGTATGAGTCTTTTGCTTGCAAGCACATGAGAGAGCATGAAATCACCACCATGTCAGTTTGTGCATACACAGACAAAGCAGTGGACCCAGCATGAGCCCCTCTCCCAACTCCTGGGAGAATTGGAGTTGTTCAGCCTGGAGAAGTGAAGGCTCCCAGGAGACCCTACTGCTGCCTTCCAATACCTAAAGAAGCCTACAAGAGAGCTGGAAGGGGACTTTGGGCAAGGACATGTGGTGACAGGACAAGAGGGAATGGGTTAAAGTTGAAGAAGGGTAAATTTAGGTTAGATATTAGGAAGAAATTCTTATGAGGGTGATGAGATGCTGGAACAAGTTCTCTAGATAAATTGTGGATACCCCATCCCTGGAAAGACAAGGCTGGATGTGGCTCAGGGTAGCCTGGTACACAGGTGTCCCTGTCCACAGAAAGGGGGTTAGAGCTATGTCACAGACATCTTTTATGAAAAATCCTTTCCCTAAGATTTTTCCTCCTGGGAATCTAAAAGGCCTCAAGAACAAAATGTAAACAATGGTTATCTGCTGCTGTGGAATGCAACAAGTAGATCTTTGAGTGACCCATGTTAGCTGTTTCTAATTAATAGCCAATCACAGCCCAGCTGGCTCGGGCAGAGAGTCTGAGACACAAGCCTTTGTTATCATTCTTTCTTTTTCTATTCTTAGCTAGCCTTCTGATGAAATCCTTTCTTCTATTCTTTTAGTATAGTTTTAATATATATATATCATAAAACAATAAATCAAGCCTTCTGAAACATGGAGTCAGATCCTCATCTCTTGCCTCATCCTCAGACCCCTGTGAACAAGGTCACACAGCTAGATGCTCTTTGAAGTTCCTTCCAACCCAAATCACTCAATGATCACCCTAGGATTTAGACAGAGGGTTGCCTGGCCTCCACAAAACACCAAATCTTGGCTTGAATGTAGGGCCTATGTGTCATGGGCAGAGTACAATTGACTCTGCATGTGAGTTTCTAGAAAAGTCTCATGCCATATTTCAGGCATTAGGATTTATGCAACATTAGCAAGTCAGCTCCCTGCATTACTCTCTTGGACATAACAAAATGTGCCACATTTGAATTTTGTTAGTCACTTTTTCTGATTTTTTTTCTCCAAATGCATTAGAAATGAAAAAAAAATCAGAGCTCTTGACTCTTTCCTAAGCTTTTCTATTCCAGTGACAAAATTTTTTTATTAAATAAAACCAACTTAATAAGATTTTGATAAAAGTACCTCCACGACTTCATGTTAGCACTTTAATGATAATATATAAGTCCCCTCATGTAATGTTTATGTTTGCAACATTTTCAAAAGCACTGGCAAGACCACTTGAAATAGTACTCTTATGTTTGTATCACTGACAGGACGAGAGTCCTGATGTGATTGAGATATGATTTGTGCCAGATGTGATTTCATATGAAGTGTTTGCTCAGAATCACATCTGTCTACAGCTACACAATTTCCAACTATCTATGTCAACAAAACCCACTTCATAATATAACTTTCAGGCATTTTTCGAGCTTAAGAATTATCTTCTAGCATAAGCACTTAAGGGAATAATTTGTATGCAGTTAAAAACATATTCTCTGGAGGCAAAAGTGATTTACTCCTAAGTAGAAGTTCAGAAACATTAGTGAGGAAAGATAGTGTTTTTCGTAACTGCAATCCCACTATGATACAAAAGTACTCTTCTGGGACAGCTTACTATTTAAATCCACATATTTCTTGGCTTTTACCTTCATAAATTTCCTCTTTCTTTTTAATATCCTTGGAAGACTAAATAAAAAAAGAAAAAAAGCGAGATGCTAGATTGACATGATGATCCTTGCTAATTTGAATGTGACATTTTGGCTTCTCTTGGGTTAGTGTAAAACCCATCCTGGCATCATTAGGACTGAAACTGAATTTTTAAAGTGGGAAAATATATTCTTTATAGAACTGAACTTGCCAGTTATATTCTAAATATTTGGGTTAGTTTGAAGCTTACACTAGTGTTAAAGATACACAAGAAAGACTTGTTGGAACAAGTCCAGAGAAGAACCACTAAGGTGATCAGAGGACTGGAGCACCTCTTGTATGAGGCAGACTGAGAAAGCAGGGGTTGTTCAGCCTGGAGAAGAACAGCAAGGATCCAGGGAGGTCTAATTGCAGCCTCTCAGTACCTTAAAGGGGACCTTCATGAGAGCTGGAAAGGGACTGTGTAGAATGTCATGTAGTGGCAGGAGAAGGGGCAATGGCATTAAGCTGAAAGAAGGTAGATTTAGATTAGGTATTAGGAAGAAATTCTTTACTGTGAAATTCTTTACTTGCTCCAGGCAAGGCACAGGAACAGGTTGCCCAGGCAGGCTGTGAACTCATTGTCCCTGAAAGTGCTTAAGAGCAGGCTGGATGGGGCTCTGAATAACCTCATCTAGTGAAAGGTGTTCATGCCCATGGCAGGGGAGTGGGAACTAAACAATCTTTAAGGATCCTTCCAAGTCTAAATATTCTATGATTCTGTGATTCCACTCTATGATATTCCATATACTTACACTGGATGAAAGACAATAAAATACTTCAAACCAGTGGGAGAACGAATGGTTAAGAGCTGTAAAGATGGCCATGCTCTTGGCTGGCATGAATCAGAGTGCAATGACACCAGTGTAGCTTGGGTTATTTTTTTTGCAGTTAGACATCTCAGAGAATAAGAACGGGGAGTAGCTTGTGCAATTTCCTGCAAATGGCGTACATAAAGAAGCACATGACCGTGCATGTCTGTTTAAACCAATTTACCTTAATATTCTCTTAGTTTCTTCCAGCTTTGGTCTGTTTCCAGTTTGTGGGGGGCTTTATTTAGTTTTTGAGGCTTTTTTGAGGGGGAGGGTGGCTTTTTTTTAATGTTCCCCTCTAATCCTCAGCATAGGCAAGTGCATATTTTTCTGGTTTTATATCTTCTTGAAATATGATAAGACAATACTTGGTCTCTTCTCCACTGAAGTGACAGAGTACCCGGAAAACTACTTTTGCTATTAATTTTCCAGGAGTTGATGTGTGCTAAGACGTATGATTATTATCCAACTGTTCCCTTTCAGCAATAGGGTGGACCAAAAACTGCATTTCATAAAATGAGAGGACTCAGTTTATGGTTTACCATAGGCATGATGATGTTAGCTAAACACAGAAATAAAGTTAAAAAATGTGATGGGCTTTCACAAAACCCCACAGGATTAGATTTTCAGATGAGACTTCAGGGAAACACATTTGCAGTCTAATTACCTGAGTTTCTAGGTTGATGTAGGTGACGCCAAAATAATAGCGCAATTCTGGCTGACAAAAATATCACAAAATAATGATAGCTGAGGTTGTTGAGTTTACATTTGCCCCTTTAGTATCAACAAAGCATGAAAGCTCTTGTGTCAATAATGTTAGATGATGACTTTATCTGCTTCTGAAGTTATTAATCTTTGTTGCAGTGTGCATAGTTAAATCAGTCAACACAATCTTTTCACTGAAAGAATTTTTGTTGCCAAATAAAATCTGGTAATGCACATTGACAAATCATTTTTCAATTTAAGATAACGCAATTTAAGTTGATTTCTCAGTAAATTATCCTTCTTTTCAAAAATCAGCAAGAAAAGCCCCGCAGGTTCAAACTTTAATTATTTAAATGCTTATAAACTATACAGCTTGTGAGGTCTGGATGAGCAAAGAAATTGAGGGAATGCTGAGCCCAGGCATTTCAAAACTCTTATCATTTAGAATAATTACTAGTTAAACCTGGAAAACACTTATAAAAAGGTGAGAAATGCCAGAGGGAAGTGTCAGAAACAAGGAATCATCATCTAATCTTATTACTTATATATTCCCTTAGTTAAAAACATGAGGAAAAGGTAATTAAAGTCACATTTGAGATTGTTGATTCTGTAATGTAATAAGAAATTCTGTAAGTTAACCGGGAACAAGTTTATGCTGATGTAAACACAGACAAGTGTCATAATGGCTATGAAGTTTTTAGACAGTTTTAGTGTATAAACAGTGGCTTCGTCAGTGGTACACAACTCATGCAAATCATTGCCTGAAAGCACAAATTCTTAGATGCAGCTGGCAAAAGTAACTCCTCTGAAGAACGGAGACCTTAATCTGAAATCAGTCCTCAATGATAAAGCTATTCCTAGATCTGGATCCAAGTATGGTTTTGTGTATTCCCTGCCTCCTTCCTACCTGCTGTTACATTTTCTTGCTTTTCTGTCCCTATTTCTTTCTCTCCACAACAGACAATCTTAAGCCTACCTTAGGGCTGCTTGAGTTTGAAACAGATGACTTAGATCCTCAACAAGCCTCCACACATCTCTCAAACTGATTCCTGAGTAGATAGTCTCAAAAGTTAAAAAGGCTTCTGGCCTTGCCAGCAGTCCTTCATATTTTCCCTGTGATAGGACTTTTACTGCCATGTAAAGAGCTAAATAAGGAATTTTAACCTTACTTTCATAGGCACAATAGGTGGGAAAATGTGATAGTGACATATATGCAGGGGAATTCAGATAATTTGTTAAGAGGGGAATTCCCCGAGTTTTACTCTTATCACCTAGGAATCAATCGAGTCTAAAACATAGCTATAAAAACCATACATTTTGTCTTGGTGCTTTACCATGAGCATGACATGGGTCTTGGTGTCAGAAAAGGGATCCCAGGTCTGGAGAAGCACCTTGGCCAAATAAAAGCCAGCTACAGGCCGATACCCAAAATCTGAGGAAGGAGGCAGGATGGACTTCAGAACACCTCTGTGGAGACAGTTTTGGATCCAATGGAGAATTCCCAGCCCCTGATCAGGGGAATATCTATCACTGCACGTCTTGACATATTCCTCAGATTTGTGTGCACCTGGAGTGCGGCCTATCAGTAGGTGTTGGTTTTGGTCCATGCCCTGTGTTTTAACCCAGGATTAAAAGAGACAATTGGATAATGAAAATAACGTAGATGTGGAAAAAACCCAGATGAAATAAAGTCAGGGCTATCTGATCAAGCTACAAGTCTGAAGCTACAAAGTTGTGTGCAGATAAATTTCACAGCCTGGGACAGGAGTAGGTCCAAACCAGCACAGCATGTGGGCACCCCGCATTTCCCCTGCTGTGCTGAGACAGTGTCCGTACCTGCTGGGTTTGTTCGGGCTTTCTGTGGCTGTGCTGTGCTCCTGCTGGGATTGTACCATGCCACAGATCATGAAGCAGCATTTTAAATAATACATCATAATTAAGTCACTTGAAGGAAGGTACAGAATCAGTATCCTTGAATGTAATCTAATGAGTAAATTATTGGGGATTGTGTAGGAAATTATGAAAACCAAATTTTAGTAGTGCACGTAGACAGAGTAAGTTGCCCAAGAGATTATCCTAGCTCTATTCTCTAACATCCATGGATATTAAGTGTCAGCAAAAAAAAACCAAACCTCTGATCCAAAGCATGAAAACACAGTTCATTATGCTTTATGTTCAAAAAGCAATTGACTCAATTCTTCTATCAGTTACAATGGCAGGGTGTGAAGTGCTGGCCATCCATGACTTTGTTAATGTGGATAAGAACAAAGAACCCCTCTGCAAGAAGTTTACAGGGGTTTATTTCCCAATATTGTCCTAGTCTTTCCCCATTTCTCCCTTGCAGTTGTGTCCAGTATATGTACCAAAATAGTCATGTTTTGAAATGTATCTTGTGGCATGCAAAGACACAAAGTACACAAGGAGTTTTAACGAGGTTGTGCTCAGGATCTTCATCAAGGTGGAAGTGATCCCAAGGGTTAATATGGCATTACTCTTTGAGGAATTTTTAATGATGTTTCTACTTTCTAAGACAGGAATAACAGCTGTGAAAGCATATTACTGTGTTTGGAAATGAAAACCTTAAAAAATAAAGAAAACATACATGATATTCTCAAAATCTTCTTCTCATGATTTTTAGAATCAAAATCATGTGTTGAAAGTTGTATTTATCTCTAAGAAATATCTTTTATTGCACCTGTAGTGGGCTCTGTTTAAGACACTAGACTCCACTCCTGAAAATATGTCCTATCTACTGTTTGGAGTGCCCTACCTCTTAGCCTGAGTGCACCAAGGTAAATGAAGAGATATTTTTGCCTAGCCTCCAGTGAAATTACATATTAATTTAAAACATGTAACCAAGGAAAAATAGTGTTCAATTACCATTAAAATTTAATGTACTTGCATAAGCATTTCCTAGCAGTGTCAGGCTGAGGATACAGAGCAAAATATTCAAATATGAAAGCTCATTATTGTTTTTTTTCTCTCTTGAACAAAAATGAATAATTAACCTCTAGGTTGGAGGCTTGCTATTACTTTAAATTCCTTTTTTTCATTGCTCTACATTAAAATATATATTGGGACACATCAATGTGCGTATAATGCATTGTGTACATGTGTTTAAAGAGCATCAGGTGCAGAGCTGGGATTGATAAAAGAGTTAAGTAACTCAAAAGTCCCTCTGCCATTGCTTTTTAAAAGCACTTTGAGATCTCAGTAATCTAGGTCCTCTGAAAAATTTGCCATTCAGTCCCTCGTTAAAGTCCAGCAGGATGAAGTGCAGGGTGGTGGGTGGTGCTATGAGCTCACCCCAGAGCTGTGCTTTGACAAGCTGCTCCCTGAAGTGAAAAGAGAATTGCCTTGACTTCTTTTTAGAGTCACTCCATGCCTTTGGTGTTGGATCTCCTCCTTTTTGTTAGGGTCCAGAAGCTGGATTTGTGTATGTACAGCTGTGCCATATTTGGTGTTCTCTGCTGAATATGAAAAGATGTGGTGAGAACTTAGAAACCTAAACAAGTACTCTAGAAATAGTGTCCCCTTATGTTGGGAGAGTAGCTAAGAATTAGAAAAGTACTAGGCCATGGCTAATTCCAAGTCCTGCACCTGCAAAATAGCGTGTCCTTGGGCCTAGCTGTAGTATGATAACAAATAGTGAAAGAAATATGAGAAAAGAGAGATGTAACCCCTAAAGAATGAAGAAGAGCTGATGTTGTCGTGTAGCCAATGGACGGTGTAAATTACAGAATATTCATAAGCTTATTACTTGCTGTATAAGTGTCTGATGCTCTGTTCAATAAACAGAGCTTGCTGAACACTCATATTGAAGGTCTCGAGCCTTCCCTGCACCGAGACAAATAGCCTTCTGCAACACCCTTTATTGTGAGTCTGCATCAAACAGTCTTTCCAAGTAGTTTCCTACTATTACCTGTGTTCTCAGGTTATGTGGTTCCTTGTAGTTTAGTTGTTTTTTAGGGTTCTGTTTTGTTTTGGTTTGGGTTTTTAACATGCTGAGGGTCTCTTGAGACTAATTTGAAAGAAATCAGCTTTTATTTTTCACTTCAATTAAATATTTTTATGTGACACTGAAACTAATTTTTTTCAATAGAAGTTTCCTTGAGTTCCTGAGATCCCAGCAGATTTTCTACAGTGAGAGGAGACAGGAAGTGCATTCTTACCTATAACTTGGAAATAACACAATATAGGAGACCCATATTCATATTCTCTGTCCTAGAAGTCATTGGCTACCTTCCAGCTGTAATATCTTGGTCTTGGAGTTAGTTTGGTATTGGTTCCCTGGTTTTTAATGTCTCCATTTTATTTTGAATGGGAAAGAAAGCAAAGCTTGTGCAACATGAAACCACCCTCGTCCTACTTCCCTGCCTTTCTTAAAAGTATCTTGCAGTAAGACAAAGAAGACCAATCTTCTTGATATTTGGAGGGTATTTCAACTTGGAGCTGGGCTCTAGAAACCCCCCATATTCCTCACTGCTTTTTCAAAACTGGGATTTTTATCAGAATTCTGCCTGCAAAAGAAGCACTGTGCATGGCTTTCTTAGGTGTAGTTGCACCAACAGAGAGGAGAGACTTTTCCCTGAAGACCTGATTGCTTTAAATATCAACAGGCATTGTGTACAGAATATTAATGAATAAATGTTATATAATCAGATATTTTCTTCAGAAAAAAAGAATTGTGACTTCTCTTTCAATAGAAAAACAAGCCTATGTGTAGAATGTATAAAGTGTTGTTACTGAAAAATAAACCGGAATTTTAACTTGTTGTGATAAATATTCAGGACCACAGGGCTGAAAGACAGTTCCATTTTGCTCTATCACAGTAATCTCCAGGGACACAAATATCAGAAGGGATCCAAGACAGATAAAATTAGAAATACAGATACAGAAATCTGGATTTCCTTTGTGAGTTCACCACTTATGTATACTTCAATTTAGAAAATATTTTCATTTGTATAGCCTCGATTCCTGTTCTTTCTTAACAAACAAAACCCATGACAAAAAAAAAAAAAAAAAAAAACAAAAAACCCAAAAAAGAAACAAACGATAAAACCCCTAAGAAACCCCCCAAAAACCCAAAAATAACCCCCAAACAAACAAACAAAAACCAAAACCAAAACCAAAACAAAACAAAAACTAAACCAAAACCAAAACAAAAAACAAAACAAAAAAAAAAAAAAAAAAAAAAAAACACAAACCATCAAAAACCTCTCAAATCACTTTTTGGCAATTTTTACACCTTATTCAGAGTATTCAGCCAAAGATTATCTTCACCTACCTCATAAATTGTTCAGGAAAAACAAAATAACCCCACAAAATCCTACAACACTGACTCCTCCCTTGACTTTCATCTTCTCTGAAAGAACACACATTCCTATATCTTCTGGTTGAAGGCCCAAGGAACTCTTCACCAGCACTCTTCCCTATGAAATGCAGTGTTCAGGGTGCAGAACCTGAGATGTGAGTCCATATGATACAACTGAAATGGAGAAATTTACTCAGCTTCTTCTCAAGGTAATGCTGCAGTCCTAAGCCTCCATATGACCATAGTTTCGACTCAAAAAAATATCACTGAGCCAGTGGCTTTTAATCTTTGGTTTGCATCCAAAAAATAAAAATGAAAGTTCCAGTAAAACTGTAGGCTCCTCAACTGTAAATTTAAGTTCATTGACTTGGGCTTCTTTTTGTAAATTTTTTTATTAAAAATATCTCATGATCTTTCTGGGGCCAAAGAAAATGGTTTATAAATGAAAAGCATGATTTAAAACAAACATTTCACCTCAACTCTTTAAGGTTACACGCAAAGTGCTTTCTTCCTTGCTTTCTGACTGAGATTGTATTTTCACGTCAGTTTTAGTTTCCATTTATTTCCCTCTCAACTAAAATAATCAAGAGTCTCTATTTCTTCTACCCTTTCTTTCATTGCTTCTAACTGCTTGCCTGGAATGGCCTGTACAAGACAAATATTTTCTGCACCCCTCTTCAAACTGAATGCATGTAAAGGAAAAAAAGTTAGTCCTCAGGTGTCACTCCTCTGCTGTCTTCTCTGACAAGGTGCAGCGAGATTCTGATACCTTGTGAAAAGTCAGACTCTTTCCAACTGAGCCCAGTCACAGTGACTCCAGTGACTGCATCAGAGAAAGGCAAGCTGTGAAATTTCTCCCTCAGCCCTGGAGGAGAGGAGCCCTTTCACATCCCTCAGGAGAATCTCAGAATTTACTAGGCTGTCCCAGAACACATGCAATTCTCAAGACAGGGTGTGGAAATATGGTGAAATGCAAAGAACAGAGGGAAAGAGTGGCTATGCTTAAGAGACACTGGCATGGAAAAGTGGGATAGCAGACCAGTTCTTATTCCTAGTATTAAAAAAAAAATAAATTAAAAAGCATAATACTGTAAGTGTAGAAATCTCAGTGTTGCTGTATCCAAGAAAATAAAATAATTTTTTCAGATGAAATATATAGCTATATAGTCAAGGCATGGCATGAAAAGGTTCTTGTTTGAAGGGGCACTCAGTAGAAAGAATGTTATGCAGGCTGGAAATCATAAGGAAATTTCTTTAGGCTGAGATTCATAAGGGTGGCACAAATGCTTCCCCTCCTTAACTGAAGGATTTCTACAAGCAGCACAGGATCTTCAGTGGACATAGGGTTCAATTTCCTCACTGGACTTGAGATGCACAGGCTTCAGAAATTTTGTGTAAGCCCAGTACCTCATCAAAACAGCAAAAAACACTCTGATAATTTTTCTCCTGTTTATGATCATGTGTATAGTATATTAAATTTTCTTTGGGGAGATGCCATTTTTTTTCATTTTAGGGCATCTCATATTTTTCCAATGAATAACAAAATTATATGTGCAAATGCTGAAACAGTGGAGCCTTGACAGAAAGTTCAATGAGTTTATCTGTTTTCGTCTGAGAAAATTGCTGTCAGTTCCTATGGCAGCTCCCCAGGCTGAAAATGGGGATTTCTTCATGGGTGAGATCCTCATCTTGCTTTTCTTGTATGTCAGTTCAGAGCTGTTCATTTGACTGAGGTGAAACAACCGTGACATTCCTGTACTGGAAGAAAATTCAGATTCTATCCCCAGCAATTTGCACAAATTTTTATTTGTCCCTCTGTGCATGAACAAGAGCCTTATATTTTAGGTTGAGTTGGTATTTTTATTTTTCAATAGATTAAAGGACTGAAAAATCTTATTCTCACAAGAGTGAGTGCACTTTAGTACTGACAATTCAAAAAAGCCTTAACCAGTTTCCCTTTCATTCACTGTGTGTTTGGTAAGGTTAATGCACTCCTTTTAGCAGTGAATTCCCCTTTACATGTCTAATCTGACATAAAGCCCCCAGAGAAGAGATTTCAGATGGTAATCTTGAGACTGAAGATATAAATTTTTAAAATGTTACTCACTTAAAGGTGGGAGATAATTCTAAACTTCCTCCTTTCCTAAGCTGCAGAACTGAGATAATTAGTGAGTTTTTAATTGTTCCACAGCTTTTTGAAGAAGAATCAATTCCTGTCCAACAAAATAAATTATTTTATTTAAAAAAAATATAAAATGTTTGTGCCACTTTAAAATCCAGGGTAAATAAAGAAGGTTCAAGATCTTCTGGAAAAATTCTGGGCAAAATCAAAGGAATATATGATATCAACAGCTGAAGTTAAAAACCTTTGGCTGATGTTCAGTCACCATGCTTTACTGAATAAATTAAAGAATTTGAAGTTAATCTGGTGTAGGCAAAGGTTGGTTTTCACTATGCTTGAAATGTGCAAACAGAGCTTTGAACAACAGCATCATGAAGGCCTGAAAAGTGGTGTAGTGTGCTTCACAGGGATTTCTTTAAAGAATTTATTTTCCTATGTTTTACAGCCAATTTTTTAATTAGTCAGTGACTTAAACCTAGCTCTCTGTGCCAGAGGTCAAACTTGCACTGATTTCAGACCTTTCATATTCATGCCTCAATAAAGGTTATTTGCTGCAGATAAGCATCCAAACATTTGAATACTTCTCTGCATCAAAACTTAACTCTAGACCTTTTGAACTTCACTCAATACTACTACAAATCTAATTCATTCATGAATATTCATCCAAGGTAAGAGTAATTGTGATGCTATTGTGTCACTTCTGCATAATTGAAGGCTCTTCAGCACCACCTGTGAAACCTGTCTGACTTTTAAACTAAGCATAGCTATCTTTCTTTATGTTTATGTTTTATTATATCACAAATACCACCCTGGGAACCTGGTCAAACAGATGATTTTGAGAGTTGCCCTCTAAAGAAATGAGGAAAACATAAAAGCATTCTGCAGGGAAAAGTAAATTAGAAGGATTGGTTTCATTAGAAGGCACATAAACTTTTGTGATCCATCTGTTGGCAGTAGCTCTTCTTACTAAACAGACCTGGATAGTAAAGAAAGAATGAAAAAACCTGCAAATTCAAAAAAAAAAAAAAAAACAAAACCCTGGGAGTTAAAAGTTAGGCAGAAATCATTGTTCCAAGCTCTTAGAATTGTCCCTGTGGGAGTGAAAATAGGATCTGTCCTGTGCAGAATGGGTGGTATTGTCTCAAGCTACAGATGTCCTGAGATCAGAGACCAAAATCTGAAGACAGATTGCAGAAGGGCATGAGACATATTAATGCAGACCTCCTCCATCTTCATGGCTCAACTCTGCCAGGGATTCTTTCTCCACACCTGAGACAAAGTCCTTCAGGAGGAATCTGTACTGATAATTACTCTGACAAAGGGGCTCAGACAGGTTCTTGCTCCTCTCTGACCATTGAATCAGCCTTTTGGTGAAATGGTGCTTTTAGTGAAGCTTTTCCTGTCTTTTCCTGCAGCTGGCTGCTCTCAAAGGTAGCAACTCTAATTCGCCATTGGGTGGGCCAGTGGCTGGCTTTAGGCTGGGCTTCTTCCCTCTCAGGACTATTGTACCCATCTCTCCCTTAGAAGAAAATGATGCCTTGGCTCACTTTCCCTGTTTTTGGAACACTTTCTCCTTTCTGGATGCTACAAGCTCCCTTCTGATGACCAACAGCATTCCTATTTCTATAGGCCTGAAATTGGTGCGCAAAATCTCCATCCCCATTACCAGCCAACTCTTTTCTCTTGGTTTTAAGCCATCATGGAAACTGCATCCAATTGTCTGGTTAGCTACAGCTATAGCAGATAATAAGGCCATTTAGCAATTTTTCCAAATTGCTACACCGTGGGACTTTTTTCTTGGCTTCACTCTTTGTTAGCCTTATTTTCTCTGTCTGTAAGCCACAAACCTGAAATTTAATGAATTTTTATGATATTGTGTACAGAAATCTTTCAGAGAACTGCACCAGTTATAGGAAAGAGAGGTACATTTTTCAGGACTAGAGTGAAATATTTAGATTCATAGAAAATTCCCATCCAGGTATGGTAAAGTTTTTGGCTGGAGCACATGAAAATCTACTTGTTCCTTCAATTTGCCACATATGAAATGGTGCTTTAGAAAAATGTTTAGAGGAAATGATAATTAGAGTGATACTAATTGTAATGTCTGAGAAATATTTGAAGAACAGAGGTAAACAACATCATCTGAATACAGAAGACTTATCTAAAGGCATTTCAGGTGATTTTTCACTGCGTGTGGGGTAAAAGTAGATGGAAAAAACCCAGAAATGTTCTGAAAGTATTGAAAGTGATCAGAAGAGTATTATTAGTCTGGCATTTCTGCTTGCTCTGCAGGGGCCCAGATGCCAGGTTTACTTTGATGTTTTAGAACTTAATTAATCTTAACAAAATTAATCTTGAAACCCTGTGAAAATACTTTCCTTCAACATCCTTGTTTTAGGCTCAGTATAGCATCTTAAAAGATAGTTTTCAACATCTCCAAGATACAGAGCTAGAAAATTAACTTGCAAGAGGGTAAAGCCTGCAGTCCTTCTATCCTCAGTCATTTGTGGTTAGCCAGACCTCATGTCCCTATCTTAGACATCTCCCAGCCACAAATGTCAGCACAGGCAGAGGCAGGGGCCACAGAGATGCCCTTGCTGCAAAGAAATCCAGTCTGCCACAGCTCTGTATGGAGGAAAGGCAAGGAGCCTTTCTTCAGCTCTGCAGTGTACACACTCACATTCTGGCCCCAGACCGTTTTTGTGCAGAACAAACAGTTCACTGGGGACTCTTCTCAAGCCTGAAAAACCCAGGCAGGACATTATGCCAGGCTAAAGGAACATGTGAAATGTAAAATAGCCACTCCTAAATTCCTGATTAGAAACACTAGGATAATGCTTTCTATCCTTCCCTTGCAATCTTGACTAAAATGGACATCATGAAGGTAACTTTATTAATATTTCACACTTCAGTTATATTTTAGGCAATGTCACATGAGAATAAAGCAAAAATGCACTTCTGAGCTACTTTAGTGACATCTCTCTAACATGCTTGACATGCAAGGCAGATTCATCTTTTAGATGATTAGATGACTGGATTCTTTTTCCCTTTTGATGCCTAACATCTTCTTGCTCCCTTTTTGGGTCCTAGTTGCATAATGCATAACTTCTTTATTTAGTTCAGTGGTAAATTCTGAATTGCTTCCTAGTCTTCCATCAAACAGGAGTCATGGGCCAAGTCTGCCTTAGATAACCTGCAGAGGTTGAAGTATATAGTCCAGCTTGAATCCAGTGAGGAATATTTCTGTTCAGTTCAATAAAACCCTGATGGATTTTTATTTTCTTTTTTTCTTCTTATTCCCCTCCAAAAACCTCTAAAACCCAAAGAAAAATTAGTGTATCCCTGACAAGCCTCCGTTAAACCTTTCAGTCTTGTGTAGCTTTTTCCAACATATTCAGAAGCAGGAAATTCTTCCAAAGCACAAGTAATGTTTTGAGTTGCAATAGGTGTAATATTAACACCGTTATGGTATTATTTCAGCAGTCATATTCATAACAGGACTCTATATATAGAAGCATTTTTCCTTGTCTATTTTTATTCTCTTTGAAACAGCAAACAGATGTTAAAATGAATAAAGAACATTTGTTTCAATTGTTATTTAACCTTTCAAATGGAGCAACTGAATAGACTGACTATTTAATTAAACATTGCTGTAGACTATTAAAACATTGCCTATTTAATGCTGCACCATACAGAAATGGCAAATAAACGTTTTTACATACACGTCCATGCATACATTCTTGCAATGTAATCTGGTAGATTTCTGGCAGCTACAGCTCATGATAATGCAACAGTACACCACAGATTTCGTTCAGTGGCATACCTTTTTAAGATTTTGTCCCTTTCCAGTGTGGAATGATTTTTTTTTTTTGTTCTACATCATGAAAATTGGCTAAGCGGACTTGATTGTTTGGCCAATCATTTAATTTTCTGCAATTCTTCTTTTCTATTACACCCGTGTGGCTGAATGTTGGATTCATTCTCATCTGTTCCTTGAAGGTACAGAAACAGAGCAGATTGGGCTTTTATAAGAGAATCCTGACAATTATGTTTTATGTTTGTTACTAAATATATCAAGGTCAAATCTCTCCAATTTCAAGATATTTTCTTGGAGTAAGATTCTTTCTATCCATACCAATGTTACCACTGCACACATACAACTAGTCTAAACAGGAATGTTTCCTTTGGAACATTACATTTTCCAGGTCAGTATGGGTTAACTGGGCATTATGCAGAGCTAAACATATTTCTTTTGCATTTGTGCTGTGGGCTAAAGCAAAGGCTGCACATCTCAGATTCCTAAGAGATAAAACATTTACAATTACACCTAAAGTGAGTAGATCTATCTCTTGCAAAATGCACCATCTGCATCTCAGTCTAGATCCAGCACTTTAGATAGACCAGTGTTGGAAATTATGTATAAGCTAACACAGTCTATTCTAATCAAATAAAGTCATAGGTCATAGCTTCCTCCAGCAAAAAAACAGCTTTTCCAAAAAAATGGAATTTTTGTGTTGAAAAAACCCCTAAATTTCAATGTCCTTCTGTAATCTACTGTATTTATGCTAGTGCTTTATGTAAATAAAGCATAAAACTACGTCAGGGGTATATGCAAGTCAGCACAGACAGGAAATCTCTTCCCAGAGAGTGAATCTATTGTCATTATCGTGCTAACCATGGGATCCCCAAAGATGCACCATGGTAGACTTGAAAATGCAGGCACCAAAAACTCAATTCCTGCTAGAGGTTCACCAGCCTGCTGGCCATATCTCTTTATCAAGGGTTATTGCCAGCTACAAGGTCACTTGAGCATATTTACAATCCTACTTGTAACTCCAACTTTTAACCCATCCTTCCCTGCAGGGTCATAACATAAGAAACCCACTTGTAAAAAGCAAGTGCAGTCATTCTCCAGTTGATTAAAGATAATTAAATCCTGCTTGGTTTAGAAAACTTTGATCTGGTTAGAAACTTCTGAAGTACCAGTTCTATCTCAAAGTCCTACTGTAAATGCAATATTTCCAGTGTTTTAATTTGACCAAATGCACTATATTATTTCCTTCTCTGAATATCAAGTTTTCAAGCCATATTCATGCTACTTGCTTTAGATATTGTCACTAGATTTTCTTTGTAGCCATATTTGTAGGAGCAACTCAAACTCTGTTCAAATATCACTGTCTTAAATTGTTTGGAGGTTGAATGGTAGCTGAAGTGGCAAATTAGGAAGAGAATAGCAGACCAATTGTCTTGAGGATCAAGTCTTTTAATGTGAGACTATTAAGGCTAATATTTTGTGATCAATTTTGTCCATTCATTCTCCATCCGAGAATCCTCTACAAAGTGGGTGGTGACAGAGGTTAAGATTCCAGCACATCATGTTACAGGCTGCATAATGCCTTTATGACATCACCACAGATTCACAGAGCATCACTAAAATAAAGATCATAGTTTGGTTTGGGTTTATATATTCATTTTTTATTTTATTTTCTCTTTCATTTTGGCAAAAATTCCAGTATCTTTTCTCATCGGATGATGAAATATATTTAATCTTATCCTTCACTTGTCATTATGATAAGCATGGAAATGTAAAAGAAGCAACGGGTTCTTTGGGTGTTGACATTCACTCAGTAGCAGCAGACAAATACAGCATTTTTTTTTATTGTTGTTTATGGTTAATGTTTTTCTTTGTATAAACTACTTGCACTTTGGGGAAAAAAAGTGCATTTTCATCTAACACAGACACGTGAAACAGAATTTTATTTTACAGCCATCATCTCATATCGGTGCATACTTTCTTTCATTTGGCAGGAATGATATGAAAATCCCATAGCCTGTGATGTCACTTAACCAGTTTTGCATTAATTTACAAGCATTCCAAGCTGAAATTCACTCTGGGATAGAACTATCTTGAATTGTGTAGTCAATTCTAGTCACTTATTTAACAAAATCTATTTAAAAACAAAATATGCCTGAGCAGGAACTGAACAAAAGCTGACTGATGAATTTAAGTATTTGTTCTGCAATATGGAGAAGTACTTCCACTTTCTTTGCACAGAGGGTAGATTTAAGTATGCAGTTAAATCACCTGTAAGGAGGAATTCTTAGTGATGAGAGGTCCATATCCTTGTAAAATTATGCAGAGAATAAACTGCCTTGCTGCAGAGAAAAATGCTCCCTATATATTTTTTTTTGATAATGAAACAATCCACAGTGGCACCAGGCATTCTTTATGTCAGAATCAGCATTTGAATATTTGACCTGGTCAAGATGTAGAGTCATAGAATAATTTAGGTGGAAAAAGACCTTTAAGACCACTGAGTCTCACTGTTAAGTGAGCACTGTTATTGCCACAAAGTTATTCTAGCTGTGCTGTATCTTTCTCAGAAACGTGTTTTTTAGACATAGTAGGTTTTTGAAGTATTTGATTTCATTTGTGTTAGTCTAACATTTCACCCCCCCCAAATTAAACAAAATATTGTTTCATGTGGTTTTAAACAAAAGGCAGTAGATAAGTAATGCTAAGACAGAAAAAATTGTGTGATCAATTAGACCTTTTTGGTAAAAGTAATTTTATTATGTTATTATTTTCTTCCCTACAAAAAAATATGGTTAATATCTGCCTGTCTTTCTGGCCAAGTTTAAAAAATAGTGCCCAAAAGAAATCACTGGCTTACTTCAAGCACGCCAGTAAAAATAGATGAAGGAATACATTTAAAATTCCAACTCATGAAGGTACTTTCAGATGGATTAGCACAAATATCTGTTAGCAGTAAATTTACTTTTCAGATTTGTAATTGTCTGAAGCCAAGTGCCACAGTCCTTATTCCTGTGTCCTCAGCCAGAGCATTATTGCAGCATTCTGGCAGCACTCTTATTCCCTAGTCATTCTCTGACAATTTAGGGGTGTTGCAAGCTAGGCACATATTCTTTCAAATTCTAGAGAATAAATGTACAAAGGGTAGAAATTATATTGGCATCAATAATAGATGAGGGATCTGTTCTGATGGAATGATAACAAGTAACAGGATATCATTCAAGGATTAATAAAAAGCAGTAGAAAATTATCTTTCCAACTTGTATACCAAAGCAATTTCTGGACATGACTGATCAATGTGCAAATGTTGCAGATAATACAATTTAAGGGGCATAGGCCCTCTGATGATGCAAAAATGGCAGGCATAATAAACAATATTCTCTTTCCTGTAGTGATATGCATCTTTTATAGGCATTTGTTACAATCGAATACACCTAAAAGGACCAATTTTCTGTTTTCTCTTTTGATTTGATAATTTTTTTACATCATCTTCATAGTACTTTCATACATACAAAAGAAAAAAATTCTGCAAAACCAAGCTGAATAGAATGAAGTTCCTGAATAAATGAAAATATTTTTCATTTTTAGAACAATATTTTAGATTTTCAAGCTCCTTGAAAAGAAATTTAAGCAAAATATGAAGAGCATACAGTTGTTGCTGGTTTTAATAGTCTTTTAAAAGGAAAGTTTTATGTTTGTTGAAACACTTTCTTTTCTTTCTATGCAATCTTCCTACGGCTGGCTTTTTTTCTTTTGAAGCTTTTCAGTGAGATCCTTCTATTAATATTAAAATAAATTAAATGAAACACAATTAATTTTCTCCATTGAGACTATTATATCTACATTTTCCTCATAGAAATAAAATCATTCCCACTATGTAGTTCAATTATTTACCCACATCTCTTGGAATTGTTTCATTGTTTCTATTTTCTGGTCAAATTAATTTTTTATGCAATCCAGGTTTTTTTCTAACCCAAGGGAGAAAATAATTTCATTATATGCAACTAAGAATCTCATGTATCCCTAAATACAATAAAAATTTATAAATCTGATTAAATGATACACTTTGAATATTATAAATACACTGTTTCCAATGCTATTTCAAAACCAGAGAAAATCAATTTTCAAAAGAAAAACTCTTCCTCAGCAAAGAAATAGAACACTTGGAAATTCTTTTGCAATACAAAACCAATGATAAATCAAACCTATATTAATATCATTGAAATTAAATATTTAAAGAGAAAATTGTGACAAGCAAAGATTTTCAAGAAAAATTTTCAAGCAAAGAGAACAACGTCGTTAGAGCAAAATCTGTTGAACTTTCCCTTGCAAGCATGTGCATCCTTGGATAGACAGCCCCTGCCTGTATTGGTAAGATAGTCTGCCATCACTTCACCATGCATTGCTTCCTACCACTGCCTCAAAAGCATTTTTGGAGGTGTCTTTAGGTGTGCACCCAGTCTGCAGCCTGCAGGGACACTGCCTCTTGCTCACCCCTTCAGCCACCAAGCAGAACCTGAACATGGCAAACATGACTAAAGGCTGAAACTATCTAGATAGGGTGATGAAATGAAAAAAAGATGAAATTGTGGTGAAATGTGGATTTTACCACTCCTGAAAGACTTTGTCAAAAACATTAAAATATTATTACCTTGGGGTTAATATATAAATATGTACATTTAAAGCCCAATTGTCTTGTATTTCTGCATATAAGGTAGGGTAGTATTTGTTATATAAATATTTCTTTACCTATTTTTTCCAAAAGAAGTTAAATGTATTTATTCAGCCTTAATTGTCCAGTAAAAATAGCAATTTCATTTATATATGCACTGCTGTCCTTAAACTTTCTATTAGCAATTTCCTGTTTGGTCTTTCAAAGGGTCATGGATGTGAGGGATATTACACCTGCAGGTCAAGATCAGTCTCTATAAAAGACAGTAGAGATGTCACAGAACTACATCATAATCTGCTTCACTTCTGAACAAACACAAGATGGTAAAGCATCAAATTACTGAGTCACAATGTCTGTGCTTGGGAAAAGCCTTTAAAAAAAATCTTTGTGTTTCATTATCAGAGAAACCCTGTGGGGTGAGGAGAGTTGGTAGGTATTCATACAGAAGTATTTGCTTATGTTGCACTTCCAGAAAATATTAAAATGTTATTTATCTGATTATCTCAAACTTTTACTCTTTGGGAAATACTGATAGTTGCACGCTTGTCTGCTATAAGCCTGTGATGTTCTTTATTCTTTTACTTTTTCTCTTATTTTAATGTAAATACTGTTCTATGTTCACACACACACACACACACACACAGAGAATAAACCCCGTTTATGTTTTCTTTCAAAGGGAACATCTCGGATGTAAACACCTACAGAAGAACTTTTACTGTAAGTGTCAGAGCTCTGTGACATTGAAGTCTCTGCCCCATGTCTAAAAACTACCATTTTTATTTCTTGATATGTGTATTTGCTTTCCACAGGGGAGAGGAAGAGGACAGATGCCAAAGGATATGAAAGAGGGTAAGCAACGGTAGAGTTATTACAGTTAATTGAAACTCTATAATATTTGTACAAAAGAAAAATTTCAGATACTCAACAGCTATAAATTAGCATTGGTTTTTGTCAAATAAATAAATTACACTGATTACAGAATGTACAAACACTTTTGTATTCCGTTGTTATAGTGACAAAGATGTTCACATAGGGGTGGGAGTGTAAAAGATACATCCTTTATCAGATGAACACCTCAGCAAAACTTCTTTGAAGGCAGTAAATTTCCATGGGAACTCAATAGAATCCTGTAAGTTGCAGTAGTTAAGAAGTCCCTGCAGAGGTTATCATGAACAATTTCACACACCGCTGCCAAATGAGAGACATGCCTTAATCTAAGTGCAAGCAGTGCTGGAAGCAAACCACCAGAACCCTTATCAGATGTATTGAAGAAGTTACAGCACTTTGGAGTTGTTTGCCCATAGTAGCAAAACTTATTTTTCCTTCACCATTGTGCATCTGACCTTGCACAAGTATGCAAACACTGGAAGTCTGCTTTTAAGAAGAATTATTACTGCACATTGCTAATGGTCCTAGGAATGGCATTTCTACCCACATTTCTGCTACTCTCCACCCAAGCTCATGTAACTCACAGACTTCAGGGTGGTACCTACACTTTACTGCCAGGTAAGTGAAGAGATGGGCTTTCAGTGCCAGGGAATAGTTCAAACTGACTTCAATGGAATTCTGTGTGCAGAGGAAGACCTTGAATCCAAAAGCATAAACACAACAAAATCTCCTGTGAAGCCTATGGGTGCTCCCAGGAGCTGAGGATGCTCAGAGCTCCTCAGATTCAGCCTTTCAGGACCATGTCCTGGTACTGATGGGCAAAGTTTTCTCAGCACTGGTACCCATGGAACTGCTGAAAAGGGAGGTGATATGCCATCAGAGATTTTACTGTGAATATTAAAGCAATTTTATGAGACTTATCCTCAGATAAGTCATTTATATGGTTAGCAAAAAAGAGGAATACAGAATGTATCAGAGAAGGGAAAAATTACCTTCTTCAAAATCAAACAGAATATTACTGTGATTATTTAGTGTTCTATTTTACCCCCATGACAGACTTCAAAAATTAACTGATTCCTCCAAGCATTCAAGTAATGGTGCTCTCAAACTGTGTTAGCTACATAATTCAGTGAAATCCAGGGGGGATCCTTAATACAAACAGAACCCTGGAAAATGTTGTGGTCAGCATAAGCACACCAATAACTGCAGTAAAAACAGACAGAATTTATGGTACAGAGTGTTTCAACTTAGAGTTAGCTATTACATGGGATTGTTTGCATCGCCTTCTTCAGTGCAGCATAAAATAAGTCAGCATTCTATTTACATCTGTATGAGAGAAATATCATTTGGGGAGCAGTTTGTTAGATAGTTGTAAATAGCAGCTTTATTTCCCCCTTTACATTGCTTTATATCACTTTGTTTTGCTGGAGAAGAGTGAGCCCGTGCTGCTCTGAAGACTCCTGCCCCTGCAGCTGCAGAATCCACCATTGGATGCCACATTTCTCTTCATATTGACATACCAGCTCCTAAGACACCTAGAGAAGTAAACAGTTACTAAATGCTTTCCTCCCTTGCACTCCTGCTTCTTTTTTGGTGCTCAGGATCCCCAGGATCTAAGCATACCTGAACTCTTAAGGCTCAACTATATCTTATCCCTTGATTTTCTGTTTCTCTCCCCACTTCCAGATGAGCTTTATGGCTGTATTCCAAATATGCATTATTTGCCTTTCTTTTCATTTTTCATCTTACTTTCAATTACACAGCCTTTCAGTCTCCGTGTCATAGATCTCTCTTCTCTGCTTTTTCCATTGTGATACCAAATCTCTCAGTGGGCTGGTTTTCAGTACAGCATGCAATTTGTCACATACATGCATAAATTGCTCTTCCCTGCTGAAAAAAAGAAAAAGTAATAAAAATAAAAATAGTTTTTTAAAAATGAGTGAAATCCATTCATGGTGGTGATTGGATTTCCCTGAAAAAAGTACCACTATCTGTAGCCTGATTCAACCACTGGATGGTCTCTCCACAAGAACCTTACATTCCAAAGGGACTTGGGATTAACGCAAAAAAATTGTCTTTAAATTTGTTTAAGAATATGCATATACATTTTTTTAATTAGTCATTCCAGTATTCCTTGGCCTCGAATGGGAATCATAACAATGACAGCACAGCTGAAATGTGTCTCCCCTCTCAAAATGGAAAAACTCACATGCTCGGAGGCTCCTCTCTCAAAGGCGTAACAGCTTTGCCATAACATCCTTTTTCCTCTGGCATATTGCTTTGCAGCACTCTCCAGTTTTGTATTGGCCTCCTGAGCTTTACAGTAATGAAAATCTAGAATAGTTTATAACAAACAGTATAAATTTTATTTATTACTTAGTCCTGCATCATAAGACTACCTAGAGGTCACAGCCAATGCCGTATCCTCTTGCGCCATGGACTGTACAAATCCCTAAAATGCACCCATTGACCCTGAGATTTCAAATAAGCAAGGTACAGTTTGAAGGAGGAAAGATGCTTAAGCCCTATTTACATGCACAGAACTGAGAAATTAAGAAGCATACCAAGATAGAAAAATTGTCCACAGAGAATTCTGGAATGGCAGCAAGTTTCAGAGAAACTGCTTTTCTTCTTGTTGACATGTCAAATATGTTTGAATATTTTGGTCTTGAAAAGATAAAAAATAAAATAAAACTGAATGACAGAATATGAGAAGAAATGTATATATATTAGAGCAGCACAAAATAAAGACACACAAGTTTCTGAGTAAACAGTGGTTTAAATTGACGGTTGCTCTACTCAAAATATGTCAGGGAGATTTAACCCTCCAAGCTTCTGAGAGACTAGAGTTTGAAAATCAATGGGTTTTGGAGCAGATGTCAAATGTCAGGTATTTTCATATTTTATAAAGGACGCTACATTTTCAATTTTTCTTTAATTCAGCCTGGAGAGAGAGAACTGAGTTGTGAACTTCAGTCATCTGAAAGGATCAGTTAAAGTATAACTGATAAGCTGCAATGGATAAACTATAACAACTACACTACTCACCTCAAAACCCCTCTGCCCTTGTGTGGGGCATTGATGGTACATCACACCGTGTGTGCCAAATGCATAACCATGAATGGTAAACATGCAGATTAAGAGGTCAGATGTGTAAAATGGGGCATCAGCACCAAATTGTTCCAGAAGACAAAACATTGACATTTTGCAGAAACTGATGGGCATACAAATACCAAACAAAAATGGAAGCATGAACAAGAGCAGATGCCATGCATTTCCTTGAATGACAGTAGGGAGTCTCCACTCTCTCTTGTCATTTTTCAAGCTGACAGGGAGGACTGACTCCATCTGGATCAGATGTCACCCAGAATTGGCAACCAGAAACCAGAACCGATGCAGTTGCCCAGACTTCACCAATAAAGTTATGAAGGGAACATTAGGCAAACCTGCTGCACCCAAATGTACATGACTGTAATTGCTGAATGCCAAGGTGGGGAGGTATGGCTTTCTGCCTGTGCAACTATACACCATAATATCTGCACTGCTAAAGTTAATTACAGAGGCTAATTACAAAAATTTTCAACCTAGAGCTCTTAACACCAATCATGTGCAAATATTTTGTGACAACAATTCAGCAGAGTCTATGCCTCATCTGTTGGCCAGCCCTGCTTTGTCTTGCCTCTGCTTGTAGAGGACTGGGAAAAGGCCTGCTGGAGTATTGCTGTGGCTCACACATGTGAACTCCTGCCCATGTAGATCAGGGAGTGGTGGGAGGTGCCATAAATATCCATGTCTCCACCCACACTGAAGTATTTGACTCTCCAGATTTGGGTTTGAGAAACACTTCCAAATCTCACCAGGATATCAATAATTTTATGTGCTTTATTGACATGTAGTTCTCTCAGTGGAAACTGCTCTAACAAAGAGAAACAACTGTTTTTTAAAATGTAATTTTAACATGATCCTTGAATAGTGACTATGTCTGAGCCCCAATGTGGAACTGCCAATGGTTCCAGGACACTCCTCCTCCAGTCTGCAGGGCTGAGGACACAGCGACATGAGGTGCTTAAACACATGCAAGGTACTTTAATTTAAAGTTATTAAGAAGATTAAAATATTAAAAATTATTAAAAGATTAAAAATTATCTGTAGGATCTGTTTTTCCAAACAGGTGTTATTAAATAGAATTGTTCCATGGAATTGCACCAAGAGCAAGAAACTAACCTCAAGACATGCTCTAGTTCACTCCCCACCAGAGGAGGAGCTCTGACAAGAATTCTGCTAACAATATAGTTCCTGCCATCACTTATACCCACAGAGAACTATTAAATTTAATGGTACTGCATGAGATTAACTGGGGTCAAAATTTGGCCGTATTTATTTTCCACATATGTCCACAGTTTTAGCCTGTTAACGCTGTATCTGTCATGCATAATATTTGCATTCATAGCTTTTGCATGGCAAAAATGCTAATTTAGATACATGGCAAACAATAAAAAGAAGTTGTTTTTTAGCCTCATTTTTACTCTTCATCTTCAAAATGAATAAATGTCAGTTCTGAGGAACAGAAGCTGGA
The DNA here is from genome assembly GCF_027887145.1 of Ammospiza caudacuta. Taxonomy (NCBI): domain Eukaryota; kingdom Metazoa; phylum Chordata; class Aves; order Passeriformes; family Passerellidae; genus Ammospiza; species Ammospiza caudacuta. The sequence goes on from NC_080595.1 coordinate 38,181,980, forward strand.
GTTTATTAAGCTTTTCTGTAAGAAATCAGCCAAACAAAGACTTGTCTCTCTTGTACTACAAAAAGTTAGTGACCATCCTTGCTGTGTGTCATGTAAATGTGACCACTTTGTAGCCAAATGACAGGCAATGGCTGTTTTTCTTTTTTTGAAATCTTACTTAATTTATTTTTTAAAAAAATCAGGCCCTTAGAATATGTCTAACTTAAAATTTATTGATTGATTGATGATGTGTGTCCATGGTTTCCTCTCTGCATTTTAACAGCTATATATCAATGCAATATCCTCTTATGCAGCCTGATTTTCTCATTAAAGAAACAAACTTGATTTGTTTACTTTGTGCTATGATGTATTTATTAAAATTGTAGAAATTTCTTTTACAACCACAGTAAAGTATAAAAAAATATCCTTGTACTTCAAAATTTCTCTTCTGAGACTAGGTGTATTTCAGCAGCTTTGTGTATTTATGAACGGTGCTGTCAAAAATTTCTTTAACTATTGGTCAAAATCAGTTTTGCAAATTTGCCTAAGTCACTTGAAAATAGGAAAATAGTCAATCTCAGGTTCTAATGGATGGTATTCTCAAAGCCTAAAACACTCTAAAATAACTCAGAGAATTATAGTGATAAAATATGTTGTCATTAATAGTCCATCAAGGGTCAAAAATTATTAAGAAAATAGCTTTGACAAAGCACTAATACAAATGAGGAAGACCTCAGCAGTAACAGTGTGAATGATGACACTCATAGACACCTTTTGCAATTTTCTATTTAGTCTTGGATTTATATATTAAAATATATTGACATCAGGAAATTAGTATTTTTCCACCACCAAGGCATTTAAAAATATTCCTATATGAAGGAAAAAAATGCTAATCACAGTACCTCATATTTAAGGCTCCCATGGAAGCTGCCTATGGAAGCAATTGTAAGCAAAATTGTGTGGCAATATCTAATCACTGATGAAAGATGAAAATAACCCAGTTTAGGAGAACCAAGAAAAAAATTGTGATATCATAGGGAGATAATGAATTTTTTGTTATCCTATGTGACAGGCTAATGAAAAGGCTGATGGATGAGTAAAAGTGGACCAATACATAGTTATATGGACTTGACTCCTCATTGTTTTAACATTACTTTTCACATAGACTTTTCCTGCCAAGATTTTTAAGCAGATAGACTTATAAGAAGCATGAAGTCATGAATATTCAGAGTAATGAGTCATGTTTTCACTGATCTGACTTTTTACTTGTACTGCAGCTGCAATAAGTTTTATATTATAGTGCAAAACTTATTACCTCAAGGATGCTAATTTGTGCAATGTTGGGGCTTGTCTTCCTTCATTTACATGATGATTTTAAAATTGGTTTGATGATCTGTTTGCCACCAAGAGTTAATGATAATGTAAAGCAATAAAAGATGTCCTGAGCCAGTAAGACTATGACCTTAGGGAAAATGATGTTAAATTCTAAGTATCCTGCCATGTCCTCTAGCTTACATGTATAGCTTTTCTGCCTACAGGAAATTATAAGATCCCTGTTTTGTTTATTCATTCTTTAGATCAGTCAAAAGTACAGGCTCCTAGACTTACAAGTGAAAAAACATTCAAAATTTTCTGTAAATCCTCAAACTGAGTCTAGCAGACTGTTTCATTGACTCCACCAGGCTGTTGGTATCTTGTTGAAAAACATTGGTATTTTCAGTACAAACAGATCTGTAATAGTGCCTCTGTTCATTTCTGCTGCCTACTTTATCCCCTCTTTTGGTGCTGACATCTTCATTTTGAGATAGACTGACCCTCCCAGACACTATCCTCCTGAATCCTTTTCTGGCCTTGAAGAATGAAAACTGCCAGACTGGGTCAAATGGCTGTACAGCACAGTTTACTCATGTCAGTGGCTTGATGTCCAACTTAAGGACCATGTAATTTATACTCCTGAGCCTATGAAAAAAATGCATGTCTCAAAAATTTACCTCCAAAGAAAAAAAACAGGAAAAAGCCCCCAAAACCCCAAAGCCTAAAATAATTTGAAATGCTATCTGAGGTTAATTTTGACAAGGTGATTTGGCAATAAATTAATTTTCAATCTAATGAGAGTATATTTATGCAAGGTTTATTAACTACCAGATTCTAGTAAATTCTCCCTACTCTTTTCGTCTTGTTGGTTGTCTAAATAAAAAGCTCTGCTGGAAAATCAGCTGGGATATCCTCTGACCTCAGAAGACATCAGAATGAAATCTTCATGTCTGAGAGGTTAGCTAGTTTGTAAAAGTACAGGTGCCTCATTTTATTTTTTTAATACACTTTACACAGCCTGCGTGTAAACCTCTATGGATCCATTAATCAATCAATTAATTGCTAATTAGGGTTAGGCATACCAACAGCAGTTCTGACAGCTGATATGCTACAGGTAATGAAGTTGTTCTAATTATTTTTGAACATTAAATTCATTCTCATATGACAGTCTTAGAATGCCTTTTTAAAACGGCTTCTGTTACTAAAGAGCTTGCTTTTAGTTAAGAATAGAGAAAAAATAGAGTCTACCTCAAGATTAATCAAATTATATTTTAGGGATTTTTTTTCTTCAATTTTTATATTTTCTGTTTCGCTACCACTCTGTAACTGGAATTTCATTCTGAGGAAAGTTGATTATAGAAGAAAAGAATTCGGTTCTACAAAATGTTATTTTTTCATTGTCTTATTTATAATATTTTATCTAATAGTAACATGTAACCAAGAGAAACATGAGTAGGGAGGCCTCTAAAAGAGCAGGTATTTTACTTCATAGATGGCATTATTTTTACTAGCTTTGTGGTGCTCGTAATTATAGAAGAGGCTGGGCAAAAACCCCAAAAACTTCATCCACCTTCAGTACTTTTCATGTGCTTGAGGAATATGGTTCAATCTCATTAAAAATACAAGAGGTCAAATGTGAAAATTTTCTATCTTTTACAACACCTGAAGTTGTTTTGATTCAGAGTTTTGGTTAGGGTTATATTTTATTAGTGTAAGATTAAAATCAGATTTACTTGAAGCTTAATTGCAGAGAAAATGTCTGTAACAGACAAAGAGAACAAATGAAATTACAATTCCTTCTATTTCCTGTCCCCTACAGTATGTGAAGAGAGGAGAGGGGAGGAGAGGAGGGGAGGTAAAGGAGGAGAGGGGAAAAGAGAAAGAAAGAGAAAGAGGAAGAGGAAGAGAGAAGAAGCTCCACATTTTTTTAATTGTAAACCTGTCACTTTATTTTCTGGGTTTTTTTTTTTAATACTGCTAAGTGGAGAAAATAATTAGCTTGCTTGAAATCTATTCTAAAAAAAATCATCCAAAACTCACTATTTTCAATTTTAAAAATCTCTGTGGACTCCCATATTTAGTTTGGTTTAATTTTTCAAGGTTTTTGAGGAATTAGAGAGGAAAGGACGCTGGATAGCTGAATGAATCTAAAGCTACCCACCCACAGCACATATAAAAGGGATAAAAACCCATTAACAGAAGAAAAGGAAAAGATAATTGCTGGATGCTCTGGCACAACTATTGATTTGATTCTTGTGTTAATGATCAGAGTGGCAGGTTGCCAGTTTCTGGCTGTTTGCAGTGCTATGTGGTGGGTTATGAACATGTATGTAACTATTTTTGTAAGTGGTAACTTTTGAAAGAATTAAATATTCATCTTGTCTTTTGAAAAATTAAAATAATATATTGACAAAATGGCAGATTCTGCACTCACTCCATCTGAAAACACTGAGCCTAGAGCCAATCTAAGCAATTAGTCATGTATTTGAAGCACATTCCCATGTTTAACTCCATCTCTTTTCTCAATACAGTGTCATAAATTGTGAGAGAAATGCCTCGGCACACAATAACTTGCCAGGCAATGAATTTGAAACAGCCAGCAATTTATCATCTATCTCTTCAATTCTTCCTCTTAAATGCTTTTAATGAACCTGTAAAGACCTTTAGATTGCTGGTGTCTATAGGCCATTCTCCCTGGTCCATCTCCATATTTCTGCTGGGGTTGATTTTCATGTCTCCTTACCTGTGGTATCTTGATTGCCTCATCCTCAGTTAATGCAATTCAGCCATTTCTTTAAACTAGGGTTTACTTGAGTTTTTGAGTTTGGGCTTTTTGGAGGTTTTTTTCATGGTGGGTTTTGGGGTTTTTTCAGGAAGAGTAATAAATCACAACTTCTCATCTGGAAAAAATCCCTGCTTTTTCTTTTAGGAGTTATGGCATGCTTACTATTTCAAAGCGTAAAACATTTTAATCAATTATTTGATCACTGAACCTGCTTGTCTTGTTGATCTCCAATTTTAAGACACTACAGTAGGTAGAGACAAACTGTTTCGTAGTCAAGTCAAACTGTTTCAAGCCTGCAGATGGCCCCAGTTTAATGCTGTACCTAAACATACACCTGACCTCAGAGACTCCAGAGCCTTGCCCTAAGCTACTTTCAAAACATAGCTCAGTCACAGGTCTAAGTCTTTTGATGAATCGGATTTAAGGGCAAGACATGAAAGGCAAATCATCAGAGTTTCATTGAACACACAGGTTTGTTGAGCATTCAGCCCAGTGGACTCTGCTGAGAAACCTTGTTTGTGTAATTAACAATGACACAGGATTATTCCCATGGGTCTCTGTTTTGTGACATACATAATGTTATGCATGCATGCATGTCCCTTTTAGTGCAATTCATCTTCCTTTAATCTTGAAATCCAAGAATTAGCTTGATCTAACATGATTTTCTAGGCTGCTTCTTCAGTCAATAAAAAGTGATGGGTGTTTAGAGAGAAAGCTGGATGAGTAGCCTGGATTAGGTTTTACCAACATTAAGTAATAGGGATCCTACCTCATGCATCAATTAACTCTCCATTCTAAAGTGTTCATTTCAGAGTGTTTTTCTAGAATCATATTTTTAAAGATTGGAACAGAATATTTTTTAGAATTAATAAAGTGAGCAACATTCCTTCAAAATATTTCTGGGATTCTGTAATCAAATGTAAGCTCAGAAAGGTTTATTTTTAAATGAAAAATGTGCATAAAGGCATAAAGAGACAGAGCAATTTATACGTGTCACAATTTGCAGCACATAAATGGGAAAAGTGAACTTACATTAGATACTGATGCATACAGGGAAGGATGCAAAACGTGTCAGAAACTGAGCAAAAACTGCTGACTTGCACAAGAAATATGCTGCTGTCCCTGATGGATTGTCAGTTAAAGCTAACACCTCTCTTTCTGAAGGAGCTGTTGGCTCAGAGTGGGTGGAAAAGGAAAAAGGAACCTAGGAGAAGGGCAGCTGCTTCCTTGTCCAGAGACACATTTTGCCTTGGAAACCAAATATTGTGAAATCCTCACCAGTCAGTTTATATCAAAAAGATAGAGTAGTAATAGGGGCAGATCAGCAATGTGCCTGACCAAATCTGTATGATGGACAGCCACAGATGTCTAATATATATTTCATTAATATTGTTAAAGTCAAGGAGGACTTACTTAGATATTATTATTATTATTATTATTATTATTATTATTATTATTATTATTATTATTATTATTATTATTATTATTACTATGAGCTCAAAAACGAAGCAAGTATTTCTCGTGTGAATATATGAATATATGTTCTCGTGTGAATATATGTTTCATATTCCAGAATTTTTACTATATTTTAAATTGCCAAAGTATAATAGAGGGGGGAAAAAGAGCTTGATTTACTTCCTCTTATATTCTTATTTATTAAATTCCAGCTTTAAAATTTAAAAACCAAAAGTTTCTGTCAGGAATGGGGGTAGGAGGAACGGGGAACGTCCCTGTTCTGTAATGTCAGGGGGCTTAGGGGTTTCAGAAATGCTTGAGTCTGTCACTTCAGCACATAGTCAGGTCAGACAGTTTCAATACTGTAATAATGACACATTTTGCAGTCCCCTGAGGCCTGTTAGTGACAACAGCATTCCATGCCTGGAAAAATGAGTAAATGTTTTAGGACTTTTTCTAAACTAGATCAGAGTATACCTCTCAAAGACATACTTTTGTCATGGCTTGCAGTAAAGTGTTTGTCAATAGGAGCAGAGTAGGCAAAACCTGGCAGAAACCTCTTCAAGTCTGAATAAAAAATAATTTTTCAGATTTAAATAAAAAGGAAAAAAGAGAAAAGAAAAAATAGTTGAACAAAAACCTCATTGATTTCCCATATCTGTTATTTTGTTTTGGACACACAACCTCTTTGTCTTGAAGCCCAGATGATAATAGTAATCTCTGTGTTGTGAAAATGCCACATGCAGAAATGCAATCACACACAGTACCTGGCCTAATTTAGATGCATAAGGCATTAAATATTTGGCTGATTTTCTGTCAGTTCCACTGGAGTTAGTCCAGATTAACAAAAATGCAACAATTTCACTCCTCGCTTATCTGCACCCTGGGTGATGTGTTGAATCCTCTCAAGTACTATTTGCATTATTGCCTTGACTTAGGGCTAAGGATCCCGTAGCCAGGATAGATTAACCACGTTTATCCTGGAGCTGATACTGAAGCTCATCTACATAATTTGCTATTTTCCTTCATTTAACTGTAGCAAGCTGCCACTGAAAATGCCATGAAATTGTCCTGAGGATATACACTCACACCTCTTTGCTCTCAGGCACAAAATAGACCCTCTGTCCATCAACTGGATTTTTGTATTGTTTAAAAGCTGGTGTATACAAGCGCTTAATCTATGAAGGGGTCATACAGAAACAAAATCTCTGTAAATGAGAGCTGTATTTCTCCATCACGAGGATGTACTTTGTTCATGCTTTGGTACCTATGGCACCCTTGGCTATGTCTTCTATAAACACAATCCTCCATTCAGGGCACAGTGTTATAAAATGCTTCAGAAACACCTGGGACGTCCCTAGTGTAGATGGCCTTGGAATGCTATGCTCCAATCTTTTAAAGCATTTTCAAATGTTTAAAGTGTGGATGCATTTTCATTAACATTTCCATTCTGAGTGCCCTGAAGGCTCCCTTTTCTGTATGCTGCTGATGGCCTGTGCTACAAACTGCTGGGAAGGCAAAGCCTGAGCAAGGCACCTCAGGCTGGATGTAGACAGTGGGTATACAAGATATGTCTATTTTTCAGAAGTGCTACCTGTGTGGAGGTGTTTGCAGAACTAATCTTATCTTTAAACTAGTCCAGCTCTATTTATACTTCAGGGTCATTGCTAACATAAGCCCTTCAATTTCTGTCTCCCACCTAAAGCTTCTCTTTTCCTTGCTTGTTTTCTTCACCACAATATATTTGCCATACACACCTGCCAGAAAAGTGCAAAATTAGCTTTTGATGCAAGTTAAATCTATATTACTGTCTTCACGTGGCTTATGCAACCATAACTCAAATTTTAATTTTGAAGCCGTGATTTTCAAAAGGATTGCAGTTTAGGCTAATGTTTCTTAATCTGTACTACTAATAATTACTCATGCTGTCATATAACAGGCAGTAGTTAAAACTGATTAGTTACATAGTGTGTTTTGATTTGTATTTTAGAAAAATGTAGTGATGTGGGATTTGAATGTGAAAGAAAAAAGAGCCCATGAATTGTATGAGCTTAGAAAGGATAGTGAAGTAGAAGGAAGATCCAGATTTTTATGAGCTTTTTATTTCTTTGCTATTCTTGTCATGCATATACTTGGATTATCCAAAGGCTATGTTTTAAATGTCAGGGTTAGGTTTCCTCTTTCTGGTTCACAAGGCATGTAATGACACACACAAAAAATTTATTTCCAAGCTTAAAAACACTTAAAAGTTTCATCATGTTGGAGGTTTGCTGGGGTATTTTTACACTTGCAGTAACAACTCAATATTACCTGCCCCAAAGCTTTGAAAATACGTGTAAATACTATGACTAAAATAATTATTTTTGAACATGCATTTGGTTGCTTGCCTTGATGTGATTCTATCTGCAAAAGAAAAAAGTTTTGAAGCACAGTCATTACTAGCTAAATAATATTTACCTGAAGTGGAACACCCTGTACATTTTATGGTACTTATACACTGTACATAGTATATATACCTATATAACTACACCTATGTGCTAGTTTTGGTTCGGGGTAGAGTTAATTTTTATCCCAGTAGCCAGTATGGGGCTGTGCCTCAGATTTGTGCTGAATGCAATGTTGGTGGTAGACAGATGAGTTTTTGTTATTCCCAAGGTGTTTTCTGCTTTTCCTACAGGCACACTGGTGAGGAGGCTGGGGGTGCATGGGAGGCTGGGAGAGGACACAGCTGGGACAGGTGACCCAAACTGACCGAAGGGATATCCCAGACTGAATGACATCATGCTCAGGATGTAAAGTAGGGAGAAGAAGGAGGAAGGGATGGATACTTGGAGTGATGGTGTTTGCCTCTCCAAGTCACCATTATGTGTGATGGGGCCCTGCTCTCCTGGGGATGGCTGAACACCTGCCTGCCCACGGGAAGCAGTAAAGAATCCCTTGTTTTGTTTTGTTTGTGTGCAGGGCTTTTGCTTTCCCTATTAACCTGTCTTTGCACCAATATACAAGTTTTCTTTTACTCTTCCTGTTCAGTCCCCAATTCCAGTTAGTGGGGAATGGGAGAGTGAGTGACTGTGTGGTACTTGATCACTGGCTGGGGTTAAGTCACAACAACAAATGGCTTTGGATGCTGTGCTGAGCCCACAGAGCTGCTATCCTGACCAAGAAGGGCAACAAGCACTGGATGGACATTCTCAGCTATTTCCCAGGCCATACCCAACCTCAAGAGCTCAGCCATGGAAGTGAAGTACTGTGTGAGGAGTCTGCAACCTGCCACAAGAGCAGCAAAAAGCATCCACCTCTCATTGCATGTCAGGAATTCTGGCTGGGACCACAAATGTCTTTACTTTCCACTAATGCTCTCAGGGCCACATCACATGTATAGAAATGGAAAAGTCATTACATTCCTCCTGGGGAAAAAATGGTTTCACTTTTTATTTTTTTTCCCCCAGACACACTGCATTTATATTTCAGACGACATTTTATCACCTATCATTCAATCTCTTTCAATTCTGTCTCCTACAGCAAGAGGCTTAGCACTCGATGAGCAAACTTCAAAGAGCAGCACGCAGCTGCATTTCTGCAGCCTGAACCAGCCCTGACACAAATTAGCTTGGGTCCTGAGGCCACCAGGGGTGCCAAGGACTGTCACCGGCACATCCCACCACTGGCACTAGGGGTTTCTAACCAGGTTCAAGCCCTGAGGAAATGCTCCACTTCCACACCAAGACTGCAAAGGGAGGTTCAGGTTGCAGCCTGCTGACCTGCCTCTGCTCCACCTTTACCTGCACTCTCACAGGGAGAAGCCCAGAGGTAACGGAGCAGCTCCATCCAGCAGCTGTGCCTGCATGCATTTTGTGAGCTGTACAGCTCTACTGCATTGGACAGAAAATCACTGATTGGGTAGAGGCAGGAAACGTTCGTTGTTGGTTTTGTTTTTGTTTTGGGGGTTTTGTTTTTGTTTTACAGGAAAAACACCCACGAAATATCTAATCAAACAATTCCTAACCAGAGCTAGTCACAACAAGATCATATTTTTTTCTGACTAAGTTAATTTGTGGAGATTTGGGGCACAGTTAATAATTTTTCCTATTTCTGATTTGCATCTGTGTGATTTCATTAACTGATAATTGCTTTTGATATGGATTGCAGAAGGAGATAAATGACTCATGAATCAATAAGTGATGAGGTTTCAGAGTCACTTATCGATTTTTATCTCCAATTTACTCTGCATTGAATTTAATTATAGACATTACACTCGATTTGTTTGAAAACATTGCTTGCAAATATTTGCATGAGGCTTGTTCAGTGAAATTATACTTCAGCTGTTTCAAAATAAGTAGGGACTTTTGAGCAGAAAAAAAGTCACCTGAGTTGAGAAAATATCCAAGTATGTCAACCCTTAGCCATTATCTGGAAGCCCTTAAAGAGATTCATGAATACTTAAAACTTAAAAGCTTGTCTATGTAAAAGTATTCATTCCCACAATGGGAATTCTAGGTGATTTTTTTTTTATTTCAATGGTTTGCTCTCCTGAGAGTGCATTTTAAGTCAAACAGATGTAAATAAATGTTTGTATGAACTAGAATGGAACTATTTGTTTCTACATTTAAAAAGGGAAACATTATGATTTTTCATTTCATATTTTAGGACTAAATTTGCCTAGATTTCTATTCATACTGTAAACAGATGTCTTAAACTGAGACTTCTATTTTTGAGTTTCAAAGCATGTTTAATTTAGTCTAAAACAATTTTCTTCAAATGTTTAGGTTGGTAAGAAATTTGAAATATTTTCATTCCACTGTGATAATACATTTTTGGAAACAAAACTGAAAGAACACTTTGATGCATAGTGATCTAAAGATCTATCTATAAAGATCTAAGTGTTTTTTAAGAAAATTTATATTTCTGCTGTCACATGAAGCATTCTCTTACTATAATAGCTAGTTTTCTGCTAAATCTAATTTTGGTGCTATTTATACCTTTCAGTTAGAAGCATCAGCTTAATATAGTGATTTAGTACTACTTTTTTTAGAGATTTAACACAGTAATCGGTTTTATTTAATGCTACTTATATATATTTAATGATGTAGGAAATCCCTCATGGAGGCCCTCTGGTAAAGGAAAACTGCCAAAATTATGATAATATAATTACATTGTTTGAATTTCTTGAGAATCATAGAAATAACAGCTAGTAAAAAGATCTAGTCTCAAGCACACAGGCTATCACAAAAAAAAAAAAAAAAAAAATTGGGAACACTGATGTCTTTCCTAATTTCTGAAAACAAGGTTACTATGAATTGTACACTTTAAAATATCTTGATACTTTGTTGGGCGATGTGCCCTCTAGCCTTTAATCTGTTTGTTGGGTTTTTTGTTCTTTGATGCTTTTATACTCATACTATCTTTGATAGCAACTTTGTGGGGTTAAATTTTTCTCCAGAGCACTCCAGCCCCAGCATATTTAGTACTCAAGTTTATGCATAAGAGTCCTCAATCAGGAAATGCAGAATCAAGCTTTTAGGCCTATCATGGGAATAGAAATTTAAAATAGAATATATATTTAACATCTATTAATAAGACATATTTCAAAGTGAATTAAGATCAATTAGAGTACTTTCACTAATTTAATTTGGCTGTAAAGGAGTTCTATGAGCTGATATTCATGTTAAACACTCATGTAATTTTTTATGTTTACTGAATTATATAGTGTGTTTAAATAAGTTTCAGTTATTTTGTACTAAAAAGAAAATAGCTAATGCAGTAGATATGTTTAATTGTGGTGGGTGGTTGTGTTTTTGGTTTATTTTCTTTTTAGATTAGAAGTTGATATTTGTCAGAATACAAGATTATTAAGGAATGTTAAGATGTGGACTTAAATAGAAGGTTGGAAACTTTGTATTTATATAAAAAAAATTCTCCCCACCAAGTTATGTAGGCAAACCCTTGAAGATGCAAACAATAAAATTGTTCACAATACAAACAATATAATGCAAACAATAAAATTCCACATAGTACCATTTTTTCTTCAAAGTGTTTCTCAGGGAATTTTTTTCTTCCTGAGGAACGCTGGCAACATATTTCGCTGTACTCAGAGCAAGTAAAACAGTAAATTTTTTTTTACAAAATATGGGATGGAATATAAAGATTTTAGTTCATAAAATTTCACATATTATACTAGTTTCTACGAAGACCCAAATACAAATTATATACATTAATTTGCTTCAAATAAAGTAAAAGTTGTGGTGACATGTTCTTTTCTAGATTAGGTTTGTTATGGCATCTTTTCAGTTGGTGCCTCTCATTCCTAAGAAAAGGAGTTAAGACATTTCTCCACATAATATGAGGCAAAAATTTGGTCTTAAAACAATTACTTTTCTTTTTTCCTATGCCCTCATCCTCTCTAACTGCATCTGTTATTCTTAACTGTTTCCTGGGGTTCACCTACTCTCCTCAGACTATCTATGTCTCCTACATTAAATTATTTTTCAATTTTTTTATCACTTTCTGTCTGTTTACAAATTCATTCCCACCTTTCCTGTATTTCTCTTATCCTTTATTGCTGTTGACACTCTGTGTCCCTTCCTAGTCTCTATTTCAGAATTGATTTAACCAGGTTTCAAGACAGTGACTAGTTTTTCCAGACTTTCTGAACATATTTTAATATTTTTTAGCTTTTTCTATGTTTTTACTCAAGAAACTGGATATTCACACTTCCCAAACCCTGACTTTTCTGGTTATGCAATTCCAACAGTCTCAAGAATGTAGTTAAATGCTGTTTTGGGGCCTTTTTCTATCACAATTATTTACCTTCCTTTTTTCTTCTTTGTGTTCAGGAGTAGAATCACAATCACTAATTTGGCTTATGCTATAACTTTCTGCCCCTAAATTCAAGCAAACTGTTGATTCCAGCTGTAATTGCTTTTCAAATCAATGTCTGTGTCATTTTGGACTGAGAAGAATTACATCTCACATCGAGCAAAGCTACTTGTTCCCAAGTGATTGTTTAAGCTGCTGAGACAGTGTTTCTCTAAACAATTTTCTGATGTAATAATTGCCCTGTTTCTATGCATGCAGTTGTTTTCCTGTGCCATTCTGTTGTTCAGTTCAGCTGTGTGGTCTCCTGTAGCACAGATGCAATATTCTCATAATTGTCACAAAATCAAGAATCCATCTCTGCTAATACCTTTGAATTCTGAGAAAAACGATTTGTGATTTTCTGTAAAGATCCTTCTTTGTAATCACAAATGCATTTCTTGCCAGCTGAACTAGCCATTTGCTAAAATGGGCCAGAGAATGGAAATCTTTACCACTTTGTGGACTGCAGTGTTTCAGCCTCTCCATGCTCATTGCCCTGAGCATCTGCTCTCCAGCAGGCAGGGAGCCCAACACCTGCCTCTTGGGCCACGTCAGAAAATCTGTGGGTTTCGGGTGGGAAGAATGGTATGAAATCCTGAAACTTGGCTGCTTGGACACGACCTGCTGCAATTTCAGCCTGCAATGGCCAGGCTCCTCTGGCTCTTTTCCTTCTCCCTGCCCTCTGTGATGCCATCAGCAGGCCAAGGGAGCCGTGCTAGAGGTGCCCAGGGACCACACTCATGGTAACTGCTTGAGTGGCAAGCACAAAAACTGGTTAGCCATGTTATTGTCCTGTGAAGCAACCAGCAGCTGAGTTCTGCCTGGCTCTCATCTCTGTCTTCTGTCCAGGTACTGATTTCTTCTCTGTTTTCCAAGTTGTTTTGAAGTGGTCAAGAGAGTTCAAGGAGTCATTGAGAATGGATGTTGCCAAAGACAGGTAGGTGTCAAACAGGGAGCATGGTCTCATGAACCTCATTTTCACTAGGAAATAAGACTAAAGAGTAGAGGGGAAAAAAAGAGATGAGTCAGGGTTAAAATTCTTAAATTTGAAATATGTAATTGTAAACTATAATTGTAATGAACTGTGAAAAGTCAGCCTGTCCATCCCTCTCACAAAAAATTAAGTAAATATGTGCTGCTCTTGATCAGTGGTTTAAACTCAGGAAAATATCCAGTTCAGGTGATCGCACAATTCCTGTTTTGGTGCAGCCCTTTCCTTGCCCTCCAGGAGAGACAGAAAAGATATCTCTGCTGGAAATTAGGACTTTATCTAGTATACAAAATGAAAAAATGAAAAAACAGCTATTTTTTTTTTTTGGTGTGTGCCTGATGATTGATCCCTTACCTGATGGTCTGCTTTGATCCTTCTTCTTTTTTAAATAAAATAATCCACCTTATTCTGTTTTTCTTTGAAATTATGAAGCCTTATGTAATGCCTGTGTCTCTCCTCTAGAGTATCTTTGATTCAGCTGCCTCTTGCACAACGTGTAATATTCAGAACTAGACATCAGACTATACCTTAAGCTGTAACATAAAATAATGCCTTCTTCTTTCTTCTGTAAGACACTGAACATTAATATATGCAAGAACAAGATCTGGTTTCTTCTGTGACAGTTTTATATTCCTTAATTATTCCCCTTTGAAACCTCAATAGCACAGCCATGGTCTTTTGTGAAGTTGTGCTGCCATGCCATATTTCCCTGTTGGGTATTTCTACATGTTTCTATTTCCTACATGAAGCATTTTGTCTTTTTGCCTTGTTGGTTTAAAAAAATATCTTTACTTTATAAAGACAGTTTTAAAGTCAGACTCAATTCCCCAAAAGGAACATTATATTTCTTCCCCCACTGTAGTCTAAAGTCACATAAAAATATTACTCAGACTAAGAAAAGAAGCATGCCAAAACAGCATACGTCTGTTGTGGAGTCCCAAGAGAAATGTCCTGGCACTTTGACAGAGACATAGCTCCCTATTTAATAAGCAGAGTGGTTCAACTACACATTAACACATGTGATGCATCTGGATAATATCTGATCAGTTCAATTCCAGGGCTGTCATGCAGGTTATGTCAAAAGCATTACTAAGTTCAGGTGTGTCACATGTGCCTTCTCAGCTTTCAAACAGGACAGCTACTTTGCCAAAATGACTGTGTCTTCTTGCACTTCAATTCATCTTCAAAAATCCACAGTAACCATTTTTTCTCCACTTTATTACATTGCAGATGCTTCAAAATAGCTTTTATTTGCTTGTTCTAGTATTTTTACCTAGCTTTTGAGTTTGTGTTGAAAGCGTATAGGCTCCTTCATTTTCCCCTTTCTGTTTTCTGAGATCTTGCCCACAGGTGACAAGTGTGCAAAGATAATTGCTGCTGATGCAGGCAAATCCATGCACATCTAGAGGGTGGCATTAAACACGCAGCAATATGTATGGACAGCTCTGCTGCATAATGTCAACTGCCATTGATAGCCCATACTTGGCTTCTGCAAATACCAAACAGGTACTTAACATTTTCACTGGTTTGGTGGCCACATTTCACACAAAAATTATATAAATTATCTACAGAAAGATGGGCATACCCCTTCAAACAGTGAAGCTGGTTTGCTCACATTCTACTTTTGCAGCACTGGCCAACTAATCACCAGTCCAATGAGGACATATTTATATTATTGACAAAATAAGAAAACCACCATTAAGAAAGTTGCATCTGCGTTACTTTTGTCCTTTTATAAATTCTTATACAAGAAAACTTCCTTATATTAGAAATTACATAACCATACACTCAGCTTCCAGCATATATTGAAGTCCTATAGAAAACCAGTCTTTACTTAAAAGCTTCCATATAGTAGGATCTAATAATGTGAATGGTTAATCAGTAAGGAGTTTTCTACAGTGATTCTCTGAAAGTGGAGCACTTTGAGCTTAATTTTTCATAAAAGAGAGATGGCCTGCAATTTCATCCTGGAATAATCCCACCAGCAGACTGGAGATTGAGAACCAGCTTGAATTCAACAAGGAATAGCATGTGGTATTTCGATGTTTTCCAAAGGAATTAGTCACATTAAGACTTAAGTAGCTTTCCAAAACCAATCATAATTCTTTATTACTAACAGAAGTAGTATATCAAATTACTAAACTCTGAATTTTAACATCTATAAATATCTTGATAATCATGAACTTTTATAATAAGATCTCAGCCTCACAAATAATTTCAATATTTATATTTAAATCCCCTGATGTTTCATGAATACTCAACCTGTAAGCATGGCTATAAGTCCTGTCAAGATCCTGCATAGGAGGCAGAAGCAGGAAAGCACATGAGAAAAAAAAGCAAAGACATAATTTGAGACTGAAGAGGAGAGGAATTGGCAAGGGGAGGAGGTCCCAACACCAAAGAGGGTCATTAAAGCAAAAATGGAAATCAAGTAGTCTGGGAATACCCTTGAATCCAAACTCATAAATACTTGTGATGTATTTGTCGCAGCAATGGTAATCTGATGTGATTGACATATGTGGTCAAATTTCTGCTCTTGATTTGCAAGATCTGTCTTCAACCATCTTTTCCACTAGATGAGTTTGAGCTGGTGCTCTTGCTTTGGAACAGCATATACTGTGAACTTGAATTTGGCTGAATCCAACAGGTAAAAGTGTAATACCAATCATAAGAAAATCCTGTTGTTTTCTGGATATTTCTAGTTTAGTGTTTCTATTTTTCTTCTGATATTGAGTTTGCGAAATCGTCCTTTAATCACTTCACATGGAAAAATTGAATTTGGCATTTTAAAAATAACCAGCCAAACAGATTCTAGTAGACCAAATAATGAGAGCCCATTTATTAATAATTAGTTTTATTCCTTTCTTTGTTGTACCCATCAGTCCTACAAACAGAACACTAATTGAAAAAATGGAGTGGAAACTATGAGGATTATTCATTATGCAATATTCAAATACTTGTAAATTCAATGGGTGTTACAAGAAGGGATTTCATAACAAAGAATAAAAAAAGGTTTTTCACAGTTCTTTTTCATTAATAGCTGCTGCATGGTGTCTGTCACATTAGGAAGGAAATGCTGTATGATTTGGAGACCCTTATGACTGTGCTTAACACTAGATTTGTGTGAATCCCTTTCTAAGAGTGTTGATAGCCTTCTGTAAGTGTTAATGGTGTCTGTGTTTCTTAAACTTTCAAAGGAAATCTGGAAAAGTCAGAGTTTATCTGAGGAAATTAAATTATTCTGAGCTGGAGTCTGGAGATTCTGGTAGTGCATTATGGCAGTGTAAAAGAGTATGGTAGGATTTAATTAAATAAAAGCTATGACAGTCTTACTTATGAAATTTTAAAGGAAGCCCTGTAGAATTGTTTATCTACTGGAGATTCTTTAGGTTGTTTCCAAATGGGTTGTCATTTCCTACTAAATTAAAAGGGATCAAATGTTAAAAATTACTTTAAATTTGCTTGTATTTACTACAAAAGCAGCTCTGGGGCTGCAATTTTTCAGAACTGCATTATACAATATTATATCTACCCACTTCGATGGGAGCAATGTCCAGCTACCACTGGGAAAGTTTGAAGGCCACACCTGAAGGTTAAAAGTTTCAAAAATAGGGTTTTTTCAGTTTGACTTTTAAAATTAACATATTAGAGTGTCCCACCCTGATGCTTCTGATTTTTGTCCTAGCAGGTCCAATATTCAATTAATTGCAAGGACATACACTTCTCCCTTTATCATTCCAAAATCAACTGGCAGCAAGTCTGCATGCTTTCTAGGGATCTGAAATCAAAATGTGCCATCAGCCTTGGAGCTCCTAAAGGTACCAGAGAAATATTTAGCTTGTCAGCTTTGTTTCTTTGCTGTCTTTGTGAAATAGAGTGTGCCATTACAGCAAGGACAGACCCATCCTTTGATATGTCTTTGCTGAAGCTTTCTTCAGATTTTAGTAAAAGGTTCCTTCATTGCTGCTGTGAGAAGTTTATTTGCCTTTATTTCTTCCAGGTAGTGCTGCTTGTATATTGCCTTCCATCAAAGCAGCTCTCTAAACTGAGAGGAAGGGAAGGTTTCCTGTGGAGCAGACAGTGAGGGAATGAGGATTGCTGAGACCTGACCATGGTAGGAATAGACTGCACAAATGGTTAGAAGGAAAAGCTGAAATACAGGGGCTGTGGAGACAACTCTTTAAAAAATTATCTATATGAATATGTTCTATTGCTCACAGCCTGTGTTGAGGCTCCCTAAACCAGGATGTGTCACCCAGCTCTCAGAGACAGGCTCTAGGGCACCCATTTGGAAACAGCCAAAAGAATCTCCAGTAGATAAACAACTCTACAGGACTTCCTTTAAAATTTCATAAGCAAGACTGTCACTGCTTGGCATCCACCATCTTACTGTACTGTTTTCCTGGTTTTTAGTCCCTGTGTGCATCTCTGGAGGTATGTGGCTCTGCACCACAATATCTGACTCTCTGCAGCCAAAAATGCTATGGCTGGGAGCAGAGCACGCACATGGCAAACACAAAAGCAGAGGCAGAGTCCAACAGGAGCACACTGAATGCAGAAAGCACGGCAACCTGCCGCCAAGATGGTCTGTGCTTCCTCAGCTGGTAAGAGCTTATTTCTGTGCTCAGATGATGAAAAAAGCTGAAAGAAATAAAAAAGTTTTCACTGGGAAGTAGTAGATAGAAACAAAAAATGTGAATCAACAATTTTTCCTCTCAACAAAAGATTTGCCTCAGAAAAATGTCCAGCATTAAAGACATTTCTGATTTTCATGAAGAAGTTCTAGGCCCTCCACTTTATAAAAAAATATTACCATACATTGTATCCATGGGGTTGACAATTTCAAGCTGTGTTGTGGAAGAAAAACACAGAGGAAAATGCAAAGAAATGTTTCAGTTTGCTTGCTAGCTCAAAAAACTCATTGGATCAAACCAACAGTATATATTTATGGTTTTTTCTCCTCTCCCACCCAAGTCTCAACCCTGCTCTCTCAGTCATCTCAAAAAGGATTGATATGACTATTTAATTCAGTATAAAACATTGCAGGTAGTTTTCAATCATTTGTTTCATTTTATGAATCTGTTACAATTCAGTTCACATATGCGTCAGAAGAAAAGGAATAGCTCTCCCTCTGTCACCCAGTCCTTTCGTGATTTGAATTTCTCTGAGAATGATAAAAATATAAGTTTGATAACCACACTGGCATATATGGGGAGGCTACTGTCCTGATTGAAGTGATAGTAAAACTTTCAGCAAACCTCTGCTCTGAGTGAGGCAAAGGTAATTTTAAACTTCCAAACCTCATTAGTGTCTTTAGTCTTTACCTTGAGGTATTTTAGCACTGGCAAGTGCTGCTGACAGCCTTTTAATATCCTTCTGCAATCAGTGGGATGAAGAGAGTTAGGAATGGCTTTCCATCTCACACAGGAATGGTACTAACTAGAGCAATGAAAGTTTCTGTCACACTTGTCAGTAAGCTGGTGACTTGGCACATTTACAGGGAGCCAGAAATGGCACACTTTTATTACTGTGGGTATGAAACACTTAACAATGGGAAAAATCCTCTCAAGTTGTTCTTTAAGCAGTGGATGTGTCAGTTGAGGGTATGATTTAGTGGTGAACATGGTGATGCTGGGGTAATGTTTGAGCATCCACTGCCCTCAGAGCCTGGAAACTGGTACCATGGGAACTGCACTGGGGACACACATGATTTACATAAGAATTTATCCATACGTGTTCGCTGTTCACTGATCTGGGAGAGTGGACAATCTTAGAAAATTTTCTTAGCAAAAGCACTAACTGGGAACAGTTAAAGCTGCCCTAATAGCAGCTTTTTTCAGTGAAGTGGGGAGGGAGGAGACCAGTGTTTTTCCCAGCCTTCCAGAAATAATTTTAGGTCACCAGTGGTGGCCCTGTGTGGCACCCAGCACCTAGGGTGGATGGCAGCATTGCAGAGGGAGCTGCAAAATGACCCCAGACCCTTGCCAGCCCCACCACCTGCCCTGGCAATGCTTCTGTGCCAAATACTGCAAATATGGCCAGGGAGTCTCCAAAGGCACGGGGCACACTCACCTGGGTACCTCTGGCACCCACCAGAGGGGGTGGCTGTGGTAACAAAGCTATGTTTGCCACAGCTCTTGGCAAAGGAGCCTGTAGGGCCTGGGATGCATCTGCTGGGATGGGCTGACCCACATCCCTTGCCCTTCCCACTTCTCCTTTCTTGTGAACCGTTCAAATTTCATATTAGATCATTTGTCCTGTCTGTCACTTTTGATAACCTGACTACTGCTACATCCACTTGCTTTTAATTACTTTGCCATTTAATTTGTTTTAAACATCTGTGTCCATTTTCTATCTGGGGTAGTTTTAATTGTTTGTGGCTAATAGAATTTGAAAGGAATATAATTTTCTTATATTTCATTCTAAGACAATCCATTGTGGTTTGCTACAGTCATCTGCTGCTCTTGATTTGCAGCCATACAGATGATTTAATTAGCTAGAGATCATTGTTATTACCATAAAATTCCCATTTATTAACTGCCATATCAATTATCCACCCTTTTGCTTATTGATCAGAAGTCTCCTGAGCAATTCATCTCCTGGGGCTCATTTCAACCCCAGCACAAATCCAGCAAGTTCACTGTAGTCATGTAAAAGATGAACCTGACTCCTTTGGCATACTGATCTCCTGCCAGAACTTTTATAGAGATGCCCACTCACTGTGCAATCACCTTTCAGATTTGGTACTGCAGTGGTTTACAGTTCTGGTGATTCATGATTCTGCTGCTACTGATTGGCCATTTTTCTCCATTATTTTTACTTTCTTCTCTCTCCCCTGTGATTCACACACTTCTGGGAGTTAGCGGCGTTTTTTTGTTTTTGTTTTGGTTTGGTTTTGGTTTTGTTTTTGGGGTTTATTTTTTTGTTGTTTTTTTTTTTTTTTTTTTTGGTGGTGGTGGTTTTTTTGCTGGTGTTGTTTTGCTTTCAATTTCCTGTTCAATTTTTTATTTTGTCTTCCATCCTCTCCTCTTAGGCTCCTGTGCTTGGGTGCCTGTCTTCCTGTACACTTCTGCGTTACCACTTTTTCTTGTGTTTCTGTTATGCTGAATGGAAGCCCCTAAGGCGTCTTCTTTGTTCTCACATCAGACATTGGTATCTAATTTTCCCTTTCTTTGCTTAGACTTTGTGTTTTCTAGTAGCAATTTGCATTTTGCACTGACTGCCAGGGGTCCTCTCTCCTTGCTCCTTCCTGGCCCTCTTGGAGCCATATTCTTATTCACCTCACCACCTTCTTCCTGATTATCTCTGGTAAAAAGCACAGACCAAGCATACCTACAGTATTAATATATAGAGATTCTCTGTGAATGTCTTGGCAGGTCCAGTATATCCTCCCTGCTGGGATATAATGACTCTCTTCCCTCATATAAAATTTTAGATGATATTTGAAGAAACATTTTAATTAGTAGGGAAGTATCAAGTTTACAGATGTGGTCTGTCATTCAAATTTGGACTATACTAATGAATATATTTTTACAAACTGCAGTGATTTTCTGAAAATTTGGTAGTTTGTTTTATAAAGTGCAGCTAAATATCAATTATTGCACACTTTGCCAACAATGCCAGTATAACTGACTCAATTTGAGCTACAATACAAGCCTTTGAGACCAACATCGTGCTCTCTGGTGACACCTGATCAATAAATTCAAATGAAATATTTGTGCTCTTCAGGAATTAATGCTCATGATCCAGCAGCAAAACTTTCTCCTGCCTCCAGATCAGAGACACCTCAACGCCATTGGATACTCTATGATGGAATTTGTTCCCTTCGTCTCAGGAAATATCTTGGGCCCTGATTTGCAGCAGCTCCAGAGCAAAATGGCCATGGCCTGTGTGTGAGTTTCTTCCTCAGGCAGGACTTTTGTTCTTTGTTCAAAAGCTGGCAATAATTCAAATAATTCAAATGAACAGTAACTTAGGTTATCCTGGAATTTAAGCAACCTCATATTTTCATTTGTAAAATTTTCTAGAAAAAAATAGCTCAGTCTGTGACTAGAATAAATGTCTCTTGCATAACAGACTGCAATTGCTGTAATCATTAGTATGAGAGCTTCCCTCAGGCCTGTAAAAGTAGGGAAAAAAAGATTGACAAAATAACCTGAATGAATTTTCCTAAATATCTGACCACTCTTACAAAAATCCCCAGAGAATACAGGGATTGTTTCTTTTCACTTAACCATATAAATGCACTAAAAGTTTCATTTTGAGGAGACAAACAGTTATCATTATTGAATTTAAAATTATTTTGTTCATTTTTTTTTTTTAAACTTTTTAAAGGAAGGTCCTAATTTTAGCTGGCCTCGCTGCTCTCATGTTACTGAACCAAAATAGGTGACAATGACTGCTGTGAGTATTTGCTTAGGGAGTAACTGACAGAGATTTGAATTTGCTCTGACCTTTGATCTGCTGGGTCCATGTCAGAAGGACTGAAGCTGAGCAGAGTGCCCTGTCTGATGCTTCCTGCGACATGAGCTCTCTGTGTGTGGAGGAGAGGGGCACAGAGCCC
This sequence comes from Ammospiza caudacuta, assembly GCF_027887145.1. Classification (NCBI taxonomy): domain Eukaryota; kingdom Metazoa; phylum Chordata; class Aves; order Passeriformes; family Passerellidae; genus Ammospiza; species Ammospiza caudacuta. The sequence continues at coordinate 38,203,922 of NC_080595.1, forward strand.
TGTTATCATTAATGACTGCTCTGGGTTGGGTGGGGGGAGGTGGCTGAGTGCCACTTCACTGCTCTTCATTAGTGCTGCTTGATGCATTACTGCCACCACTATCCTGGAAAAGCAGTTTAAAGTCTATGCGCAGCCCTGCCCTTACATACTTCTCACCAGTGAGGAAGCAGTCATAAAGAAAGCACAGAGCAAAGGGTTAGGAAAATATGAGTACCAAAGACAGACTCACACCCAGTTTAGAGCTGTTTGGACCCCATTGTGTGAAGATGAGGTGCAGGGTAAGCACTAACTCAGCCAGCCCTGCCTGGCCAGGCAGTGGCCCGGCTGCAGGGCTGTCAGGGCTACGCCTGGGAGCTGGCTGCTCCACACATGACTGTGTTTTACCAAGCACTTTAGAAAGGGTTTGACCTAAACTTTATGACCACAAACTCCTAGATTGCTGGGAAGTTAATGAGGATGCAGCAGCTTCATCTTGATACAGCTTTTCTTCCTGAGCAGCACTTTAAAACTTGGCCCCTCTTGTATTTGCTGACCAGGAGTTGTTATTTAAGTGCACTGACTGGAATTCAAACCTCATCCATGATTGTTTGGGGAGATGTAGTTACACTGACAGCATGACACTAAGGCTGTGGAGGGTAGGATAAAATCTGAGAGGAGAAGGATGTGATGATGCAGGGTTAGATATCTACAGAAATTGCTGAACATCCCGGGCTGAGTGAGTCAGGTGTCACCAGAGATATCACTGTTACATAAATTAGATTATTATAATTTATTGCTTCGTGTCAGTGTCTCTGGTCCTTGAAGTCCAGGATGAGACATGATAAGACAGAGGTTGCAGCTGTGACTGATACCAAGTGACCCAAGAAATGGCTGATAGCTCCTGGGAACTGGAGCTTTGTGTCCGTATTGCTTCCAGCAAATCTTGCCTTCCCTTGCTGAAGGAAAAAAAATGGGACTCTTGATGAAGGTGGCTGTGCTGAGCACAAAGTACTGGAGAGAGCACATAGGGCAATTAAAAGAGATTTGAAAATTCAATTATCCAAGGCTTTGCAGAGGGACACCCATCACTTACTCAGATCAGCATCCAAACTGCAGGAAAGGAGATGCAGAGCTGGCTGGAAAGGCGATGTGGAGCCCAGTGTAGGCTATACAGCAGCCAGACCCAAAACCTGCAAGGTTTGAGCCCAGGTATTTAGTTAAGGATTAACCCAGCCAAAAGAGGGATCACCAGAGCACGTGGATTGACAGACCACTGCAGCCAGCCCAGGAGAAGGCTGTGACCCTGGTGCAGCAGAGTCACCCTGACAGGCAGAAATTAGTCCAAATGAAAAGAACACCAACACTTCAAGTGATTCTTTAAGAACAAGTTTCATGGTGAAGGAACATCAGCAGGAGGACTTTTTTTCACTAACAACTGTTTTCCATTATTTTTTTAACAGTTTCATAGAAGCATTGAGTAGATGTGTGTTGCATCATAGTGGGAACTGCATTTATTCTGTTGCCTGTGAAACAAGAAGAATACATTTATATCTCTTTGAATCAACTGTGGGTTTTGCCAATGTGTTTAATGAAGGAAAAAGAAAATAATTTTAGTATTTCAAAATACAAATCATAATGCAGGAACAGCATATGTCTTATCATAAGAAGAAATTTACACTTCAATGACCAGAAAAATCTTCAGTATTTTTTTTTAATTTATATTTGCCTGCTATTGCTTATTCCCTTTATTTTATATTGAACAAATATACCATTTACATTGGTCAGGATATATGAATTTTATATCACAGCACTAAGATATTTTATTTTTTAGTTAGCAATGCAATAGGAAGATATATAATGCCAAACATTTAATGAAAGCAAATACAACAAACATGAATAGCAAGCCTTCTAATGAATAAATCTGAATAATAAAAATCCCTGTGGAGCGTAGAGGCAGATAGGTTAATTTTTTCACTTGAATTTTAATTCTGACTGAAAAAAATCAGGTGAGTTTTCACATTTAACACTTGATTATCCTTAAAACTGAGATAAAAAGAGCTTGTATTCTTCATATCTGGGCTATAGCTATATTTAATTAACATTGTCGACAAAAGGATACTTATCATATGATATCCCTAGCATCTGATAGCTTGGAGCATCAGCAACGCTGCTGTGATTGCTGGTAGAACTTGTGGTAGAAAATGAAACCAAGAAGCACCCATGGAGCTGGTTCTGAAATGTCATCACAAAAGTACAAGATTTCCCTTCTCCTCCTCAGCTCTTAAAACTAACAAAGAAGGGATTAGGAGTTCTGGTGTCTATCAATCATTCTTCTCTCATCTTGGGGATGAGAATTTTGTTCTTTTTTCAGTAGTTCTTAAAAGGAAAGACAATGAAAAAAAATAAAGAAAAAAAATTTAAATTATTTAACCAAAAGTGAAAGTAAACCATGACTTTTCTCTTTCAAATGCCAGCTTTCAATTTAAGACATATTTCTTGTCACCATTACTTGTTCATTTTAAAGGCTGGTTTTATTTTGATCATGAAACCTTGTCAGAGAAAATAAAGGAAATCTAGATCTTGGAAGCTCTCTAAGAAGCTATACATTTTTTTGGTTGAAAATCATTAACCAGCTTATGTCTTTGTAGGGTGAATCAAGGTTCTATCAGCATGTCAGAGAATATGTACAAGACTGAGAGACTGGATGTTCTACACCAACCTCAGCCTCAGAAAATTCAATGTGTGTCTTGGGAATTAAAGTGCAGAAAATGCTTACAGAGTCTAGACCATTTCTAGAATGCTATTTTTAACCTTGTTTGGAGATGGAAATAGAAAGGTAATTAGGATTATTTATCAGTGTAGACCTCATTCTTATGTAATTTAATCTGCTATACAAAATTTACTACTCCCTTTACGGAATTTGGAATTGTAAATTTACTGCATGGCTAACATTATATTTAATAAAATCTCCTCAGAGCAAAGGGAGAATTTGTTCCATAAGCTATTTACAGACTTTTTTCCTTTTGCAAATATGGATGTCAAAATCAGATGTTAATTTATAGCATCCGAGAACACACATGACTGAAGACTAACTTCTGGGTTGGGCTGCAGAAATCATCCTATATGTAAAACCAGCCCCCAAAAGGGGTAAGGTATTGATTCAGAATTGCAGTTACAAGAGTGAGATGTCAAAGCCAACCACAGAACTACCCTGAGGATGGGTGGTTAACAATATGTAGAAATAATGTAACCTCAGACACCCAAGAATGACAACAATAAATTTTCTAGAATCTCTGAATTATGTCAGATTTTGTTAACAGCATTCCATGGTGTATAGTAAAAAACTTTAGCATCAATTTTCCCTACCAAAAAAAAGGTAGTTCCTTCATTTAAACAAAAATCAATAGGAATAAGGCAAATATTCTATACATGCACACTATCATCTATTCATACATGCACACACTATTTTTTTCTTTTCAGAAGCAAAGAAAGACATTTTGATTCTTTTTATTTTGCTTTCTAATGAGAATAATTTTTTAATAAAGATGAATTGCTTTCAATAAAGCAAGGACAACCCAAAAACTGTTTGAGGAGAAAGAACCATTCTGACTGCAGCTCTGAAATTTTGCAGCACATGAATCATAGAAGATACACCATAACAGACACTGAAAAGGAAAAAAAAAACCAACCTATGTGTCGTCCTGTCTGAGCCAGGAATACCTTTCAGTGAGTCAGGAATACCTTTTCACAGTGACACAAAAAGCAGACACTTTAGCTGGCACTGTCACCTGTGTCTTTACATATCTGCAGGGCTCTCCCTCTGGGTGTACAAGTACTTTACCAGTTTGACATGGTCTGGCACGCTGCTAGGTGTCTGGATAGCATCAGATTTTCACACTGCACCACGCAAATTAAACTCAAAATAAGTTTATTATGGGCAATGTTGAAACAGAAATTTCTTAGGCAACTCTGTTCATGTTGACTATTTCCTTTAACTTGCAGTCTGGAAATAGAGTAGTTTTAGTATTAATGATATGGAGCAGGCTTCTGAAATGGAGGAAAACAAGCAAATAACAATTTCTAAAAAAAGATAAATCCTAAAGAAAGTGAAAGGGGCAGGGAATTCCAGAGAGTCAAAGGAGCAAAATCCTGACAGATTAAATACTGTATTGTCTATCTACAGATCCAAAGCACCTACTTGAACAGATCAAATGGATTCTGCCTTCCTAATTTATGGTAAATATTGTGGAATTAAGTTCTGTACAGCAGTGTTCAAAAAAAACTGACAAAGCAACAAATAAGATATTACAATGTAAAAGGATGGGACAGATTGTCTTTCTGAAAGTCTTATTAATGCCAATGATGTGTCCTCAGCTACAATATGTGCTCAATCGTGGTCAATCTCTTTGAAAAAGAGATAAAGAAGATGTAGAAATAGGTGATGAAAATTACTAAGAGCATGACACAATTTCTGTGATGACAAGATTACATAAAATACAGAATGTCATATGAAAAAATGCACATATTTGTCTTTACAGTTTTTCCTAATTTCATCCTAATAGCAGAATAAACAAGTCTTCAATGAAGCTGACAGTCAACCAATATAATTTTAAATGGGGTAAATTGCAAAATTTAGTAGGTGAACTCATTGCAACTGAGCTTTAAGGTTCAGCTCAATGTTGGCACCATTTAAGTACGTATGTAGGAAAAGAGAGCATTCTCATTTCTGTGATGGTTTGGACATCTCTCAGATTGCAGAGCGGCCCCAAATATCTTTGCTCCTCCTTCTGCAGTAGTAATTTATAAAATCATTGTGTCTCTAGTCACAGACTAGAATTCACTAATGAAGGCAGACTTCTCACTGTGGGCAAGATTTTTAAGAGCTGTCCACTGTGAATATTCTTGCAATTTAGTTCCTTAAGGAAGATTCCTTAAAATCTGTGTGCTGTGAGAAGCAGAATGTGGGATTGAAAGACCAATTTAGCCCAACCAGCTTCTATTCTACCTTCCCAAATTCCTAAAATACACTTCAGTGTTCAACCTTACATAGTGTACTGATGTAAAAATGTGATTAGCTATAAAAGTGAATGCATTCACTCAATTGGTAAAATGATAACATTAAATGATGGGGACTATGAAGAGAAAAAATATGTTTCCCACTTTCAAGGAAAGTAGGAGAAATAAGCCTCATCTCATTGTCAAATCATAACAAAACAGAAACATAACTAAGAAGAATCAGTGCCCAGCTCACAAGAGACATTCTGTATAGCCTTATATTCTTATTGGAAGATAAATGGATCATTTAAAGAATGTATCTGCCATTTATAAAGCTTCTAGAGAAATTTCTGGTTTACCATAACATTTCAATGAGCAAATAAAAGTCTTAAGAGCCTGACATGCAGATTACTGAGCTCTGATAATCACCCTTCATCAAGCAATGGAAGTCTTTATGTGATTTATACTGTTGTGAGAAAACTTTTGACTTATTCTGAAACAATGGAGAGGCTACCAGAACAGCATATGGAATGAAATAATGAAAATACAGGAGATTAGTTTTGGAGACTGAAGCACACTCACTGAGACAGAAGAGAAGATCTTAATATAAATGAAAAACAATCTAGAGTTTTAGTCTCATCCACATGCTGAGAAAACATTGAAGAAAATTAATTTGGCCAAACTATTTTTAAAAGATGAAAAGTAAAAAAAACCCCTCCAAACACAGAGTGATAGTAAAACAAGCACACATTTCTCACACAGAGAATTGAGAAAAGTTACAACAGAGAAAAGCATGTAATCAGCAAATGATGACAAATTGAATTGCTTTAGAATATCATCCTTCATGCAGAAACACAGAAAATACTGGCGTGTTCCAAACCTTACATTCAGCTCATTCCTGGTAAAAAATCTTTGAAGGTAACAAGAAAGGAAGTTCAAGGAGTTATTGAGTCATAAAAATTTTAGATAGCAAAAGAAACCCCTAAGGTTTCAAAAGTGACAATTTCATAACTAACACACTTCTTCACAAAGATAATAAAAACTGAGCAGAGGGGAGCACAAGAAATAAAAGAGAAAGCATCAGTACTTTTAACATGCTAATTATTAATTTTAAGTTTCTCCAAAGACCTATTCTTTTAAAAATATATTCTTTTTGTGTAAGACCTGCTCATTGTCTCTTTTCAGCAGAAAGCTGTTGAGAAGTTCACTTCAAAACCATGGGAATACGTACAGAATCCTTGTCTCCACAGTATTAAATGAGTCTGTATGTAGAAAAGAGCAAATCCTGCCATAGCCATATCTAAATACGTGACTTTGGCCCTGGGGAGAATCAGCACTCTTGTGGGAATGAAGTCAGAGGTGTCATTAAGGACTACCCCAGGACTGTATGAAGGGATAGTATTTTCACTTGGCTGGACAAGATGACCATTTATGGTGCCTTCTAACACAAACCATTCTATAATTCCATGGTCTCTTAGGAGGTACTTTGCTCAGAATTTCAAAGAGCAATGAACAATGAAGAGATTGCAGTCCCTAGCAATGAAATGTCTAGCTTAAAAAATGTCTTGAAGTACTTTGATCTCTGGAATGTGGAATATTATTTTGTGCTGAAATTTTTTTTTCTAAACATAAAACAGAACATGTATTACGCCTCTAAAATTACTTCAGTTTTAAGCTTAAGCTGTTGCTAAAGAGTTTGTTAGTTTTTATGTGCTCAGAAAAGTAACTTGGCTCTTTTATTACAAACTAATCATAATTAAAAATCTTTGATACATGACATTGTAAGAAGACAATTGAAAAATAAAAAATAATAAAAAAGAGATATTATAATTTTTTATTTATAAGAAATGTGCCTTTTAAAAAATGACCAGATGTCATTTTCTTTTATGCTTTTTGCGACTATTGAGCATCTGCAAAAAAAACCATTAGCATTTGCAATGCTGGTTTGGCAACTTTTGGGAGACAAATTTTAGGCACATCTTGGTCCGCTCGCTTCCTTGTGCCAAATTGCCTGGTTAATTCCCCTAGCTGAGACTTGGCAGATCTGACAAAACACAACAGCAATATTTTAAAAAAACCCAAACAACTACAGCTTTCTCTAAATCCCTTTTAGATAAATTTAGTTCTGCAAATACTATTGACTTGATGCCAGTGCAAACACTGGTAATGCAAAGGGAACTGATCAGAACCTAATTTCCTCATTCCAGAACCAGAGCTTTTTCCATCTTGTTAGTAGGGTAAGGCCATTCCTCAAGCACTGCTGCACCCTAATTGTGCATTAGATCCAGGAGTTTAAGGGGTATTCTGGTATCTTGAAGGCTCGTTATCCGCTAATGTACTTTCTTTAAATGGAAAGCCCTTTAAAACACAGATCATCTTTATGTAGTAACTTAGAGCACTGCTCTATACAGGTTAGTAAACTCTCCCTCAGAGCTGTAAAAATTAAATTCTAGTTTTTGTCCATACATGGTTAAGGGAGTTTCTCTCTGGCTTCTGCTTGTTAGTCCTCCCTGTTTTCTTCCCTGGAGCATGAAGTGAAGGGGTTCATTTGGGTTTTTTTGGTGAAACTATGTTCACCAACAATGGTGTTCCTCATTAGCCATATCAACAGGTACTTTGAGGCTTATAAACCTCTTGGGCATGATGCCATTTTTAATGAGGAGTTAGTTTAAGCATTGTGTGAAAGCAAGTATTTCCTCTCAGTGCAGAGCCTTCAGACAATGCAGAAAATTCCAGAGCTGTTCTCCAGGTAGGGTAAAGAAAAACAAGCTGTTCAGTCCTACTTGCAATGTGCCCATGTAATTCGACTCTTACCTAAAATGACTATTTTCTAAAATTACTTACTTCTCATACAGAAATCTTTTTCTCAGCATTCCATTTTCCTGCCCATGAACCTGTCATGCTATTATAGTCCAAAAGTGGACACAATTTCCACCTGAGTACAAAAGCACAATTATAACTGTGGTATTATTTTCTACTCCATTACTTTTATGCATGTTTCTCTCTTTGGCCCTGATTTTATTTTGGTGTGACTGACATTTTTTATCAAACACCTGTTCACTGTGGCAGTATGCTGGCTTTTCCCAGTTCTTGATTTCTTCTGGCTATGTGCTGTCTAAATGGTTTGTACCTAAAAGGGTGGTCCTGTGGTCACCACTGCAGTGAACTGGGAGGATATTCTCTGGGGGGGTCCAGAAACAGACTTTGTGAAGTGAATGAGCTCCCTCCAGCCTTACCTGCTAGCTTTGGCTGAGGCATGACTGGGGCAGAAATATGTACTTGGTAATTATTGTGTTTGCTTTGAAGAAACAGGGAACTTATAACCCAGAGGCTTAATGAACCTGTGGGTTTTTAGCTGCCAGGAAGCTCCTGGGAAGCTGAACAGCTTATTCTGACCTTCCATATTCATTATTACTTTTCCTTTATAGTATTCCATGGACTCTTTCATCACTCAGAGCTCCATAAGGATAGTGGCTGACAGGTGATATAACACTTAGAGCAAACAGTCCTGTCCTGTATCTAAACAGGCAACAATCAAAAGTAATTGAAGTAACTGGTGAATTGTTAAGAAGGCAAATCCTGACAAATGCCTCTATGTTTATATCTCTACAAGCATATTTAATTCAGTGCAGTTGTGCATCTAGCTGTCTTTTAAACATACTAACTCTACAACCTGTAGACAGCAGTTAATAGGCACTTCTCATTTAGATTCTGGGCATACATATACATTTACTTTCCCCCCCATTTTTTAACTCCTACCTTTATTTTTCTTACTCCAATAATTTAAAAACTTTTAAATAAAATATAAAAGCTCAAAAAGTGATGTTTGCATTTCCTTTATCTTAATGTTCAAAGCAGATAGCTGGCATTATTTCAAGCTTCCTTTCTCTTATGCTTTTCTCTGCCCTTACTCCCAAGGCAAATGTCAGCTACATGGTTTGCGTATTTAGTGCCCCCTGTTTGAGATCTCAAAAGATTAAGCTGTTTTAGGTAGGACTTTAGTGAGATCTATATGCTTAAATCCAAAACTTCAGCCTTCAAAATCATAAAAAATTTATCAGCTTAGGCTCTGCTCTGGTAGGCTGTGGTGTGTTGATCTTGGCTGGATGCCATGTGCCTGCTCCCCTCCTCAGAGGGATGGGGGAGAGGAAATATAATGAAAGGGGTTGTGCTTTGAGAGAAGGACAGGGAGAGATCACTCACCAACTACCATCATGGGCAAAACAGACTTGACTTGGAGGACTTGGTTTAATTTCTAACTGCTCCAGTCTGATTTCCCCAAAGGAGTCACAAGTCCTGCCAGAACACCTGCTCCACCATGGGCTCCACTCTCCAGAGGTCCTCAGGTCCAGCCAGGAGCCTGCTCCAGCACAGGCTTTCCACAGGGTCAGAGTCTTCTTTGGGCATCCAGATGTTCCAGTGGGGTCCCCCGTGGGCTGCCAGTGGATATCTGTTCTAGAGTGGACCCCTATGGGCTGCAGAGGGACACTCTGCCTCACCTTGGGCTGCAGGGGAATCTCTGCTCCAGTGCCTGAAGCATCTCCTCTCCCTCCCTTTTCACTGACCTCAGTGTCTGCAGGACTGTTTCTCTTGTATATTCTCACCCATATGTTCTCTGGCTGCTGTTGTGCAGGGGTTTTCATCTCCATTCTTATCTCTGTTTTCCCAGAGGTACTTCCAGTGCTGATGATGAGCTGTGCCTTGGCCATCATCAGGTCCATCTTGAGCTGGCTGGCTTTGGCTCTGCTGGACACAGGGGAAGCTTCTAGCAGCTTCTCAGAGCAAAAACCTATGTAGGCTGCTGCCACACAAACCCAGTACACAGACAGACACAGCTCTGTCCATCAGCAGTGCTGGAAGAGGTGGCAGCATCACCACTTTGGGCTGTGAATTTATGATTAGAGGATTTCTCTCAAGATTTCAGAGATGCTTTAAATACATCTTCCATTTCCCAGCAAAGTGGCCAAGCAAAAAAGCTAATTACAAGGGAGAGGCAGATGGAAGAGGAGGGGGGGTGTGTGTGTAAATTTTCATTTCCTTCTAAGGAAAAAAACCTACATTTAGACAGTGGTTAATGCAAAAAAAAGCTGGCAAAGTATGTGTGATAGAAGAGCAGATTGGATGACCCTAAACATTTGTGGTTAGCAGTGACTTCAGGACAAAGTGATAAAATTTAAAGCTGTGCTTGAAAAGAGAGACCAATATTTTTGAAATTGACTGAAATATAGCCCAAACTCTGTTTCCTGAAAATGGAAGTGCATTTCACATGAAACTGTAACTGGATAAAAGAACAGTACAATTATGGAACCAATCCCTGCAGTTTCTGGACATCACTCATTTTGCTCCCTGTTCTCTTTGTGGTGAACTTTTTAGGAAACGTGGGACAGACCCAACAATAAGCAAATCCTCCTTGGTGAATGGAGTACAGCCTATGCAGTGCTGGCAGCCTCCCAGGGCACATTTAGAACCCTTTCTTTGGCTGGTTTTTAATCATAAGGCTGATCTTCTCTTTCAGTTTTGAAAGAATAGGGCTAAGAACTAGATGTAGTGGCAAGGACAGACATGCATGGAAGATCTGAGTTGCATCATATAGTTTTTAAATTCCTGCTTGCCTTTTTCTTCTCTTCCCACCTTTGCCCTCTGCCTTCAGGTTGCCCATGCAGATTCTGGAGACACAGACCCAATGCAATGCAATGGAGGAGGCAGGTGTGTCATACCAAAAATCTTTAAATTCCAAGATTAGCAGGCAGCCACCTAGAATTAGAAAACAAAGTAAAAAATTCCTCATGGAAAGCAGGCTTCATAGCCGCCTTTTCCACTCTTATCCCTAGAATTGGAGGTCCCTCTCAAGGCATCCTGCAGGTGCCTCTATATATCCAGAAGACTGGAACACTTCCTTCACAGAACTGAGCGTAGAAAAAAAAAAAAATAAAATATTCTCTCAGCCGGTGGGAGACCTGGGTTAAATTGCCCCAACCAATACAAGATATTAAGCTCCACGCTTGCTGTGCTCTGTAAGCCTGCTTTAATCACAAGGCTACAGGCATCTAATTCAGGGCCCTTGATTTGTCTCTTTGATGCCACAGTGCCCTAGACTGTAGCTGCTTTTATCACCATATACTTCTGGCTCTTATGCTCCACTGCCATACTGTGAGCTCTTTAGTTATTGTGCTCATCCAACAGGAAGGACTCTCCAACACTTAGAATTTCAAGGTTTTTGAGTCATGACTCTTACCCTTGGTGCTGTAGAATCAATCAAAGGAAGAAGAATGAAAAAAAAAGAAAAAGAAAAAGAAAAATAGGATTATACACAACAGAGCTGATATGAAATAGTTCTTTGCTATATCTTTCAGTCCTACAAAGAGCAGTCAAAGTATCACAGTGAGATCCACTAAAAAGCTAGTTTGCTTTGACTTTTGATCCAGAGTGGGAATTACCCCAGTGTTTTTTATTTTTAAGTCCATGACATTTCAAATAATTCTGATTGTATTTTCACTTTTTTATCCAATCCTTTGTCTATCAGATTCAGGAATGGATGGAGTTTTCTGATTGGTTATGTTTCATTTATTACTTTTTTAAATGCAATAAATAAAGAAAAAATGAAGCAAAGAAAATAAAAGTGTTTAATCTAATATTAGCCTGAGTCATCCAAGTCTGCACTCTTCTCTTCAGCTGAAATGGGTAAGTAAATGAAAGGCACTTCCCAAGATTGTCCTCTCAGTTTATCAATAGAGGGACCAAAAAATCCTTTGCTAGAGTTAAAAAAATAAAGACATTCCACAGGGAATTTTGAATGAAGAACAGAAGTGCAGGATCACATCCTGAGGCTGTGCATGGGAAAATCCCTGTTACAATGAAAATGAGAGCTGCCTAGGCCTGAGTGAACCAAAGCTCGTTAGAGGGTGTAATCTGTAATTTCTTGGTAAGGGTTAAGCTTCCATAAATGACCTAGACCCAAGAAAATATTTAAGAACTACTTTCAGTTGCTGGGAATGGCAGCCAGAAAGTGTGCAGAGAAACCTTTCTGTCTCTGGCTGGGTGCCCCAGCCTCTGGAACTCAGCAGCAGACATCCCTGTTACACAACATACAGACCAGGCAAGGGGGCAGAAAAGGCGAGATGAGAACATGGACACAGATGTAAGACATGTGCAAGGAACATGGCAGGTGTACAGCATGGCTGAAGTGTTAAAAGCAGGGTGGGCTCTGAGGGAAGAGGTCCCATGCAGGACACAGCCGTGACAGCCAACACAGGCAACACTGAGCCCATCAGCCAAGCCAGTGGTGCCTCTGGGAACACATTAAAGAAAGACATAAAACCATGGATAGGCATAGGAGGAGAGGAAATCAGTTGTTTAAATGTTTTTCTTTTTGTTTCTCACTACCCAAATCCATTTCAATTGTTAATTACTTTAATTTTTTCCTCCATGTTGAGCCTGTTTTCCTCCTGACAGTGGCTGATAAGCAGCATCGCTGACTATTTCAACTCACAAGATTCTCATCCTATCTCCCCTTCCTGTGCTCCTGGGGAGGGGAAGTGAGTGGGCAGCTGCGTAGGCCAAGATTAGGGCACCAAACATAGTCAGCGACACATGGCACATGGAAATGCTCTGCTCTGAGTTTCCTAGAACAGAAGGAGTTACTGGAGAGAGTCCAGCAAAAGGCCACTAAAATGTTTAAGGGACTGCATCATCCTTCCAATGGAAAAAAGCTCCAACCAGGAGAAGAGAAGGCTCAGAGGGATCTTATCATTATGTGATGGGGAGGTGTGAAGCAGATGGAACCAGGCAATTTCAAATTGTGCCTCCATAGGAAGAGGCAATGGGCACACACTGAAACACAGGAGATTCCCCTCAAATATCAGGACAGATTTTTCATTGTGAGGGTGAGGGTGTCCTGGCACAGGCTGCCCAGGGAGGTTGTGGAGTCACAAGCCATCTTAATATCTGACCCTGGGCACATGGCTTTGGATGGCCTGGTCTGAGATGAGAGGGATTTAGATAAAACAACCCCCAGAAGCACCTTCCAGCCTCAACCATTCAGTAATTCTGTGTAAATGCCAAAAGGTGAAAATGATCACTTCATCTTTTCTAAAATAGAAAGGTGACAGGACATCCTCATGGTAAGTTATGATAGAAATTAAACAGAAATGTATCACTTTAGAAGAGAAACGTTGAACTACAACTTGATTGAAATCTCTGTAGTCTATCTTGATTAGCACAGAAGTTATAAACAAAATGATTTTCCACAATCTTACTTTATATGGTGAAAAAAGTACGAAAGGATAAAAATGGTCATTCTCACATTCTTAGGGGGTTCATTCTCACATTCTTCAAGTTCGCCTGATGTGGTGGTATCTGCCACTTTGCATAAATCTTTAATTTATTATCTACAACTATAATTTTCAGCATAATTTACATGGCCTACTGATAAGACATCTTTGTCATGATTACAGAACATTCTTTTACTTTCATATAGTCTTCATAATTTTATTTAATATGAATATTAAACTAATGGAACTATAATTTCTTTGCTCATATAGTGTACTCATTGTCATATATCAAAGTATTAATTAATACATACCCTATTACAAGATGTCACATCTGTCTATAAAAGCTTTTTTTTCTTTCAACATATTTTTGTGTTTTCACTAAAGTAGAAAATGAAATAACACATTTCTATTGCTACTGTCATTTTCTGTTGCACTTCAATCACACTGCAACTGTTACTTTTTTTGATTCCTAGGCTTTCTGCTTTCTATTTCTTGCTTTCATACAATTACATAAATATATTCACTTAGAAACACTGCTGATTGAAATCACGCTGCCCATGTTTATTGAATTAATTTTGAAAACATAATTTCTCTAAGCTTGCACAGAGAGGAATATTGCACAATAGACCCGCCCTCCTCCCTTTTCATTGCATCAGTCTTCTCACCTATACCCTTGCCATCAGTGGCCTGTACCTTTTACCTGTATTTTTAAATCATGTACTCTTTTTTTCCCTCATTTTTGTTGGGTTGTTTTGTTTTGTTTTGTTTTACCACAGTTAGACACCTAGTAAAATCCTAACATTTCCAGTGCTGCTGTTTCAGATTATTTTGCTGTTTATTTTGCTCTGGAATAATTTTGCAAATCTACGCAGGTGCTGATGTTGCCTCATAACTAATTAATTGTTTGGAGCCTTAGCTCAAAACTGAAAGCAAGTGGGCAAATTAGTGGCAAAGTATTTATCAGATGAGTGAGTCCTAATTCCCTGGCAAGCTAAGATCATACTTAAAAACCTTGGTTTAGGATGCTTAGAAGATTAGGAGAATTTATGGAATGAATGTAAGATATGATATGATATGATATGATATGATATGATATGATATGATAAGATCTACAAGGGCTACTATAAATTATACACTGTTTTCCTAAATGTTAAGTATTTCTAGTTACTAGTGCAGGTATCAAATTGACACCAGTCAAAAAATCCTCTTCCCTGAACAATCTAAAACAACTTCTAAAATACAGTTGGCCTTAAAAGAGCACAGAAATTAGTCTCCATTTGGGTCAGTTTAGGGATGGTGAAACTTCAATTGCAATTTTTTTCTTAAATATTTGACCTTCTAATGATTTAAATTTAACTTTCTTCACTGTAGCACAGTGAATCCCAACTTTGACCCTAACTGTAGTCAGATTTTACGGCTTTGGTGCTTTTACGGGTGGGAATCAGTTCATAACCCATATTTTCTAAGTATATGAGGGGTTTTTTTTCTTTTTTGTAGTTTTAGGTTTGAAAATTTTGTATAATTTCTGCTCTCATTTACAAAGTCTGGGAAACCACACAGGCATAAAAAAATGTAACAAGAATCTTCACTGAATTAGTTTTGTGAATGTAGTTAGTGAATAGAATAGTGAATTTAGTTTTCACACTGTTGAGGAATTTATCATTTTACTTACAAGACATGACTCTAGCCTGTTCTGAGCAGGCGTGGCTAAGGGCCAGGTGTTATTTGATATCACCTCTCAGTTCCAGGAGGAAGGGAGAGAAGGAACCATGTGGAAGAGCCAGTCAGTATTTGACTTTCCATAAATTGTTCCTTTGCCTTTTATCTTTTGTTATTAATTTTTTTCTTGTTACTGTTCATTTTCTTGTCTCACTGTTGTTCCCAATACATTGTTTTTATCTCAGCCCATGATTTTCACCTTTTGTGCCTCCAGTTCTCAACTCCATCCTGCCTGAACAGGAAGGGCAGAAAAGGGAGAATCTCAGTGGAGGCGCTGAATTGGGGAGTGCCATTCCTGAGCCATGATGGTAATAAAAACAGTGTGACACAAATTAATCAATCTTAACACTAAGAGCATTAAGGCTTCATGACCTTATGTTCTGAGCCACACTCTGAGCTGTATCTTCTGCAGTATCCAATATTAAACACTCCAAACTAGAGAAATAGCATTTATTTCCTACATCATGTATTTCTGTTATGCAGATTTATCACTGAATACTTCAGAATGTCTTTATTATTGCTTGGCTATTGGACTTGAGATTCAGAGTGAGAGGATGGAAAGGAAATAATGATCATTTCTCTGTGGAGAAGGATAAGGAGTAACTGTTAAACTAAACTGAACTAGTAAGCTGAGTTTAACTAAACTAAAACATAAGTAAGCCTTATGTAAACCTTGAAAAGACTTAAAATGGTATTCTTCCAGGTCCACAAGATATTAATGGTCTGAGAAATGATACCTTAGTATACCTTGAGAGCAGCTATCTAAGGTATGCTGAACTACTTTATGGAGCAGCAAATACCAAATGGATGTTCAGGCTTTGAAGCACAAGTGCCATTTGCATTTAAGTGACTCTCAGAGTTCGACAGCTGCACCACCGGTCCTGCACATAAATGGCATTTTCTGTGAATGTAGTAGTTAAGCAATTGAAACCCTATTTGTTATTGTGCCTCAGACTCGTTGTTAATCATGGATTTAAAATAAATTAGGAAAATACATTTTCTGCTGACAAAAATGAAGGATGAGTCGCATTCTAGTTGTAAATTCAATCCATATCTTCTTTATGATCCATTATAGAAAAATGTTGGTCCCCATTCAGTTGGAACCATAATTATTCAGTATTATACTTGCTGGAAGGCAGAGATATTTTCCATTTTAATAGATGGTGGAAGCAGAGGATACACAGGAGTGTACAGGGTGTCTCCTTAGGCTATCACTTCAGATGTGTTTATTGCTTAATATCATTTTTACATACAATAATTCAGCAACAACCTGGCAACAGAGGGAGATGGACAAAGATCAGTAACACTCTCAAGATGGTGTAAAATGTGATTCACTTTGCTCTCTGGGGTGCAGTTATAGCCTGCACCTGTTGTGGAGTGCTGGCACTGGAGCCCAGCCTGAGCCTGTGAGAGATGATCCACCTCCAATCCTCTCCCATCAGGTGCCATTCGCTCTGTGAGGATTAACCTGTTAATCTTGGCATGAATAAATGACAAATAAGGACATATATGGAATATCAACCTTTTTTTTTTTTCATTCTCCTTTTAGTTCCCCTGGGAAAGGCCTTTCTTTTAAGGCTTGCTGAAGGAAGTAATGTATGGTTGTCTCTAGGAAATTGAAACAGAAACAAGACCACAAGTCATGGTGAACTGTTGATGGCATCGATGCCCTGTTTGTTTTATCTGAGACTGCAAAGTCTCCATATTTTAAATACATTTAAAGATGAACAACCATCATATGTCTCCTGACTGGCCTCCTACTGGCCGGTCTCCAGCTCTGAACCAATGCTTGACGTGCCTGAGCTCCCCTAGAGCTTAGGCTGTCCCATAACAACCACACAGACAAAGCACAGGGACAGTGTCCATATCACAGGAGCTTCAGGGACTTCAGACTGACAGCCAGCTAGTGAGAGTCTGCTGCCTCTGGCTGCATCCAGGGCACTGGCTCCTGCTGAGGAGGATGTGCAGCAGGATCAGGTCTGAAGCATAATTAACCCCCTGTCTAGATCCATAGCAGCTTGTTCTTCTCAACAAGGTTTCCACTGGGTTTGATTTCATCACTGCTGCCCTTCTGAAGGACCTTTCAGAGTTATTAGTTGTCTTCCCTGACAGTTTACAAAATCATTTATGTCAAGCTTGAAATGAAGATCCTTGCTTTTAATAACATCTCTGTCACTCTGTCAGGGACGTCAGCATCTCAGGTAATTCTCTGACAGAGGCTTTCATCCAATACTGTTATTCAAAACAACTAGAAAAAAACCCCAAACTGTATTTTATCTAATAGCAAAATTCAACAGCTTATGGTTGAAAGTTGACCTTGGTGAGATTAAACTTTAAATAATGGGAAAAAAAATTGATTGTCAGGATAATTACCCCTTCAAATATCAATCAAATTCTGATTTTTTTTCTTCATTTGTATTTAATTTTTTGTCTACCACATTTATACATATTCATTTTTCTCTCTCATGTTTGATTGTTGTCTTCATCATAGCCTATGACATCAAAGGCTTATTTGGTTTATCACATAAACCAAAATTTACCAAAACATTTCATGATCTGCAATTCTCTATTTTTTCTTGTGCAATTATTCTTAAACCTGTCAGACCTGTTTGTACAAGCTGCATATCTCAATGTCATTAAGTTCCAGAAAATAGCTAGTTTTGTAGCTTATAAATTCCAATACAGTGGCTTCCTTGTACAGCTGATTAAAAATGATATGGTCTTTGTTTCCTTGTTCATTCCTAAGATGATTCTTCAGTGAATCTGACCTGAATTATCCTTGTAGCTTGGCAGAGGGTCTGGACAGTCTGTGACCTCACTGCTGTTCTTCCCATGAGCATTAAATAAGGGGTTAAAGTGGGGCAGGGATGATTATATTAGCTTCTGTGTTTTGTGTGGTGCAGGTTGAAAGAGGAAATTGTAGAGAGGAAACACTGTTGCTGCTATTAGCTTAATATATTTCATGCTAAAAATAGAGCCCTTGGCCTCTGCTCTCATAGCAGGCACACACCTCTCCCCATTCTCACACCTGATTGTGGGAAATGTCAGGGCTCCCTCCAGAGAGTCAACCCTGCAATTCACTCAAGTCACTCACAAGCATTTGGATCTTCAAGCATTTGTCCACTGTGCCTTGAGGGTTTCTGGCTTTCTTGGTTTCACAAGAGATTAAATCTAGAATGGCAAAAGTAGTAAAGGGGCTGTGCTATGAAACAGCGATCTTGCTAACTTTTGCAAGAACACTCATGCTTTAGTTGATGCTGAGTGGAATATGAGAGCATTTTAAATAAAATAGAGAGCACAGAAGAAAACTCCTCAAAAAAATCTTCTTCCTGGCTTCTTGAAGGGGTAAGTTTCTAGGCAGGGGAGGACAACCAAAGAGTCTGATCTTGCCATCCATCCTTTGACACCAGCAGCTCATTTTAAAGTGGATGCTTTTTAAAGTGGATGTCAGAGAGCTTGTCTTTCCCAGAAATGAGATGAATAGAGGTCATTGCCTACCTTGATGACCCATACTGGACTGCCCTAGATGGTGCCTGTATTCCTCTGTGCTCTCAAGCTGTAAGCTTTGTAATGACAGCTGTCCTCTTTTGTGCTTGCTGCTGTTCTGTGGTTATGGACACCGAACAAGCATAACTTTCCATGACTTGGGCTGTTACAAATTACAGAAAACCTCAGAAATGCCTCAGAAAACAGCAATAAGTGGTCACAGCAAAATGCAGAGTAAGCACAGACAGGACAAAAGTTTTCATCTGAAGCACAGACAAAACTTCAAGAATCCAGCTTCTCAGCTGCACATTTCCAATTCAAGTTCATAAACCCAGAGCTTTGCCTAATAGGTGCAATGCCAACTTGTTCAGTTGTTAGATTAATTACTGTTATCTGCTCCATGTGATTTAATATTCTGTGCTATGACCATGTCAAGAGGGCCCCAATAGATCTGAGGACCCACAGACCTAAGTCCTATATGTTGCTGCAGGTAGATAATCTATCAGCTTGTGTTTGCTCCCAAAAGCAGGGATTATGAAAAGAGTGCTCGTGAAGAGCAGTGCCTTGCTCAGAATCACATGCAAGGATGGACCAGAGTCAGAAATTGGACCTGAGTGTATTGTCTTACCTGGAAGGGCCAAGCCTGCTCTGTGCTGCTCTGTGTCCCAGCCCAACAAATGCTATCCCTCAGCTTCTTCTGAGCTAAAATCCATCAGCTATAATAAAATACCTGATAGTGTTTTAGAAGCACAGTTTCCAAGTGGTTCTCCCGTGTCATCTCAATTTTTTATAACATACTGGGATGAGCAAGGTGAACTTTTATATACCTACCTGAAAGTGAACACATCAAGAAATAACTGAATGAAACATCCCAAGAGGAAGAGGCCTGAAAAGAATATTTTCTTGCCCAGTTATTCTATTTGTAGTGACAATTTCCATTTCCCTGGAATGTATCCAGGTGACAAGGAATGCAGCTGACTTTATTACACATGACAGAAAAACATAATGAAAAATAACTCATTTAAAAGCCTTTGGCCTTTATCTGTTGTTCTTTTCATTTACTTTCTTTTTTTGCATGAGATTGTCTGCCTTTGAGGCTTAGCCAGTGCCTAGAGGGACAGCAAACCACAGGGCTATAGGGAGTACAGGGAACAAAGGGAGGAAAAGTAAGGAGCTGCTCTTTGAGAGAAAAACAAAGAGCACCTGGACAAAGCAAACATTAAAAACTTCTTTTTTTTTCTGGGTATAAAGTCTGTAAGTATGTATTTGATTGTTCCTGTGAGCTCCCCAACCTTCCTCTGAGGTATCCTCTTGCTTCCAACACCATCTAGACGGAAACCCTTAATTTTTCTCACTTTTCCTCTCAGCAGCTCCTCCCCCAAGGAAGGCTCACCCTACTTTTTAGGGGCTGCATGGGTAGCCTAAACTGGGGATCTGACACCCAGGCTGCTGTACTGTACCTCCCCTGTAAATACCTCATGGCTTCTTATTCCAGCCAGTCCAGATATAATCCTCACTCTGCCTTTCCTGGCTTTGGGCAAAGCCTCTGTTCACCCTCCCCAGCAACACCTCCGAGTTTTATTCTCTGTTTGTTTCCTTCATGTTGCTTGTAGAGAACACAGCAATACCACAGTCAGTGCAACTGCTGGTGCATGGAAATGTACCACAGGATAGGAAAACACTCTTCTAAAACCCATGGCAGCACCTGCAGTGCTTTCGGTCAAGTTTTTTAACTCAGCTCTTCTATCTGTCTGCATCTTCTTCCTTCCCTGTCTTGCTTTGCATCTTCAGGAAAGGGGCAAGTGTCCTGTAGAGCACTACAGCGGCCAGGCTCTCCCAGGCTCCCCCCACACTGTAGCAGGTGATTTGTGCTGAAAGGACAAGGTTTTACTCTGGACAAGAAAGGATGCCAAGGGAAACTCTAAAACACAACAGTATAGCTGAAGTCACAGAAATCTATCAATCATGAGAAAGCAGGTCTCAACTGTGAAGCTGAGATGTTACCTGATTTGAATTTCTTATGCTCATTCAGAAAAGTTATTTCCAAGAAGTTAAATCCCCTAAAATATAATTCCCAAACTATTTGTATAGGACATGCTTCATCAAACAGAGCTCATGTGTTAAACAGAGGGACTTCTAACAGAAATAAAACACAGATGTTTCTTCTGCTCCATGTTTTGATTTTGGGGATGGTTTATTCAAAAATACAATCAGTTTTGTCACTGGCCATCATTTGCCTTTAATACCAAAATGTAATTTGGGACAATTGGAATTCAGTGATGACGCAAGGCTTCTCTGAAATGTAGGCAAGTTGAGTCTTTTATCTCCCTGAAATGAAGCTTCTTCTTTGGACCGTGACTCAGCAAAACCTGCCTTGGGAAGAAGAGAGTCAGGAAGGAAGGAGAGATATTATTTTCAATGGCTTTTCACTAGATTCTGGTGCCTTATTACAAAATGAGAGCTTGAAACTCTGAAACTTCCTTCCTAATGGAGAGTGCCTTTATGGTCTGTATTCCTGAAGATAAATTTGGTTAAATTTCCTTCCATCTGTGTGCTCCAAATGACTGACTATAATTTGAAAGGGTCACAGCTCACCAGAGAAATAAAATTGTGGAGGGATTTTAGGGCCGTGACAGTCCAGCTGAATCTGCAAGGCAATCCAGGAGCTACAGGGACTGAGGTAACAGACTCTGATGGAGCTGCCAGATCCTCAAGGGGACTCGTGGAGCTGTGCCAAGGAGCACACCAGGCTTTACTGGGGTCCCTGGCTCTGCCTCCTGCTACAGGAGGGGTGTAGCACTGGGGACCAGATGCAACCTGAAGGAAGTCAGAACGGACTTGGCTGTAGGCAGACAGTCCTGCAGCAGCAGGCAGTGTCCCACATGCCCCTGCTTTGCCTTTGGCTCCAGCAGCAGCAGCCAGACCTTGGCTTCCAGTGCTCTGGCGGGAGTTATGCATATCCTTATGCCCGTGGCAGTCTGTTGCTCCAAACAACTGCCAATCTGTGTTATACACATATATACACATTTGTGTGTGTGTGTGTCTGTATGTGTCTTTTAGTGTTGTTTTAAATATGAAAACATTTCATATTTTGAATGAACTAACAGAAGTTAAATCAATGAAGAGTTCTAGCAAGGTTCTTCACATCTGTGCTGCCATGTAACGCACTTAGATCATCTACACATGGTTGGATTTGCCCTCTAACTATTTACAAAACAGCACAAAATTTAAAGATGTTCTTTTTTTTTTTCTTTTTTTTTTTCTTTCTGGGTCTCAGCAGTTACACATGCAAAAGTCCTGATGACTTTAGTGCCTACAGTGTTTCCTTTTCAGGTTAATAAGGATGGTTAGACATGGAAACAAACTTCAAACACCTTAAAGCAAAATTGCCCCTGCTCAGCACATATACCTGATACTTTTCAACTCTGCTTATCCTAAAAACTTATTCTGCATAGTCTGATTCTTCATCTCCATGATCCTTTGTTTTTCTGAGGAATTATTTGAAACAGAAGGCTAACCAAAGTGCAAAAACACTTGTGCTAACAGTTTGTGTTTGTAGTGGTAACTGTTATGGTATTTCCCCTAACCGTTTTCTGTCTTAAAAAAAAATTCAGTCATAAATAAAACCTAAAATCCAACAATTAAGCATCTCAGAGACTAAGAAATTACTAGGCCAGTGTGTTAGTTAAAGTGCCATATTAGTCTTAACTAATCCTTAATAAAAGTCAACTAGAATGAAGGTACCAGAGGAAAAAAAAGGAACAGAAATAACACATGAAATACCATGAAAAAAAAAGGAACAGAAATAACATGGAAAACATGATCCCTGCCAGCCAAGAGTGAATGGCTGGATTGGCACAGAAAGCTCTACAGGGAAAACAGTGGAACACTTAGGCAAGAGTTAATAGTGATGCTGAGGGAAGCACAGTGCTAAAAACCAAATAATCCTTGAAAAAAAGGTGATCTTAAACAGTTCTGTGAAATTTTTTGTTGCTTTCATCTGCCATTCACCTGTTCATATTAAAGTCTTAAGGATTTAATTTTCTAGAGAAGGGAAATTGAAGTTAGTCTTTAATATGGTACTTATTTCACAGTGAGTATCAATTGTTGTACTAGATAATGTCTCTTTAATCAATGTGTTGTGTATTTGGCTGGCTCAGGAAATAATCTATTTCCTTTTGTTTTGGAGATTGGTGACTCTTCTTGAAGTGACATCTGCTAGAAGCTCCTCTCTGCAATTTTGTTTCTCTTGTGAGTTTTGACACTTTCACACTGAAGTCAATCATTTGGAGCACACAGATGGAGGAACTTAATCAATCTGATTTCAAATAATATTGACCATAATGAGGTGATAAAAAAATTCCAGCACTTCAGTATTTTGTTGGAGACCATAATTTAGTGACCAACCATAATTGCAAGGTCACTGAGCATTAGAAACCTTTAGATCAACAAGAGAGGTTAAAAATTTTTGTAGTAATGGTAAGGTTTAGCATCAAAGAAAGATACCTTATGTGGACTGTCAGATATCCTGCCATGTCTAGATCTCTGTGATAGTGAGGAAACATTGACTTCAGGAGAGGGACAATCACTCTTTTTCCAGCCCTATTTGTTTTGCTTTATAAACATAAATTTGAGGCTGCCTCAAGTCCAGACCTGCTTTGCATCCACAGCTCCCAGAATCATATGCAAGCAAAGTGTCTGTCCACCTTTAGACACACCAAAGCATAAAAGCAGATTCTTGAATACCTGCACTGCAGATAACCTGGCCTTTGCTATGCCTGCCAAGGTGGATTGTCCACTCCAAACACCACAGTCTTGCTGCATCATAGTCACAGGGCTCCCTGTCACACACACCATGGGAAGAAAGAGTGTGATTGTAGACAGCAGGACTGGTCTACTGAGGTAGCTATAATGAACACAGGTAAGAAATGCCTGAATGTTCAGCCTGCCAATAGATATTTTCATAAAAGAAGAAATGCATCTTAAACAGCAGACTCTGAGATGAGGAACATTGGAGTGTGTGAAGCTGTACCCACATCTTCAGAGAGCCCATGGTCAGGAGTAACACAGTACACTGTAATATAGAGTGTCATATAGATTTACTGCCTAGGAAAGAGTTCTATGCTACATTTAAAATGTCATTTTCCTGCTCAGAAAATTTTCCTTCCTTCCTAATGGAGAGTGCCTTTATGGTCTGTATTCTGTATTGGCCCTTTCCTCCAATTTTAGCCCATTTTTCAGTTTCATTTATATATAAATTTTCCCAATTAAGTAGGGGGGGAAAGGCCTCATTATACCTATCTTTCATTAAGGTCTTCTTGAAGCAGTTCATGATTATGCACATCTCAGAATCTGGGAGATAGGTCTGGGGCATCTGCCTCCCTTCCTTGATATTCCTTATCTAGCAGCTCAGTGTGTTATCTGCTCCAAAAACCAGTTTGTATCTGTCCAGTCAACTGCTGCATGCATCATCTGCAGCTCCAGAGAACATCTTTGTTACTGGGCACTCAGATCATGGAAACTGCCTTCTGCTCTAAACTTCCTGGAGTCACAATTTTTGAATGTGATTGGACTTGATGTATTATTACCAACATCTCACTGCTAAAAGCATCTGTTTAAGGAACTCACCAGTGTTTACCAGCATTTTGGACGTGCTCATAATTCTTTTGTCAATAATTTCTAGTCTAAAACTGTAATTCTATATTTATTACTTTCCCATTTCATATTTTCTTCAGAATATCTGTTAAAGAGAGCCATCAATCAGAAATTTCAAGGATAGGTCTCTTAAGTATACAATCCAAATGATCCTTCTTTCTTTTTGTATCTAGAAACTGGGCTTGCCTTTTAGAATCCCTTACATTATTATAGTGCTTATTTATCCATATGAAAAATGAGGATAAAACTTATCAATAAATTGTGAAATGAGGTTATACTTAGCAGTGGGTCACTATCAAACAGGGCTCAGCCCACAGAAATATTTCTTTCCAACCTGCTAGTTCTCCATGTTACTGCTCCAATTTAGCTGTTTAGAAAAACAGTTTATCTTATCCAGGTGTGCATAGGATGGATGCACTCTGCTTTTGTTTCACTAGATCAAACTCGGTCATTTTCCAGACAGGGTCCAAATCTGGAAACATTTGCACAGATATTTCAATTATGACCCTATAATACTACCTTGCAACCCAGTGCAGAACTAGCCCAAATCTATCTGAGTGGGGACAGTCTTCACCTAAAGCACTGACAGGCTTGTGTACCTACCAAGAGCTTCTCTCAGCTGCCCTGTTGAAACATTTCCTAGTTTTAGAAAGAAAAAGAAATTGTTCTGTGAAAACAGACAAGAAGAAAGGATTCCAGAAGGCTGCCTGCTTTGTGAGCCTGTGGCTCTTGCAATGATGTCTGTCCAGAATCTCAGCATTGACAAGATGAGAGAAAGTCTTAGACAGCTGTATTTTCAGCGTGCTGGATAGGAAAGAGTGGCTGTCAAGATGTTAAGCTGGGAAGATCAAGTCTCCCAGCCAGCTGAATGTTAAAACACTAAGTGTTAAAGTATTAACCTCTACTACCTCCTTTCTGAATAAAATATTCCTACACTTTCTTTTTTTTTAAATGGAGAACTACCTTCTGCCAGGAGAATGCTCTGACATCCAGTGGGACAGAAGTGACTCTGGCTCAGGTATTAAGCTCCAGAAAAGAAAAAGAAATAGCTCTATTGATCTTGCTAGGCAGCTCAAAGACTTTTTCATCTGCCCTGTTAAGAGATCCAGTTCCTTCCATGTGCATGTAAGATTTATTACTTGAAAGCTGGGATTCAGGTCCAAGGAATAGATCCAGAGAAACCTATACTCTCTCTTTTCAGATACATTTATCTATCTACTAACTGAAAATTCTCTGGGATCCATGCTTCTGTTGTTATCACTTCCCCTCCTTCCTCATGATTGTTACTGAAGGTGTGTACCCTGACTGTATCACCTGCATCAATTACCTGTGGAGTGTTGTCTACGTGTAATGTACAATGTAAGCTTTTGTGTATTTTGAGAAGAATCAACAGTCTCATAGTTGACACAGGATGCTGATCTAGTTAAGTGTCAAAAAATATAATTTATACTGTAGTTAGGATCTTTCCTTTCAAAAGCTGTCACAGCCAATTGCTCTCTCCTTCTTTCCAGACCAATATAATGCCATTCTATGTATTGCTCCTCGCTGTAGTAAAGTGAAGTCTTGCAAACTAAAAACAGGAGGACTTTGTAAATTCCTTCTCCTTTTCTCAATATCTTGTGGCAACTTTCCCAACAAGTGTAACGATTTTTCCAGTAGACCACACAGGTAGAATCAATGAAAACAGACTGTCCAGCTGTGTCCCTAGCTGTCATTTGGCTTTCCAGCTGCTCTTATTTAGCCAAAATAAGAACAGCCTTTTCTGATAGCTTTTTGTAATAGACAATAAGAACAATGACTTAATTTATGGATTATTCTCCTTTGGCATTTAAACAGCTCTGAAATTATCACAGTGAGGATATTTTTTTTTCTGGATAGAAGTAGATGGGAGAGAATAGCAACACCACATCTTTATGTAAATGAGTTTTTTAGGTTTATGTGGGTACCAGCACCAGGAAGAAATGGACTTAATGAGGAAACAAGCTCTATAATACAAGATAAAGTGTTTCATTAAGACTGAATGCTATTGTTCAGATATTATTGCTGGAGAACATTAATGAAAAGAAATACAGTCTTGTGGCTCAGTAGGCCTAAAATCAGTAAGTTGAAGAGTGTGGGGAGTTTCAGTTATTCATCCTAGTTTGCCTGGCTGAGGATAGCCAGTTTGTTTTGAAATCAGTGTTTTACAGTGTGCTATGTCTCTATATATAGGTGCTGCAAAATTTAATTTTTTTCTTTTCCTATTCTCTTCTACTAGCTCAGGAAAACCTCTCACCCCATCAGTCAAAGCTAAAAAGAAAATTCAGTCTCCCTTAATTCCCTGTTTATTTTGTGCTTCTCTCTTACCTTCAAGCTGTAGTTGGGTGAAACCAATAGTCATGGGAAGACTCACCAAAATGAAGTTGTTTGGAGAAAGCAGAGGGATGAAAGGAGTGTTAAAATACCAGGGCAAGTGTTGATGAAGGAAGCTGCCAACAGGTCTTCCTGCAAGCACAGGGATCACACCTTGGAGGGGTGAAAGAGTTCTGTCCCCAGAATGACGTTTTCCTCTTCTAGCTGGACTTGCTTCACTTCAAATATGAGAGAACAGGTGATGCTCTTTTTCTTTTGTAGTTGATGGGGGAACGAGGTCAGTAACTCCTCTCATTTCCAGAAAACAAAAGAGGAGGAGGACTAAGAAGAAGGGGGTTTCTTTCTAGCTGTGTTAAAGCAGACACTCAGCTTTTTTTTTTTTTTTTCTTTTTTTTTTTTATCTTGCATCTCAGGAAAGTCTGATAGCTAGGAAGAGTCGTAAGAAGCTGGAAAACAGCCAGGTAGCATCTCTCTGCTGATGCTTACAGCTCAGGGAGCTGGGCTGCAAGGAAACTTTTATGCTCATTTTTATTTCCTTTCCCAAGCTCTGTGGAACCAATTTGAGCTTGTGGGATGTGATATTGGAGCCACATCTTTGAAATATAATGTCTCATGTAATAGCTTCAGAGTGTGAGCAGAAGGCAGCTGGACCCTCGCATGGCAGCTGTTGGTCTCCAAAAGCATGAGCATTTTATGAGCTATCTAACTGATAATATCTGTGTTTTCAGGGCTCTCCTATCATAACACCGTCTTCTAGATGCATCCCACTGAAGCCTGACTTCCTTCTGTAAACAATCAGCTGGGCATTTCTTGGTTTGCTTTAGTTTGGGAAAGAAAAAGAAGAGAAAAGGGAAGGGAAGGGAAGGGAAGGGAAGGGAAGGGAAGGGAAGGGAAGGGAAGGGAAGGGAAGGGAAGGGAAGGGAAGGGAAGGGAAGGGAAGGGAAGGGAAGGGAAGGGAAGGGAAGGGAAGGGAAGGGAAGGGAAGGGAAGGGAAGGGAAGGAAGGAAAGGAAAGGAAAGGAAAGGAAAGGAAAGGAAAGGAAAGGAAAGGAAAGGAAAGGAAAGGAAAGGAAAGGAAAGGAAAGGAAAGGAAAGGAAAGGAAAGGAAAGGAAAGGAAAGGAAAGGAAAGGAAAGGAAGAGGTTGTGTGAGTCTGTAACAGCATTGATTGGTACCAACAGCTGAGTGTCACTGGTCAGATT